>NC_138832.1:23268755-23775419 GCF_965183815.1 Platalea leucorodia | reverse complement strand
TCTGAGAAGGAGCAGAGCAACAAAGCAAGGAGACTCCCATTAGAGCATCCAGGTCTCGCTTCGCATCGTCAGGAAAGGTGCTACGTGTAAAACACCTCCTGCTAGAAAGGCGAGGTTTGCGTTTGAGCTAGAGACCCCATCACAGGAGTCCAGACAAGAGCCCCACAGGTGCCTCAATTCCCCACGACATAAGGCTCCCTAAGCATTTCCAACGGAGCAAAGTTGGATGCTCCCGAAGAGCATCTGCTCACCAGTCTCCCAGGAAGCTGAAGCTTCCCTCAGGTCACAGCTGGCTGCTCAGTGTCCTGTGCAAACGGAGCTACGGTGCTTCTGGACCCAGACTGGCTTTTGGAGAGTTGCATATAAAAAAGCCACAGCAGCAGAAGCTAAAATATAACCAAAACCATCAGTGTAGCCTCTTATTGCAGGATCTGAATCTCCTTTAACTTTTGCTGAATATGGCTCAGACAGTGCGTGAGGGCACGAGAGCTGACGAAGCTTAGCAGAGTTGGACAGCTCTGCTGAGGCTCTGCCAACGGGAGAGCGTTCTTCAAAAAGCTGCTTCCAGGAGCCATGGGATCACTGTCGACCTTCAGCATCGTTTCCCAGCACACACCCTGTTTGGATCGAGCTGGCGAAAAGCAATTCTGAAACCAGCACCACCTCCCACCACCTCAGGAGAAAGTCCAGGTGAGGGGTTCAGGCTTTTTGCCAGCAGCAGCAAGCAGCCAGCAAGGGAAGGGTGGACCTACGCACTGCTCCTTTTACATAGGGATAACTCAAAAGACGGTGTAATCCTGCCAACCGCTTCCACCCACAAGCCTAAGATGTGGCATCCATTCTTTCCAGAGCTGTCTCACCAGTTTTACAGCGCGCGCACAACGCCTGTTCTGTCCCCTTCATTCACAAGCAGCATACTCATCCCTGCGGGGCAGGAGGACCTCCGCTCTGTTACCTCCCCAGCCTTATTCCCCAGAGCGAACCCCCAACGGTTTCAAAAGCAAAGGAATAAACAGTACCTACCCTCCGCAGTCCCAGAGGTTTAATACCAGGTTTCCTAGAAATCTAACGTGGGAGTGCTCCACATCAACTGGAAAGAGACAACAGGAGTTTACCGACTGTACCACACACCCAGATCAGAGCTACCTCCTCGGGCAGCCGAAAATGCCGTTCTTCACAGCACAGCCCACAATTTGTAAAATCCCATCTAAACACCATTGCTGTACGTAAATCTGTAGCTGAAGGCACCAGGGAAAAAGACAGTTCCCAGAGTAACTCACACCTTCCTACTCTCTACCCAGGACACTATTCTCCCGAGAAGCACATCAGGTGGTTCCCCTTTAACAACGTGTTCTCTGATCTTTGCGATATTTTAGGAATGATGTTAGTTCCAGCACACTCTGCAAGGCCTTAAGCAAACCTTAAAAATGAATCAGTAACACAAAGAATGTAAACTTTATAAACAGGCCAAACTGATGGCAAAGAGGAAGCGTACACCAATCCGTGACGTTAAGTCCTCACAGGCACTTCCCAGTGAGGAGCGTTAGATCCTGACAATTCGTACCCCTGTTTCAGAGGAATCACTTATTGCTTTTTCAGATCGGTGGCTTTGGAGGCGGGAAAAAACCCAAAACAACAACAAAAAAAAGAGGCAGAAGACATTAATTAAGCCTAGTGCATCATCCTGCCAAAACCACGGGTGCACAGCAAGATCACTGCGTCTCCAGCTGCACTAGTGATCGGGAAAGCATCACCAGCAAGTAGGACCATGAGGAAGCTCAAACACTCCTCTAATAACCGGGGTAGCAGCAGCAAAGGCTGCCTCCTGACCAAAAAAGGAGAGTAAAGGATAAAAGTTTGACTATAAAGCAGCAAAACTGAACCCTGAGCTGCCTTCCCTTTCACTCCAGCTTCCTACTTGCCCTCAGCTGAACCCAGGAGGGAAGCGCCCTGTCAGGCGTGGCAGCTGGGAGGATCGGCAGACACCCACCTACTCCGGAGCAGAGGAGAGGCAGGGATCGCTGGAGGGAACAGCCTCGCCCCTTTAATGAAGGGGGTTTGAGCCCCGAGAACGTGCAGTTCAAAGAAGAGAAGGCTTACTTGTGGCACCCAGGCGCCGCGTGTCCCTGGCGATGTAGTTTGCAAAGATAATGGACCTCATGCTGGTCTTCCCAGACCCACTTTTACCCATCAGCAGCACCTGGGAAGGAAAAAAAAAAAAAAGAAAAAAGAATTCACCACCACAGAGCACCAGGTCCTTCACGGCTCCCTCGGGGTTAACATCACCCTGCCGAAGCCACCAAAACACAGGACCAACACACTTCAGATGTGAATGCATCAGAAGAGAGGCAAAGAAGAGTACCATGCCTGGGAAAGCGGGAGATAGACGTCCCCATCTCCTTGCTATCCACGGTCACTGAATTGTGGTCAGACTGAAAACCTTTCCATCTTGTTTGCATTCTTGAACTACGTCCCCCACCCCCTCGGGAATCTCGGGCCTTCCAGGCACCACGCTCCTGTTCCTTCAGCCGGCTGCCTACCACCCAGAAGGAAGCGCAGCCAGCCCACAGCCACCATCCACCGAAATCCCTTTTCCCAGCCCACGCTGGCAGAGAACTCGTGGAGTTCAGAACCAGCACCGGGGGAAGAGCGGGAGCTGCTCCCGAAGCTGCCGCAGCCTCCCCCGTCCCCAGCCCCTTGCACCCGCACGCTTTCCTGGCACCAGAGGTGAAGGCTTGATGCTTCTGATGACAGCAAAGGACTTGGCCAAGACGAAAGAACAGCTTTATCTCAAGCCTGTAAGACCAGGCTGGAAGCAATCCCTTGCCCACTCGGCACAGGTATTCTCCACCCATTACATCTCTCCTAATCTCGCTCTTTTCCTTCTCGTAACGGTGCCTTGTTTTCCCTGACAGAACTGAAATACAAGTTACATTTCAAGTTTCAGGTGTCAGAAGACCAGCAAAGAGTTAAAAGCAGATGCGACAGCCCAGTTCAAGTGCACCGGGCTATCGTGTAGGGGGAGACTTGACTCCAGAGTCCTGTTTGCAGATCATCAGGCCGAAGGAGAGGTCACACCTCTGGTAGCCCAAAACTAAGGGATGATTTGGGGCAGGGGGGAAAGAGGGGAGACAGTCACACAGGGCAAGACTCTACATTGTGATCTAAAAATAAAAATTAAAAAACCCCAAAGGTAAAAGCCAACACAGACTTGCTCACAAAAACAGCTGTTAAACAAGTTCCAGTTACAAAGTCAAATTCAGCCTTTGGCAACAGCTCTGAAAATCTATCATCAAGGACAGGTTTAACGAAGGCGCAACCGGCCCGAGTCTGCCTGCCCAGCCCGCTCCAGTGCCAAACGCCAGCTGGGAAGGCGCTCGCCCGACTCCCAGCCTCATTCCACGACCGCGCGGCGACAACCGCCAGGCTCCGGGGCAGAGCAGGGGAGGCAGAACGGCACCATCCTGTTTGCACAAGTCACCCTTCCGAGAGCGACTGCAACGTCTCACAGGCTGGCGAGCGCCCTTTCCAAAAAGCAGCTGACCGCAGGCCTCGATGATTTGGCAACGAGGGCTTTTCCTCAGAGAGGCAGGCTGGTCAGGTCACACCTACCAGCCTCTGCACAGCAAACCCCCAGAAAGCTACGCCCTGAGCTACACACAGAGCAGCAAGAGAGAACACCAACATCTCTTATTTCAGACCACCTGCAGAAAAAGCACATGCAGAAACCCAATACAGCTGCAAGGCACAGCCCAAGCCAGCCTCGAGGTGAACCCAATTCCCAAGGTTTAGGCTGCGGAGGCCTTTCAAAGGGGTCGGGCGCCAGCACGTAGGGCCGGGCGGGAAACCCAATCCTAGCACACCACAGAAAGACAGCTGTATATTCTCCACGTAGCCACTTTAACAACTTTGAACACGCTTACTGCTGGAATGCACCAATTCTCACTGGAAGCGCTACTCCTTCCCCGTGTGTTAAGTTCCAGCCTCCCAGGAGCCCCCAGTGCATTACGGGCTCCCCGCGCAAGTTTCTGTCGCACATCAGAGGGGTCTCCCCACGGGCCAACGAAGCCGGTCGGGGCTTATCCTCTTCCCTCGCGCCGCGGGAGGCAGGCAGCGAGCAGAGGGTTTTGCAACACGTACCAGAAACACTCACGCAGCAGTTATCGTGGACGGCTCTGCGGCGAGCCTGCTCTGCCGCTCGTGCCAGCAAATAAACTCAAACCTGATTTTAATTTCTAGCACTTTAAGCAAAGGATGCGTCTGCTGACTCCGAGAGCCTTAGGAGGCACCTGGCAGCCAAAGAACGCACCGAGGTACAGAGGCAAACACATAACGACGTTAGCAAAAGCAGATGGGGAAGGAAAACCCAACTGCGAAGGATTCTCCTTTCAGTTCTTACCTTTTTCTTCATGGCTGTGCTTGGCATCACCCACCTACAGAGAGAAGACCATCTTCTTACATTGCTCTACTTTCCCCAGTTACAGGCTTCGCTTCAACATCCAAATCCCACCCACAGGAGCGCCGTGCAAAAGGGGAAGCGCTCCCATGCTGACATAATCCCCCCAGCCTCCACCTCACCAGGCACTTGACAGCTTCTGCTCCAGACGGCGAGGGGAAACTTTAGCAAAAGCCTCCCGCTGTTAGAGAGCCCTCTAACACGCCCATGATGAACAACGTTCCCGTAATTACAGGGCCGAAACAGGCCCAAGCAGGATAACCGCGGCCGGCGCTGGAAGGCAGCGGGGGACACCGCGGAGCCGCCCTCCCGCCCCCGGCAGCCAGGGCCGGCCTCACCCGCAGCCCCTGCTCCTACCCCCTCCTTCCCCCGGGATGCTCCGGAGCCCGCACCAAGCAGCCCACGGGCGGCGTCGCATCTCCCCGCACCCCGCGGCCGGCCCGCACCGACCCCCGCCCCCCCGCCCCGGGCCGGTGCCTCCCCCGCCCCGCTCCCCCCCCCCCCCGCCCCGGGCCGGTGCCTCCCCCGCCCCGCTCCCCCCCCCCCCCGCCCCCGGCTGTCCCCAGCCCCACCGGGCCCGACAGCGGCTTCGCCCCCCGCGGCTCAGCCAGCGCCGCCGGGCCCCGCCGCCCCCCGCTACCTCTAGCCGCGACAGGCGCCTCCCGGGCCGGCTCGGCAGTGCCCGCGGGCGGCGGCGGGGGTGCCTGCCGGCCTGCCCGCCGGAGGCGGCGGAGCTCAGCGGGACCGAGCGCCGCCCCCCACCCCCCCGCTCCGGGGTAGGCCTCAAAGCCGCGGCCTGGCGTGAGCCCGCCGCCCCGCCGGGGCCTCGCCCGCTCCCGCCGCGGCGCCCGGGACCCCCCGCCCCCCCCAGCGGCGCTCACGAGACCCAGCGCTCGGCAGCCGCCGCCGGTCACGTGAGCGCTCACCCCGCCCTCTCCCGCGCGCCCGTGCCCCCTCCCGTCATGTGATGCGGCGGCGAGGCGGGCGGGGAGAGGAGAGGGGAAAGGGGCGGGGCGGCGGCGAAGCACCGGGCGCCATCTTAGGTGTGGGCAGCCCCTCTCTGGCGGGAGGGGGTTTGTGGAGGCGGCCGGGAGGGAGCGGGGCGCGGCGGCCGGGGGCGGCCGGGGCCGGGCAGGGGCCGCGGCGGTGCGTGCGGGGCGGCCCAGCGGGGCCCGCCGGAGCCTGGGCCCGCCCGGAGCGGCGGGAGGGTGCGGGCAGGCAGGGCTGTGAGGCTGGCGGAGGAAACACCACCCAGCGCCTCCCATATGGTCTAGCGGTTAGGATTCCTGGTTTTCACCCAGGCGGCCCGGGTTCGACTCCCGGTATGGGAAGCTTCCTCTTTTTCTGCCCGGGACGGGAAGCGCCGCCCGCCTTTCTCTCCAATTTCCTCCGTTTTTTCTTTCCTTTTTCCTCCCCCTTTCCGCACAGTCCCCTCCTGACTCTTTCGGACCGGATTTTTGCCAAATATCTCCACCCCAGGAGTCTCCTGAAGCTGTAGGAAGCGCTCTGCCGCTGCAAACCCTGTCTCCCACCCGAGTTTAAAACGTTCAAGTTGGAGAACAGAGCACCTAACCAAGTAACGTGGAGTTAATTGCTTTTTTTCTCTAACACAAGCAAGAAAATCACTGCTTGTGTCCCACGGTGTGTTTTAAGCCGTCCTGACTATTGTCCAAGGAAAATAGTATTGTACGGCAACTCGAGCAGCAAAAATCTGCTACAGATATACGTACATAAAATCACATACATATATATAATATATATATATATTAGTGTGTAGGGCTGTCATTTACGAAGGGAAATTCCTTGACAAGCCAGGTACGTCCAACAGCTTTTGCGTTAACGTGTCCGTACGCGGACAGAAGGCGCCCGGGGTGGGCAGCCGCTCGCCGGCGAGGGCAGGGCCCCCCTGGGGCACCCCCAGGCTGGGGGACGCGGAGGGGCGCCTCGCCGCCCGCCTGCTGCGGCTCTGCCGGGCTGACAGAGATCTCGGCTTCGGCAGCTCTGCGGGCAGCCCCCGAGCTGCTGCGGCCACGAAGCCGGAGCCCCGCCACCTCAGGGACCCCCCTCCAGAGCCCCGACACCTCAGGGACCCCCCTCAGAGCCCCGACACCTCAGGGACCCCCCTCAGAGCCCTGTCACCTCATGGACCCCCCTCAGAGCCCCGACACCTCAGGGACCCCCCTCCAGAGCCCTGTCACCTCAGGGACCCCCCCCTCAGAGCCCCGACACCTCAGGGACCCCCCTCCAGAGCCCCGACACCTCAGGGACCCCCTTAAGAGCCCTGTCACCTCAGGGACCCCCCCCTCAGAGCCCCAACACCTCATGGACCCCCCTCAGAGCCCTGTCACCTCATGGACCCCCCCTCAGAGCCCTGTCACCTCAGGGACCCCCCTCAGAGCCCCGTCACCTGTCAATCTGTAGGCTGCATTAGTAATGATTGATCTTAGTTACAGAACAAGTACAGACGCGGTAGCTCCGTGGGCTCAGGATGGATCAGAGTGAAGATCAATTCCGCTTTCAGTCAACCCCGGTTGAGGGGCCGGATCACGGTCCAGGTGCAAACCCCCCTGTGCCCCCATAAAGGCTGACAGAGGGCCCGACTGTTAACAAACCAAAGAACGGTCCCGTAATCCTCGTCAATATTTGAGTTTCCTTGCCGAGCTTGCCATTTCTGTAATGCATTTGCCTTACTCCCACAGGCTATTCAAACAGCAACACGTGCCATGCTGATGCTCTGTAAGAATTGAATTAAAATCAACTCGTTGGTAACTTCTTGAGAAGCGAAGCAACAGAATTTCTGTCCCAAAGATAATCAGTAATGCGATCTACTCAAAATATTCCTTGCCTTTTGGCGTGACTTAAAAGGGGCTCTAAAATCAGAGCTGTCAGGTTTGGGATGACTCTAGGAATGGTAGAGATGTACGAGGTAATCAGGCCGGGCTTCTGGGCGCTGCAAGCTGAACAAAACTTGGAGCTGTGCGTCTGATGGTACTACAGCATCTCTGGGGACAGAGAGCGGGCCACGCAACAGCCGTACTGAAAGGGTTTAGAAGGAAGGAGAAAAAACAGCTTGGCCAGAGCTTCAGCCCCGCAGGAGGGGTCACCTCGCAATGGAGATGAAGGTAATAGGAATTTACCTCGAGGAACTCGGGACACCACCTGTAACAAACGTCTCATTCGGTGTCTATCCATCAAACGGGATAGAGGGAACTAAAAACAGAGCAGAGGAGACAGCCAGCAGAGCAGTCTGAAGTTCTGGGAGGGAAGAATGCCTGCAGCAGCTCAAAAGATGAATCTCTTAACCAGGAGAAGGCTGGTTAACCACGGGAAGAGGTGCAGTGTGTTGCAGTCGCTTCTCTTAGACGTCTTCAGGGGCAGGACTGTTGCTGCTAGATTAAATAACTGGCTGTTTAAAAGCCTACATTAGACAATTCTATATATTTAAATCAGGTGCTTTTTTGAAAATAATTGATAAAAATTACCTAGCTTATTCCTCATGAGCTGAAGCTTTTAGATTAAGGCTTGATGTCGCCCCCCCCCCCCCAAAAAAAAAAAGGAAAAAAAGGCTGTCTAACATCAAAACTAGTACCTGTGATCTTTGCCAAGAATTGACTTCTGTCTTTAAAACTTATGCAGGAATGGATCTCCAAATATTTGGGAGTATCAGAAAGGGGAGGCATGGAATAGTTTATTTTTCCTCTCTGTGTACTGAAATTTTAATTTTCTCCGAACAGGCACACCGACATGAAGCCCTCCACCAACGCCACGCTGTAGCTCCACTGCTCCTTCCGCACCCGAAGTCTGTAGCGAGGCCGAAGCAGCTCCCCCGGCTGAAGAACGGGCTGCTGAAGAGGATGGGTCAAACGCAAAAGGAACAACCCAATCCCAGAATCAAGACGATTCTTTTAAGGTCTCAAAACAGCAAAGGGAACATCTCAAAGGGGTGAGCGTGTGATACATCTTAAGAGAAAGAATTTCAGCCTACCAGGACAAAGGCAGCATCAAGAATATTTAGTGTACAATCTCCCAGGAGGACTCTGTTCTCCCTAGGGAAGGTCAGTGCTGCTCCTCTTCCTCCTGCCCGATACATCAGCAACGCTTTGGCTATTAACTGCTCTCGCATGCCTCCTTGTGACAGTACGCAGCCTTGGAAGCGCATCCACGGCCCTGTATTGACTTGGGAAGGTGTTTCCTTCCTCTTGTAACTAAAGGAAAGGTGGTTCCTGGCACCAACGCCTGTGAACGGAAGCTCGGCATCATCAGGTGTGACAAGAATGTTCTTTCTAGACCCCGTTATGAACAACGGGGTAATTCCACATTCCCCGTAACAGCAACTGAATGAAGGCGAGCAGTCACTTTCTTAGAGGACAGAACAGATTGCCTTCTGCTCGAGAAACGCCCTTCTCCACAGCAGCACCCAACAGCTACAGGCTGTCAGCTACGTTGCTTACACAGCCAGTACTCCAACAGGTTCCTGCACAAGACCAGAAGCGCAGGCCCTCAGGCATTTGCTTACCTACTCGTGGAAACAGGTACGTAAGTAAAGCAAAGCGTTCCAGAGAGCCGGGGGACAGAATATGCAGCTAGAGAGTACGTAAGGCTGCAGAGAGGAAAGACAGGGCTGGCTGACTGCCTGAAAGACAATCTGCACTGGAAGGCTAAAGGCATATGTCCTGATGGTTTTAAAAGCTACAGCAGTTGTTGCAGCCAGTTTCAGCTGGATGAACGCTGCAGGGAAGATGCTAGCAGATACGTTACTGGGAAGAAAAGCACGCTGCTTCTAAACCAGTGAATGGGCAGTTGAGGCAGAAAACAACCCCTTTATAATCAAGGATTTCCACACACGTGCAATGAAATATAATGGAAGTTGAGCCAGTAACACTAGTTTCTTGGACGTGGGATAAAAGGTGTCCACGCAGCACACGGAAGTATTTTCCAAAGATGGCAAATGGCAGCTGAAAAGACCGCTTTCCAAGATGGACAACACCCAACAACCCTGTGCTTACTGCAGGATTGTTGAGGCTGGAAGGGACCTCGAGGCTGCCCACCCTGCTCGCAGGACGGTCACCCCGAGCAGGCTGTCCAGGACTGACCACCTGGGTTCTGAATATCTCCAAGGACGTTCCGCAGCCTTTCTGGGCATCCTGTTGCAGCGCTTCATCACCCTCGCTATGTTTTTGGTTTCTTTTGTTTTGTTTTCAAGTGGCTATTTCTGTATTTCAGTTTGTGTCTGCTCCTTTTTGGTTTACTAGGCACCGCTCTGAAGAGTCTCGGTGGCCATCTCCACATCTCGGTGGCCCTTCACCGGACTCTCGCCAGCCTGTCCCCATCTTTCTCAGGCTGGGGAGCCCAGAGCTGGACCCAGCACTCCAGGCACCCCACCGGCACCGATCACCTCCCTGGCCGCGCTAGCGATGCTTCTTAGGGAAGCCTCTTGGTAAGTAACGGGCTGGTAGGCTGCTAGGAGATTCCTCTCCCTGCTCCTTAGGCAAGTAACCTGAATTATCATTAGTTTAATTTAAAAAGCAGAAATTGCACAGTCAAAATACTTCCAACATTTTTCTCTCTGGCAAAATGACCCTTAACTATTTAAGTGCTGGAATGGAAGTGATTGCCCCAGAGGATTTCAGGCTTTTAAGCTTTTTTTTTGAGCTTTAAGCCTTTTTTTGTCCCCATTACTTAAGGCTTTTAAGAGCCACCACAGACATGAAGAATGGTTTTACACGTCTCCATTTAAGATTAGGAAAAACTTCAAGAAAACATCTTTGTCTATTTGCTCATTTCAAACATCCAGTGCAACACTCTCGTCAGACCTTGAACCTGAAATCGTAGAGCTGTGTCGCTTTGTCTGACTCTGTGGTGTATTTATTTTACATTCATGCAAAACATATTTCAGCAGCAGCTGCGATAACGACGTTGCGTTCTGTAACAGCGGGCCAAGGTCCACCTTTGCCATGGGAATGTAGAGGCATTTCACCTCTTCACTTCTCCTGTTCAACTCTTACATGTCCCAATTAAGTAGAAAAAATGAAAGGCGTGATTAGCTGTGAAACAGCCTACGAGCAGGCCTCTCTGCCAAATTTACGTTTTGCAAAGTACCATGCTGCTTAGCAGCTGGTGGAAAGTCCCAAGACACGATTTTGCACAATCACACTTACAAGCTGCTGCTATTAGATAGCTGCGCTCTGTTCGTTTTTGAAGGAGGAGTAGAATAACATAAGTTTTTTCTCCCCCACCCCCTTCCTTCTGTACACCTCCCCTATTTTTAAAGCACATTTTCAAAGAAAAATGTACAAAGTCAGATTATTTTGATAAAATCCTTCTAATTCCCTGATATTCTTACAGGAGAGAAACTTGTCTCAAATTTTGGAACTGCGTAAATTTATAATTTAACTGCACAATCCCAGCTTTCACTTACTGCCAGCGCCTAATCTGAGCTATCGTTCTTTACGAAGTGCCTTCTGCCACGTGGATTCTGTACCTTGTATTCTCAAGTTGTTAATGCTAGAAGCTTGACTGCCAAAACCTCCCCTTGACCAATCCAAAAGGCGCTAAAGCCATCGAAATCACAGCTCAGGGACTGTACCGAAACACCACCACCACTTCATAAGACAATCTGCAACCTGAACAAGCAACCGTACTGCTTTGGACTTTCAACCTCTCACTTTCACGACTGTTACACGCAGTAAATTGCCAAAAGAGAGCTAGCTACACGGTTTTCCTGACAGCCTGCCCCGGTTTTTGTATTAGGCTGTAAGGGGTGTTCACACAGAGACAGAAACATGAAGACGCCGGTACTCTGATCATCTTTCGCAGTAGCACAGGGAATAAGCTAGAAAGACTTGCTCAGTTCCAAAAAGATCTGGACTTTTCTAATCGTCATCACAGCCTAAGTGCTGTTACTGTTAAAAAAAAGACTAAAATAGCTTCATCACCTATGAATTGTTTGGCTGGCGTCGTTACTGCAGCTACCGCGCTGAATTAAATCAGCGACTCCCCGGAATTGTCACTGTCGGTCAGTACCCACCTTCTTCAAACCGAGCTGCCAAAACTTTCGTAAGACAAAACATTTGGTCTAAGAGTGGGAAGTTGCCGCTCCCCGGGGTAAAAAGGAAGCCTGTGATTCACTGCTGTCCGATAAAACTTGTACTTAGCACTCACACAAATGACAGGATCCTTTCTTCCAAGGGGCCTGACTACCGTACTGCCTTCGCTGCAGGTTTTTCTTAGTACGCTAAATGTTTTCATCTGCTTTAAATGCTTTTATGTAAGAGACAGACAGCAAAATGAGGTAATACAAGGTTTAGTTTTCACATGCTATCCTGGTGCCACGGGCTCGCTTCAAAACATCAGTACCGTATGCTGCTTGCAATGTTTAAGGAATGAATATACGCCTGCGCTCAAGCCTGGCTGTTCGGAGAAGACTACGCGAGTGTCGCTAGGAGGCAAGCAGGCGCTCGCTCTCGTCCCGTGGCTGCGGGTGCTTCAGTGGATGTCGCCAAAGACGCCGTCTTCGCATTCCGCTGGAAGGGCCGCCCAGCATCGCCTGCAAGTACATTAAAGGGGAGATGTAAAAGGCGGAGGCTTGGGACCACCCCGAGCTGCCAAGATTGAGAAAAACTGCTCTAAGTAGAACGGATTTGCACAGAAACCACAGACCTTCCATACAGGCACAGAGGTATTTAAGTATTAATAACTATCCATGCCGAAGGAAGTACCATACCCGACTACCTTCGGAGCGATTTGCAATTTTAAAACAAGAGAAACAGCCAGCCAGCCCTCCCTCCTCCCCCTACCCCCAACCTAACTGAAGGACGTCGATAAATCGCGTTTAAAAGAACGGGAAGACAGCGCACCGCGCGCAGCACCCCGCCTTTCAGAAGACCCCATCTGTGGGTTAACAGTAAAACTCTCCCAAGCAGGCGAGGCGGGCTGAAGAGGCGATTTCTTTGTGCCAGCGCTGCCTGGAGGTAAACAGGCTGCCTCTCCTTGCTCCAGCGGCACCCAGCCTCGGCCAGGAGACAACGAAACATTCCAGTGAGCTACGGTATTACCGGAGGCATTTCCAATACACTGAGAGAGGAACTGAAGAAGAGGATCGCACCGAGGATGTAACTAGAAAAAACACCCGACACAAAGGCGTGAACTGACCCGTCAGGCCCAGGGGCTGGCTCACGGGCACGGTGACTGCGAAGGCCACTTCCACAGCGTGAATTCTTGTGTTCTCGTTGAAGGTATCACCGCTTGTGAAATACGGTACGCTGCGGTAATGCTTTTCTCCAGGGGGTGAGTCTGGAACAAGAGGGAGAGAAAAAAAACCACAGGGAAGGCAAATATGAATAGAAGGTATTTGGAATTCAGCCATTCTTCTCGATTTACTGCCCCTGAAGCGCACAGATTCACAATTCTGTACGTTTATTTTCCCAAAAGCCTGACGCTACGCCGCAACGCGTATCAACGGAAAGTACCGTGCAAGTGCCTCGGCCTGCGAATCCCTGGCGTTGAAGCAGCGGCTGTGGGGCTAGCGGGCTTGCTCGCAGCTCACCTCAAAGCAGCACAGCAGCGCGATAAGGCAGCTCCCGATTCTGGAAGTGGACACGAGGAGCCTGTTCTGTGGTTGTGAGCTGAGATACGGCATTTTGAGATCGGCAGCTGTACGATGGCTTCGCTACAACACAAAGGAGCTGGGTACCGGTTAAACACCGTGTTCTGTGCGTGGGAGGAGACACCCGAACGCACATCTTCAACCAAGCGCTCATGATGTAGCGGAGATCTAGTGTGCTTGTTGGGTTTGCTGTGGAAAGGCTGCTCCAGCTTCTTTATTTGGCAGGCGACAGACACCCTATGAGGAAGCAAAGAAAGCAAAAAATACCAAATTTGAGATAAACAGATTTAAGAGAGTCTGACAGAGTTTCACTGACCCCTCTCCCACTGCTTTTTGAAGTGCATGTCTCTAAATACTTGTAGTTCTGTGACCGCGGGCAGCCCTGAGAGGCTGATAACAGATGGTGCTTGTTAAATTGGAATGAAATAACACTGAAGTTTAACAGTCTCAAAGGGATTTGCCGCATGGACATTATGAGAAACCAAAAAGGAGACGCAAAATACTTTGGAAAGGTCCCGACAGCTTTCGGCAGCAGCGCGCCAGCGTAGCTCAGCTGCGCCTTCATTCCGTCCCCTCGACCGAGCGCAGGGCTGGGCTCAGCGGGTTCCCGAAATCCGCCTCCAGCAGGGCCAGTTCGTATCACCGGTCAGCCTGGAGGGCAGAGCTAACGCCCTGCCAAACCGACTACTTCAGTGTTTTCTAAGAATATCTGGGTGTCGTATAACTGTGCATAAAGCCCAAGCTGACAGAAAAGGAGGGCTCTTTCTTGTGAATTCCTCTGTTGCTTTTCACATCAAACCGCTTTGTAGCCTCTCTGCAATCCACTTTTCAGCTTTGTTGGTTTATGTTTCATCTGCAATCACCTAAAATGATCATGCAGTATGTGGAGGGGAAAAAAAAAAAGAGAAAAATCAATGAATGATTAGACGTGTTTGCACAGGAGAGAGTCTTGTAAGATGTATCCTCCAGCTTCGTGCTGAGATTTCCCCTTCTATTCTTAGCTTTACTTTGAAAGCTAGACACTGCTTTTGCTTTTTAAGTCATGCAGTCTGTCTCCATACGAAGGCTTTGCTCTTCTCCCGTTCCCGGCTGTAATCACACTTCTGTTTTCCGCAACATTCCTTTCTTATCTTCCGCTTTGAAGAGAACGATTACCAAATCCTTTCTCAAACCTGTCAGGATTACGCGGAGCAAGCAGTCAAACTGCTAATGAGCTTGCAGGGCTCGGAACGCAAACCGGGATGCCGAGCGCCTCTGCTTCAGCTCACAGGCGTGCATTTGGCTTTAAATCAGTACAATATTCACACTCTGACTCCTGGGCAAGAACAGGAGTTATCCCTCCTCTCGCGATGTAACTCTCCTGGGAAATCGGATGAGTCTAACAGCACGTGCCAGACAGCAGGCAAAAAATACGGGCAGCGATGCGGGGAAGATCATCTAACGTGCGCCCCCAGGGATAAACCACAACCTGAAGCAGCTCTTTGCGTTTACCCAGCGAAGCCAGGGAGGCTTCTCCAGCAAGTGACCTTTTCCAGGGTGATCGCAGCCCTGTGGGTCAGGCCACCGCCAGCTTCTGCGCGTTAAAGGTGACTCTGGCCAGGGTTTCCCCACGGCCACTCGAGTGACTCCCCCTCTCCTGCTGCTGCCTCTGAGCTCTGGAACGCAAACCGAACCGCAGCCCGAAACACCTCAGCAGCCGCCTCCCCCACGCTCCTCAACTAGATCTGTTCTGGTGAAGTCACAGCTGGCACCAGCACAACTTCAGCCTCTTTTACGTGCTTTCCCTCAACTGAGGGTTTTAGCCCAGAAGTGGTGAGGCTTCCACTCACCCCTCCTGAAGGCCAAGACAGCTATCGTGTAACTGCCCCTCGGACGGCCCTGCAAGCTACGCTGGCGAAGACAAATTCCCTTCACGTTATTTTAGCTCTTCTTTCAAGCGAAAAAGACGACCTCACGTGCTCCAACAATCTCTTTCACCTCGGGAGACCCAACATCTTTAAGCATTTACACCTTCCAAAAGATTAGCTTAATACAACATTTTCGTTCTTTAGCAGGAATTCGTAGGGCAGAGCCTTTTGGTTGACGCCCCTCCAGGACCACTCCTCCAAGGAATTTCACAAAGCTGTTACTGCAGCTGGTGGAACTCCTCGCTCCCCATTTCCACTCGCTGTTGCTTATGGTTTTACTTCGCTGTTAGAATCGGCTTTTACTCAGCCTGCGAGGCCGGGACAGCTGTGGCCTGCAAAGAAAACGCTTCAGGGAAGCAGGGCAACACACAGGCCACGTGTTCCAAAAAAATAAAAGCTGTGCTGCGAGCAAGGGACCCAACAAAACACAACGCCTGAACTCGCCGCGCTCACCAGACGCCTCCCGCATTCGGTATTGCACCCCGAGCCCACCAGCGTCTCCTCTACCCCCACTCTGCAACAAAATCCACAGGGAAGGAGAAAAACGAACATTAAACATTAGACAAAACAAGGCAAAGACGCCCCTGAAATCAGAAATCGTGTTAATTCTGTCCTAAACGTCTTAAAACTACTGAGGGTGGGGAAACGCGGGCTGAAACATGGTGGTGCCAAGCTTCTGGGGAAACACAGGGACAACACTGTCACGGCTGCGATGTCAGCGGGATTCAACTACAAAATGCACCGGCACAGTAACCGAAATGCCCGTAAATTTTCTAGCGCTGAAATCTTTCTGGCAGTAATTCACGAGGCAGCGCGCCCCCTCCAAAAAGACACAAACCCCTCAAAACCCCGACCGGCTAAGCAACACCTTTTGTCTGCACGCAAACATCTTTTGTGAGACGTAACCCCCCCGCATCCCCGGCCTCCCAAAATCCCACTTACCAGGAATTCCGTTTCATCTTTGGGCAGCAGCTGTGACCGCACGCACCTTTTCTTCAGCCCTTCTACAACCCGATGCAACAATTCTGGCGAGGAACAGTGACAGCACCAAAAGAAAAAAAGAAATAAAATCACTTTACAAATAAAAAGAATCTTACTTGTTTATCAAATAACGGCCCATGTATGTACTGGACATTGCTGTAAGTACAGATAGAGATTTCTACGTGCAATACGAGCGAGGGAAAGGACTACAATTGTGAGAAAAAGCTAACAAAATTACAGATGTGAAACCACACGGAAAGTTTTACAGAACCTGCTGTCAGCTCCCTCTCGTTAGAAGCGAGAGAACTTTTTTCTTAGTTTGAAGCTGAGCTTTCACAGTAATTAATTTGTAGGAACAAGTTGAAAAATGCGAGATTTCATTAGGATTTCCCCGGCGCCACCCCAGAAAGATCGCAACCCACCCCAGGGTGTTTGTTTCTCTTCCGAAGGGCCACGGCCACATGATGAGGCGCTTCGTTTGACTTTAATCGCTGCTTTACGCAGCTGTTTGTTGTAATTAGAGGTTGTAAAATTCTATAAAACTGGGGAGAAGGATGGGAGGGAACATACAGAGTATTCCTGCAAAAAGAACAATATGTAAAATACGCAGACGGAAAAAGCGATGGCAGCTCTTTAAACGGAACACGTTGATGCCAGAGAACAGGCTGCTGTTGCCGTGACGAAATACAACGTAAAGAGCTGCAGCACCAGCCCGAGATGACATCATTTACGCGCACGCACCTTTCTGGCGGCAGGGAGCCGCAGCGACGTGACGACGCGTGGCGTTGGGGCGAGCTGGATGCGAAACTCGGCCGCACCAGGAGAAAATCCGCGCCGGGGACGCCGCTGAAGGCAGGCCCGCGGGTCAGCCCCGCGGCCCGGGGCAAGGCAGCGGCTGAAGCCAGGCTTTGGGGCTCAGCACTGACAGGTGCTCACCCAGCCCCTTCTTACAAGTGGGTTTTTCTCGTAGAAACCCGCCGGTGACTACGCAAACTTTGGGAAAAACTGATTTTAAGTAGAAACGTCGCCTTCCCCCGAGCAAAAGGGGTCAGCACCGCCCCGCGTCTCAGAAACCACGGGACAACTTCCCGTTACACCTCACGGTACGGAAGCACGGGCGCTCTGAAGGTCAAACAAAACCTCACAGCAGTCTTTAAAGCGGGAAAAAAATATTTGTGGGCGGATTTGCGCCGGCCGGGCCGGGCCGGGCTCCAGCACCGCCCGCCGCCCCGGGGAGCGCGGCACAGCCGCCCCCAGCTCCCCGCAGGCCCCGCACAAACGCGGGTCGCTCCCACCGCCCCCGGGGCCGGCCCCGAGCCGCCCGCGGAGGCCGGTGCTCGGCGGAGGCCGGTGCTCGGCGGTCCCAAGCCCCGCTGACAGACGGCGGAACCGCCCGCCGGAAATCGCGGCGCGGCGCTTCCGGTAGCGACGTCATCAGCGCGCCGCCGGCTGCAGAGGGCATGCGCAACCCGGCCGCCATTGCCTTCCCCAGGGCCGGGCGGGGCTGCGCCGCTCCCGGTGCCCGGGGAGGGGCAGCGCCGCCCCTGCGCCCCGCCCCTGCGCCCCGCCGCCGTCTCTGAGGCCGGGGGCCGGTGCCGCCCCGCGGGCCCGGGGACAGCGGAGTGCGGCCGCAAGGCGCGCAGGGCGCATGCGTGAGGGGGCGGCGCCCTAGCGCCCCCTGCTGGCACGGCGGCCCGCCGCCCCCCGCCCGGGGCGCGGTCACGGAGCCGCAGCCGGGAGCCCGGCCCCGCGCACCCGGCCCTGTCCGCAGGCCCCGCTCCCGGGGCCCCGGCCACCCCCGGAGCCTGCCCCCGCTGCGGCTGCTCACGGCTTGGATAAGCGCACTCTGCGCTGCGTTAAAAACGGGCTGGACGGCCCGGCCCAGAGCGCGGTGGTGAACGGAGGCCAATCCAGTCGGCGGCGGGTCACCAGTGGTGTCCCCGGGGCTCAGTGCTGGGGCCAGCTCTGTTCGGTGTCTTTATCGATGATCTGGACGAGGGGATGGAGGGCACCCTCAGTCCGCTTGCGGACACCCAGCTGGGCGGGAGCGTTGATCTGCTGGGGGGCAGGGGGCTCTGCAGAGGGCCCTGGCCAGGCCGGGTCGAGGGGCCCAGGCCCCGGGGTGAGGGGCAACAGAGCTCAGGGCCGGGTCCTGCCCTGGGGGCACAGCAACCCCAGGCACCGCTGCAGGCGTGGGGAGGAGCGGCTGGGAGCTGCCCGGCGGGAAAGGGCCTGGGGGTGCTGGTCGACAGCCGCTGGACATGAGCCAGCAGGGTGCCCAGGTGGCCAAGAGGGCCAGTGGCACCCTGGCTTGTGTCAGGAATGGTGTGGCCAGCAGGAGCAGGGCGGGGATCGTCCCTGCGCTGGGCACCGGTGAGGCCGCCCCTCGAGTGCTGTGCTCAGCGCTGGGCCCCGCACCCCAAGGCGGCCATGGAGGGGCTGGAGCGTGGCCAGAGCAGGGCAGCGAGGCTGGGGCAGGGGCTGGAGCACAAGGCTGGGGAGGAGCGGCTGGGGGAGCTGGGGGGGCTCAGCCTGGGGAAGAGGAGGCTGAGGGGAGCCCTCGTCGCTCTCTGCAACGGCCTGAAAGGAGGCTGGAGCCGGGGGGGTCGGTCTCTGCTCCCCAGGAACAAGCGCTGGGACGAGAGGGAACGGCCTCAAGCTGCGCCAGGGCAGGTTTGGGTTGGGTATTGGGAAAAACTTCTTCCCTGAGTCCCCACCCCTGGAGGGATTTAAAAGCCGGGGAGATGTGGTGCTGAGGGACATGGTTTAGTGGTGGCCTTGGCAGCGCTGGGTTAACGGTTGGACTCGATGATCTTAAGGGTCTTTTCCAACCTTAACAATTCTATGGTTCTATGACTAACCCAGGCTGCTCCAGGCACCAGCCCAATGGTATTAGCACAGATTAATTTCTGAAAGGTGCTTAGGAAATATCTTAAGAGATCCACCTCCCTCTGTCACAGGAAAGGCAGTTTTTCAGCACCTTTTGATGAAGAAGGGGACGGCAGCCATCTGCCGCAGGCAGAGGACGCAGCTCTCGCTGTGGCAGGCCCAGCACAAGGCTTAAACAGGGTACGAAGGTAAAATTTCAGGCTGAGGAACAGCCTGAAAAGAGAAAAGCATCAGGAAAAGGCAAAGAGGACGCTGAGGGCCGCGGGGAGGCTCAGCCCTGCTGTAAGAAACAACCCGGCTCTTAGGCACGGCCTCGGGGACAGGGAGAGCTGCTGCTCCAGCCCGTAGGTGCTTTGAGTGACCACCTTTAATTACCAAAACTGATGTAAAAGCAGAAGGGACTAGAGGTGTCTACAGCACACCATGGAGCGTATGTAAAGTTTAAAAACGCCACAAAAAATTGAACAACAATAAAAAGCCCTGAGAACGAATGTAAAGGAAACTCAGCTTCAGGAAGAGAGTGACGCGGCTCTGAGGAAGGTGAAGCGGCTCCATCCATCACAGTTAAAGTCTGGAAGCGTGCTCTCCCGACATGACAGCCGGCCTCAGCGCTCCTCCTGGCTGGGTTTGCAGGGCAATCCTCCGAAGAAGGACAACTCGGAGAGAAGCTGCCTGGCCCAGCGGTACAGTTGCGTTCATTTTAGTCGTTTTCTTTGAGGCAAGCGTCCGAGTACAGAAGGAATCTAAAAGAGGTATCAAAAAGCAATGGGTTGGAAAGAGAGGAAAGATGAAGTGCTGTCCCTCTTCTAGGCAGTGAAAGATTGAGAGAACTGTGGGATAGGCGTGTGTGTAATAAGCCTTTTAAGACAAACTACTGTGGCTGAAGTTAAACAGCAAACTGTAAACCAACGAAGGGAGAAGCCGCAAGACCTGGATCTAACTCAAAGCTGCCTCCCCCTCCAAACGAGAGAAATCCTCTTTCTTTCACTAAGGACCAATGTCTTTCCTCTTATTAACATCTACAGTGGTTTACAGACCACCAGTATCTCTGTATGTAACACAGAAAATCAGACATATATCTGGAGAAATAACTTCATGTACCTACAAAATGTAATATTTCTGAGATCTAGGGGAAGCTCAGGCAAATCACGGAAGCCCACGCAGGCTTTCCGCAGCAGGCTGTATCCCCCAGGTGCGGCTTTTCAGCACGGGGACTGGGAGGACGGCGCCTGCGTCCGTCCTTGCCTTGGAAGAGCAGAAAATTACACTCGGTGGAAGCCAGAGGTCCCTCACTTCTAGGCATTGCACAGTGCTGCGTGTACACGATACGTACTCGTCAAGCTGATGACACAGAGATTTTTTGTTACTGAGGCGATGACGAGTAAACGGCAAAAATGTGCGACTACAGTGTTGCTGTCTTGGGGAAAACAGCAGCAACTATCAGTCCTTGCCAGAAACTCGGCTGATCTGAGAAGCGTTTTTCTAAGTCAGGAAAAAGCACAGGCAGCAGCTTCGCAGAAAGGAACGCGCTTGGAAGCGGAAAACCCTGCTCCACGAAAGGGAGCTTGCTGTTCTGCACAGCTGGTCAGAACTGGACTCGGGTGCATAACAGCAGCGTGTCAAAAGTGGCATTTAGTGGTTTTGAATGAAAACAACCATCTTTCCGTAACGCATCGGATGTTGGAGGACTGCTTTTTTTCCAAGTATTGTGCTACAAGCACTGCAGAATGTGGCGTTATTGTGTGCTACCCCATTGTTGCTGGTGTAGCACAACCCCAAGTCTAGGCTATCATAGAATTGTTTAGGTTGGAAAAGACCTTTAAGCTCATCAAGTCCAACCGTTACACTACTTGTCTTGCTCTTTCTCAGTTTGCTAGCATCCATCTCCCGCACCGCATCCGAGAGCCCCCAAAACACACCATCACCCATCACGCTCGAGAGACCGGCTGAGAGGGGAAGCCGCCTTAGGTGAACGTATGTTTTTTACCCCCAAAACTGATCTGTATCGCTGCGTAAGCAGTGAAGTCAGCTATTTTTGTAGCTGGGTAAGTAAGAACTCATGAGGGCAAACTCCAGAGCCTAACAACCCCGTAACACATCAGGTGTGACGGTCCTTTGCCCCCAGAGTACAAATAATACTGGAACCTGCTGACTTCAGGGAAACCTCGGGAACGACTTGCAGCCTAGTATTATTAATACTGGAAGCAGAAACAGTTTGGAGGGGCCAAAAGAGCAGAAGAGAAAGGTGCTCCAGAAAAAGGAGCAGGGGTGGTCTGTTACCCCGATCACTCTTAATAGCAGTGTGAATAATAACACCCTTCCTTACCCCACGAAACAGCGTTTCTCTTGTTTGGAGAGACAGAGGCAGCTGTAAGTTGGATCCCTTTGATGTTACTCCTGCAGTCAGTTTACCTTTTTGTCTTCTCTTGAAGGTATAAATATTGTCTCTTTTCCTTTTCACACATGCAATCTGATAACAAAACAAAACAGAAACAGTGAAAGCAAAGCTAAGCCAGGAACAGTAACAATATCCACGTGGTTGGAATGGCTTATTTATTCCTCTGTGCTAGCCTAAGGAGAGAGAAACAACAAACAATTGTTACCCAGGCAGGGACACCTCCTCCTGGAGGAGTTTCTGGTGATATCACGGGTCCCCTCAACTGCATTTCTGCTCCATTATTTTATCCAGTTCATTAGGTATTATTCAGAAAAACCTGTTCACCCATCCTCTCTCGTGCTACCTGTCACCATTTGTTATCATTGGTTCCATCTCTACAGCAAACAGGTAAACATTGCATTTCATTTAAACGAGCTGCTATAACATTTAAGCATCAATTTTTTTACCACTTTCTTGTTCTTTTTTGTTTTCCTTACAGGCAAGGTCTCAGGACGCCGCTTGCTGTAATGCATTGTGGCTACAACTTTTTGGAAACAGTAAATTCCGTGTTTAAGCTTTGGTTATTAAATAGGGAGTCCCCTAATACTTCACTATACCATCGTCTGTTGGAGTTGTTTTTGTCTGGGTCAATCACATTATTGCTTACAATAATTCTAATAGGAAGAAAGGGAAATCTGTGTGTGATTCACTACTCTGCATTATTCAGCACTTGGTAAACATCCAGCACACAGCTCTTCCCTAGCTTCTCAAGAGCACTGGCATGAGGCACTGCAAATCAACATTTTGGGGATGAGAATTTCATTCATTCAGCCCGCCCCCGGTCATCAAAACATGCTTCGTGCAAGGCAGAGCAGCGTGAGAGCCAGAGCTTCGGAACCTGCCCAGCTGCTGGGTCCGTTCGTTTGGAAACGATGAGGCTAAATCAGTCTCCACGGCGGAGAGAAGCCGTGCTGAGATCTCCCCCTGGTCTGCGCGGCCATGCCAAGCACCAGGCTCCCTCCAAACAAACAACTGGAGGAGCCCCAGCCCCTGAAGTAACAGCCTTGTGACGGCTGTCAGGAACCCAGTATTTTGGTTCCAGACTAGCAGCAGAGGGAAGTGGTGTGAGAGCGAGGATGCTGAGAACGTGCAGGACGTGAAATAATAGGTTTCGTTAGAGGGCGGCGGCAGCACGCTCGCCCGTACAACGCAGCTGCTTAATGACATCCTTAGGTCTCGTTGAGACAAACCCTCAGCAAGGGCTTGCGGGCATTAGTTGTGTCATTTAATAGAAAAAGTCGGTCAAATCTTTTCTCGTGACTCACATTTAAAACATACAGACTTGGTTGTCGAGGGTTCAAGTTCCACCTTCTTCGCTGAGGAACGAAAGACTATCATCGGACAAATCCGTAAGGTTTTACTGGCTGAAAACTGCAAGCTCTTACTCACGTAAGTGCTAGTACTGTCCACGGTAAACCCTGGCGAAATCTGACATAAATACCCAGCAAATGTCTGTAAAACATTCTCAGACGTGCTGTGTTATGTTAGCACGCATCGCCTGCAACAGCTCTTCAGGCCGCGGTTCTAGCATCACGTTACCAGTGTATGAAGACGGCTTTGTCCAAGCAAGCTTTCAATCAAAAAAGCCCCTTTGGTATTTCTCCTCCCATGAAAAAAAAAAAATATAAATAGGATTAGTTGCGTAAGTCAGGATTACTCTTAGAAAATCACATTCGGGGCATTTGCGTCTTAACAAGTCTGGGTGAAATCAGAAACTAATGAATTCAGGAGTTTTGCTGCTGGCATTCCCCCCGCTTCCCCCCCAAACTCCCCCGAAGGAAGAGCACTGTATAGGAAACGGATTCTGGAGAGACACAGCGTTGTAGTTACGTCCCTGTGCTCAGCAGCTGTCACTCCTCTCTTTATATGCACACGTATTTGGAGCCAAAAGGGGCGACTGAACTTGCACAAAGAGAAAGCTTCGCTGGCTTTTGTATTTTCTTGCGTTGACACACGCGTCCGTAGACCCTGCAGAAAGCACTCCGAGCACTTCTGGGCTCTGGCTCATTACAGCAAGTATTAAAAGGGAAAAAAAACCCAAACTGTCAGACACAAGAAATATTTGCCTCGGCCCAGTATCAGCTTTCCGGCAGGAGCGGATGGGATTAATGGCTGCTGGCAGGCTCTACGGCTTAGCTGAAGCAAGTGCATCGCGAAGACGGCGAGCTCCAGCAGGCTCAGAGGCATAATTCACACCAGATGCCTTCGCTCTGGGTTCGCTTTCTCTCCCCTGGTGTGATAATGATCCTGATTTATTAGTGAAGCTACAGCAGCACCCTCTTCCCAAGCGGTGTGCTGTCTTACAGCCTGCCGGGGCTCTTATTAATACTCTTTATCCCTCCCATTTCAGAAAGAGCAACAGTACGAGGCGGCAGTGAAGCTGTTGCCTAGAGATCAGACCGTGACGTTGATACCCAGGCCGTGCTGTTTGCCAAGCATTATTAACCCAACCCGTGCGATTTCTGCATGGATTATTTGGTTGTAAACAGGTTTATAGGGTGGCAGAATTAAAACAGGCAGGAAGGACACGCGGCGTCGGTATTCCTTCGCACACAGGGGCGGCACGCACAATCGGTTCACGTTTGCAATCTGCACGCTTTAAGGTGCGGCAATTTTCAAATCCCGGGCTCATCATAAAGGTGGGAACTATTTTCCAGAATCAGATTTGGATTTTAAAGATCGGCTTATCCCAGCACCATTGTCTTTCTCCTTCCATCCTTTGATGAATCCCGGCCGGCTGCGGTCTGCTGTCTGGAACTGAGGTGTCGGCTGACCTTCAGGGCCAGCGAGAAGCCCTGCCAGCCAGCCGGCTCGCTCAGCTTTCGGCACGCTGCGGCATATCCACCGCCAGCACCCTGTTTTCTACATCGCGCTATTTGCATCCAGCACTTCGCACATACAGGATGAGCCTGTAACATAAATAACACTACCCCATCTCCCACTCATTTATGTAATCTCCGCCTCCACACAAACACATGGTTAAACAGACTCCACAGGAAAGCCCCAGCCGCTCAGGACGTGCATCTTTGCTATCTAGCCCAGCAGCTACATCAAATCCTGACGCCCTGACACTCGTCAGGTCATGCAGACTGATTCCCTCTCGTCTGGTGCAAAGCTGATCCGATTTATTCGCTGGGCAGGACCCCCAGGACCCCTCTGGTCTATCACTGATCCTCAGGCTCAGGCCAGTAAACAAGTCAAGCTTTCAGCATCGTGAAGTTACCACAGAATAATCCAAAGCATCACCCAAAAGGTCTGTTCCATCAGACAAATCCACTTCTGCATCCACATACCCTGTTCGTAACACAGGGAGGCCCCTGGGCCACGTTGAGGCTGGTGGGGCCTTTCTGGAGGAGAACAGGGTGACAGCTGGCATCTGACAAGGGATATAAAGCCTGAGAGCACCCAAGCTGAAAAGCAACGTGATCTCCACTTGCTGAAACTCCTTCCCAGGCATGAACCACTCGGGATTCATGCATGCCAGTGGGTAAGATTTTGGGTTCAGGTAAATTTAAGCTAATTGCTTCCTCTGGCAGTTTATTTCTCTCACTAAGCTCAGGTTGTTAAAGGTCTGGCACGAAATTTAAGATACAGCTTTTGTAGACAGCTCATTATGAGAAAACAAGAAGTACAAGCATGCTGAGCTGTTTGAAAGTTGGGAAAAGCTGGCACGTTTTTACTAAATTATTAATTGTAATTACTAAATATACACACCGTCCTCAGCGCAGGGCACTAGCCCAGACTTTTGTTCAAGAAAGGCTGCTTGGGTGGGAGAGCAGGATGGAAGCCACAAAGCAAACCCCACCTGCGATGCAACGTAACACACACCTGAAAACTCTTTCTGGAGCAACTGGAGGCTTCACAAGCTGCAAATATCCTGCAGACGTGCTGGGACCCCCTGCCTATGCAGGAATCTTGCTGCAACTGTCTATTTTTGTCACCTCAAGATTAGATTTCTACAATGCATGCTTCGCGGGATCGCACCTGGAAACTACTGGGGAGCAAAAGGTAATGTGAGATCCTGCTTACCGAGTGACGTGTCACCATGAGAAAACACCACATAACTGCTCTGGGCCCTGCGTTTGCTGCCAGCGGGCTCCAGGTGGAATTCAAGATGTTTGGTTGTCATCCGTAAAGCAGCGAGTTCTTTAGCAGCAGTGGGTGTCCTTTCCCTGTGCCAAAATGCTGCAGCTGAGACCAGGGAGAGAAATGAGTTTGGGTATTGTTCATGTGAGGAGGAGTGAACTTCTGGCAGAGAATTCTTTACGGAGCTGCCACAGCCCTCGAATTCTTAGCTAAGTTGACTAAAGCCAAAAGTTAATAGTCTCTTTATGTACTGAAATACTCATCAGTATTTCACCGGTTGTAGGAAAGTACAGCCTAAGGGGAAAAAAAAAAGAAAGCATTTCGACATCAACAGCTCTGTTATGTATTTTCATGTGCGGCATAGGCCTTTCAACACCTCCATAACTTACACCGCCACCAGTTAAATCACAGCTACGTTTGCGTTGTTGTTAAAGCTGGGCCAGAACCCTACCTCCCAGGCTTAGATTGTCTCACATCCAAACTGTTCGGGGTGTAAACACGGTCTAGAGCGCTTCCCAGCCCCACAATTTCTAGCACTGAACAGACCCTGTAGTGGCTGACACATTGGGAATCTGCTGGATGCAGAGCGAACAGGTATGTAATGATGTTCCTTAGCTCCACATGTCTATTTAAAGACTCCACCCTCCTGTCCCCGCTCGAGAGCTTTTTGGCTTTTTTGTACTTTCTCCTCCTCCACCCGTTTCTCCCTGTCTAACCATCCCCCATCTCTAAAGGCAAGAAATTCTCTCTGCTGGCAACGTCCCTTCTTTTGTCCTTGGGCTAAACCTTCGTTATTGCATTATTCTCTGCCAACGCGCTTCTCTCCGGCCCCACAGCTCTGCCTGCTACCCACATCGCCCAGGCGATCCTGATCCACCGCCCCACTCGCTGTTGCGCTCTGGGCGCCCACCGCAGGCTGCGTGGCCCCCGGGCCGCCTGGCCTCGGGCTCCCGCTGCCCCCGAGCAGCCCCAGCCCTCGCCACGCAGCGTTGCGGTCCGGTGAGACGTACCCCGTATCGCAGGCCGGGCGTGATGCAGAGCCTCAGCAGGGCCGGCGCAGGCATCCGCGTGGTCTCGGAGGAGTGGGAAATGTCGGGGAGCTCCGGAGCACAGCCGGGTCTAGCGGCTCTCGCAGCCTCGCTCTCCCAGCTGGCAGAAGGGGAAGCAGGAGGCATCTAGGGGAAATCTGGGAGGATGGAAGGGAGGAGGGCAATGAGATGGCAGGAACTGAACCCAGTGAAAGGCAGAAGCTTCCCCATCCTCTCAGACTCATCTATTAAAAACAAAAAAGGAGGGAGTCATTGCATTACCCAATGCCCAAACTCCTTCTCAAGCAGCAAGACACCTGCTTCAGAGGGACACCGCCCCTGGGACGAGTCCAATAAGACAACTGCTGCCTACGCTAGCTGTGGTCAAAAGTATATTTTTAAACAAATTGCAGGAAACAGTCGTTCATTCACAATTTTTTTGCTGTTGTCATTAACAGGCAGGAGAAAATAAGCAGTCGTCTGTCTAAGGGGAAGAAAAGCTGGTAATAAACTGTCCCGTTAAAACAAATTGCCTGGATCTGCTCTCCAAAGCTGACAGCCCGGCAGTGTTAAGTCTCCTATCTGTCCATGCTTGGCTTGTTGTTTAATTAAGACAGAGATAGGGATGACAATCTAATTACATTGAAATGTGAATCTGGGCTTGGAACAGCACACCCCATATATGACCCAGGAGGGACTGAGGGAAGAAAGAGTTCCCAGGGTGGAAAGACAGCTCCTTTCATTTATTAACAGGTTTTCAAACAAGGGCCCTCTTGGAACCTGCTGATGAGAGGCCCCAGCAGAGATTTACCCTCACCCTAAGGGCTGTATCTCAGGCAGTTTGACAGCGTTCTGTGTAAACCACCTCAACTGACCACGGGCCAAGGAGAGAATCAGAGGTTTGGCCTTCTTCAGTCCAGCCGCCTGCCTAACTCATGGTCGTGCTCCTGAGCAGATGGAGAGGAAGACACAACGTCTCCTAACTACCTTGTGACTGAGAAAAGGTGCCTTTTTCTCTCCACTATAGTTATCCATCGATGCCTCAAAACCAGTAAAGCCTTAAACAAAATGTGTGGTTAAAGTAACACCCCCTTGTAACTGAAATGGGGGCAGACGTAGAGCACTGAGCAGCCAGTGGGCGCAGCAGCAATCCTCTATCGCTCCTCTTCGCCCCCATCCTCCTTTCCACATTTAGACCACAGTTACTCCTGTTAGAAGCGCAAGAACAATGCAAGTCTACAGGGAGCCTTCTGCACGGTCCAATTAAATGCAGCTACTCCAAAATCAGTCCATCTTATGGCTGCAGTGTTAGCTTCCCTACCTGGCAGCATCCCTGCTGCTTGCAGAAAACAGGATGGAGAAGATCTCTTCTCTCCCAGCCCTTAGCTGGGCCGTGCTCATGCTGCCCAAGTGCCGCCTCGCTGTCGGAAGTCTGCTGCTTACCCCCTGCCCTGTCCTTGTTATCCCTCTCCTCAATTTGAGTACTGCACGGATTTTCTTCCGTGCTTGACTCCAGGTTAGTTAAGGGGAGACAGCGACTTTAGATGAGCGCTGGTGCTGCCAAGAGCTGAAAAGAATAAACATGATCTGTGCACTCCTGGACTGAAGTGAGACGATGACAGCTAAGGCTCCGGATACTGGAAGTTATGTTTAAAAATAAGAAACAAAAGCAAAGCCTTTCCTGTCAGCTCTTACAATGCTTCAGGAGAACCAAATGTTTCCTTGGGCAAAAGGAAATGAATGGGTATTTCTAACAGCGGTACTCACATGTCAGCATGAGACAGCCCCCTAACTGGCTCCTGGTGTTATCTTTGGGGATGTCAAGGACTGAGGGAGTTGAACAGCTTAAAAGTCACTTTCTGATTCTTTGCACTATCAGATTTCTCTCCAACTCGGGGACGAGGTACACTGAGAAGAGATCACAGAAGAAAGTTAGATTTCCTGAAGCTATTGGTGAACCTGTCCCGGTGATTAATGGAGTTGCAACACCCTAAACTTTTTTTTTTTTTTTAAAAAAAGGAAAAAAATAAGCTGAACACTACTCCAGCTCCATTTCAAGTTTGTCCATCCCAGACTGACAATCCTCTTACCATTTACTGTCATCACAGGAAAAGAATTTGACACATTCTATATAGGAAATGTATTTTTATGGCCAGGTAACGAGCTGATAGCTGTTTGTCCCCTCGAACAGGGGAGCATTCGTGGCTCTGAGAAACCTTCTTCTCGATTCCAGTCACGGGCATGCCAGACTGGAGCCTGCAGATGAAATGGAAACACTATTTTCATCTACGTCGAAACATGTTTTCCGCTTCTGATGGAGATGGAAAGGCGCTGGATCATGTTCAGCTAGATGTATGACTAAGGAGCCGCTCTGGGCCAGCAGCTACAGAAGGGTATTAGGAGGCAGGACTGGAATCAAATCCATCTTTCCAAGAAATTAGCTTACCACCTTCTGGTCAAAACTGGATTCCAGCCTTTGGGTTTGGAAAGGATCACACTAATACATTTCTCACCACTCCACTTTTGAATAGTTTCTAACCTGCAGATGAGGTGAAGGGTTTCACCCTGTACGGAAGCAGCGTTCTGCCAGAAGAAGCAGCGGGGTATCGCAGAAGTGACCTGCGCACGGTGGTCGGACCTTCCCCCGTCGCAGTAGATTCAGCCTATCCACAGGCGGTGGAGCAGAAAGAGGAAAAATAAATAGATAAAAAAGTTACGTGAGAACCATCACAGGTTGGATACAGACTGGAAAAGCAGGCAGGATTCAAGTCAGATATATTGCTATTTGGGGCAGGACTCACAGACCGTCTTCAGCAAAGCCATGAGTACTGCTACTCTGAACAGGAGACTTAAGACATAATTTTTCGAATGCTTAGATACAGAACCGTGCACGAAAGGTGTCTTTGCCGTCACCACAACTGCACAACCGCTTGCTCCTGATTAGCCAAAGGGTCTGTATTAGCCTACCTATCCCGTGCAGCACCAAATGTACGTAATCGTGCAGAAGTCTCATCTTTCAGTCCTCTATACTCTTTCACCTGTGTGGAAAATGATTGCGCAGAGGTGCCACCATCTTACGGGCATGCTTCGAGCTGTCATTGCTGCTTAAATACTTGGGAACCAGGGGATGGAAGGTGCCCCACAAGCCCCCCAGCACACCGGGGAGGATGAGCTGTCCTGGCTCTGCTCCGCAAAGGTGGAAGCTGGATGAAGAGAGGGAAGCCCTGTTGTTTTTCTTCACCGTTCTGAAATCCTCTCCTGACCCAGCTCCAAGAACGTGTCCGCTTGGAAGGCCTGCATGACCTCTGCTTTTTGGAAGGGGGGGAGAGGGAGGGCTGGCTTTCAAAGAGATGCGTGATGCAAAAGGAGTTCTGATATTCCAAGACTGTACTGGGATAACTTCCTTTTCAGAGCAATGGATTTACATCTGCTTACACCACCAATGAATTTTGATCTTGGTCTCCGGTTTGGCAAATTAGGAATCTGAAATCAGAATTACTCTAACGAATAAGAAAATGTTTGTTGATCCAGTTTGCTGTTATAGCCTCACCATTTAAGCAAGCGGAGCCTCAGTGCTCTGTATAAACCATCTTCCATGGTAGAGTAAAAGTGAATTACGGGGAGGCCGTTTCCATCTCAGCTAAGGAGAGCAAATGACCAAAATGCCTGCTCATAGTACATAAAAGCTGCAATTACAAGCTCATTATTTAAGCAGTGTATTTCTGACGCTTAATCTTCCTGGATTCATTCAGACACTTGGAAATCTTTCTGAAAGGATCCTCAAAAACTCGGCAGGTCTGAGTTGTTTTGAATATTTTATTCTACATTCCTCAGAACAGGTTTAAATAAATTACATTATAACCTCTGTATTTTAATAATTGTAAAACCTGCAGGGGAAGAAGTAAAACCACTTTCCACTTAATATGAGTTTACCGACATCATCCATAACGTTTAAAAACCCCCAACACCAATAAAACCACACAAAGACTCTCCCCCTTGATTTTAAGAACAATTTACATCTTTTAACATTTTTTTTTCTAATTTAGCATGGCAATGATATGGAGAAGAAATTAGCAGAAGTACTACAATAGCATTATTTTCTGTGTTCTTTATGAGCTAATGGCTTGAGGCTCTGAAACAATTTTTATGCCGGGCAAGATGGAGCCTGGCTTCCAAGCAGACAAAAACACAATTTCTTTCAGCAGATTAAGCAGCTCGTACCTGCTAGTGATATATTAAGCTCCTTATTTATTTTCTTACAGGAACTTTGTTTCATCGTATTATAGTTACCACTCTTGTGGTCAATGAAATCTGCCATACTTAACCCTCCTGCTAGGTTCTTTCTTCTCTCCATCATCCTGCCAAGCAATTTAGTTCTTCCTTGGTCAATAAACTGCTACAGAATTAAATTAGTATTGCTGTAGAAATTAGTCATAGAGTACAGGCAATATTATATGGGGCCCGGTTAAAATATTCTCCTGAACAGAGCACGACAGCTATATTCAACTAAATAAAAGTGATACATCACTTCTTTTCAGTCTCTTTGGGCCAAAGTCTATTACCTGAGTGTAAAACTAGAATGAGTCTGCTGATTACGCTGAAATCCCTACGTTTGACTCTAATGAAGCAGAAAGCAGCATCTGGCTGCTAGCCGTTGCCAAAGAATTCGCATTTACATTGTTCTCGTATTGTTAATTCTGAGATTCAGCGGGACTTGCCCAGCCTTTGCTAGCTGGCTCACAAAGTGTCTCAAGAACGTAACAAAACAAACCAGCCATGTCATTTCTAGGAAACGCACATCTTTTTCTTCTTTACTAGTAGGATAGCATTGACCTGATGGCGGGCACTTCAGAGTTTTAACACCCCTGAGCCTGAAAGCTGGCTGACAATGAACGAAGGCGTGTTAATAACCATCCAGCAGTAACAAAATGAATGCATCTGCCTCCTTTTAGGCCTTCCCGGGAAGACGCTGGGTTTGAAATAAAGGCGGTGGGAGAGGAGGGGGCACAAAAAGCAGTGCCTCCTTTCACCACGGCTGCAGTGCGGTCGGGCTCCTAACAAATACGGTGGCCTTGTAACTCGTGCTGTAACGTGAAGGTCTCTCCCGCTCCCTAATACCGCACAGAAATGGATTTACCAGTCTTCTGCATTCTTCTAAAACTCTTTTATCAACAGAAGTGAACTCTGAAGGGACTCAGAGGCCCGGCCAAAAGAAATTACTGCAATTTCGCAGTTTCCATGGCACTGTAACAAGGGGAACATAGAGTTAAGATTTAACCGGGTGAGAACAGAGTTCTCATATCTCAGTGGCTTACTCACCTAAGAGTGACCACGCTGTATCTTGCCCCCACGGCCACCTTGCAGCAGGATCTCAAATCTAGCAGTTCTTGTGCAGTCCTGAAAGGGAGATTCACTTGTTTAACATGTATAAACTGCGATAAATTTATATAGTCTGTTAGCTCTGTTCACCGGGAAAGCAAAACCTCGAATTGTTTCATAGGGCAATGAAAATCATCACTGAATGAGACACAAATGAGGAATTAAGGAATGTAATAGAACTGTAAATTTAATTGTCCAGGGAACTGCTTGAAGCGTAATGGGAAGCAGGTTCCCAGCTAAGCGTTCTGAGCATGCCGGAATACACGCTTACTTTTGTTAAACAGTGATGCCCTGTACATCTTACATACCTTACTCTCATACAACTGCCATCTCATATGGCCATATTAAGTAACCTAGTTAGAAAAAAGTGGGTTTGAAGCATATCTATTTTATCTCTTTTTGCTTATTTTCATTCTATTTCTCCACAATGACCAGATAATAATGGTACAATGTGTGTGACTATGTCTGAGAGGACAGAAAAACGAGGAGTCTGTGATGTATTTCCCCGTTTTTCCTAAAAGGGGATGTCTGTGTCTGTTTGTCTGTTTGTCCCTTGCAAGCAACCCTAAAATATATTTAGACAGAAGCAAGTAAAAAGGAAGGCTATAAATAGCTTCAGTTGCAAACATATGAAATGATAAACTGGAAAAAATAACGATTTGCCAAAAGATAATTAAGATATATAACCCTCTGTCAGGAAAAAAAAAAAAGATGAGTAGGATGTAGTAAAAATATCATGAGATGGTTCCAGTACAGTATTCTTTCCGTTCCCTCCTAATATGGGGACAAAGACTCCTTGAGAGAAATCAGCACTGTATTCAAATTAAAAACAACAGCTGCCACCTTCCATAACGTAGCCATTAAATTAATAAATATGCAGGGCAGGGGTGCAAAAAACCCCCACACACTGGGACTTGACTGGCTAACGATGTTCCAGTGGAAAATAGTAAAGCTGAGTCAGATGTTAAATGGATCTGCACAATCAACAAAGGACAGCAAAGAGCCCGGTGACAAACTGCGCGGGGCTTCTTGCTGCTTATTCTGCTCGGCACGCAAGGGCTAGTCAAGGTCTCCAAAGAAACAGCCAGTCTTTGGGGATCCTTGACAAGGAAGGATCGTCGTGTATCACCGACGGCTTTAATAATGGTACGTACCTAGAATGTGCCGAGGAATATTTCTGCTTCTTCACAGCCTTCCTTGCTAAACGGTAAAACATGAGTTCGTATCAAATGAAGCTGACCTGCATAAAACCTAAGGGGGGGGGAGGAATAAATCAGTAACCTGATTCTTCTCCCTATCACTAATAGTGGTTAATCTGCATTTTATAATCATTCATCATCGTAAAGTACAGGCACACAGCTGAAAATGAATACCTTACTGCAAATTGCCACCTGTCTGCTAACTTGTATAATGAAGTGCATATTCACTCTTAGCCCATTACATTTGTGTGAAATGGATGTTATCTCACTGCTGGCGTAGATTAAAAACATGCCTACGGACTGTTACCGCAGCTCAGTTGACAGGAAATAATTTGCTAAGCCGCTTCATTTCTTTTGATCACCTGCTTATGTATTGGTTTAGTTTCCCTTTGTATTTACAGCTTGCCTCACTTCTTGGCTTTTCGGGTACTGGTCCAGTACGACCTTGTTCAGTTCATGTTTTCCACATAAATAAGGGAATGTTTTAACCTTTCCCTTCCCTTTCAACCCATTTTTGTCTACCAAAATAAACTTAAGCCTGGCCCACTTCCAGTACGATTTTTAATCAGTGAGTTGAACTGTATCCTGCAGAAAAAAAGCCAATTAAACATGATAGGTACGTTAAGTACAACCTTCAGGACAAAACTTCTGATTGAAGGTTATTTCACAGCACGTTTTCTTAGCTTCAGAAGAGCTAGATTTACCTGGATAACTTTAACCTGCCACCTAAGTGAAGAACAACCTGAAGTCGTTTCCTCTGGTTTGGTTTACCGTGTCGGTTTTAGTCTGGTGTGTTGTAAGATACAGGATTTCCTGAGTGCCAAGTAGCTTCAGGGCAGGAGATCACGACCGACCAAGCCCCTTTTTAGCTTTGCATCTTGACACCAGCAGAATTCTCATTGGTAACAGCCCCCTAAATCAGGTGTTAGAGACCAATTTGTTTGCAGTTCTGCTGAGCAAGAGCACCAAGAGAGCTGCAAATGGTTTACATTTCCAAAGGACTTTATACCCATAGAAACAATCCTCTCAGCTCCTCCAGCATCCTTTAGTCACTCTTTCACCGTGAAGACAGACCAGCCTGAACTCTTCTGGTTTAATTCTTGCTGTCGGTGAGACATATAATGATGTACAGTATAAAATAGCGATACTGGTATATTAGGTCTTTGGAAAACCAACCTAACACTAAAGAAGTGTTTCAGAATAGGCCACAGACAGTGGCTTCTGAAACCTTTTAAAAACATGAGCCCTCCTCAGAATTAAGGGGACCCCAGAAGGTTAAATTAGCAAAACCGGACCCAGAAACTGAAGTGGGTAAAAGCAGCAAGGAAAATAAACCACCAGCATTTCACCTTTCAATCCGAGAGACGGAGAGACATAGGATATGCACAAATATGACCTTTAAAATGTTACGTAGATGCTTCCGCTCAGCTCAGCGAGTATGCCAAGGAAGAAAACCTGTATAGAAGGAAAAGTTTTGGCCATCCCTACTTTTAGGCTAGGGGGTTTATCAGTGCCAGTTACTCCTGATCCTAAATGTGATCGACCGAGACTGAAACAGACCAAAATCTGCTCTTGGCTTGAGCCGGCAGTCTGGTACTCCAGCATACATATTCAACAAATGAACATTTCTGAGAAACAGCGATTCTACTGTCTCCTAATTTCTGAGTTCCTGCCCTTAAAATATTAGCATTTCTTTTAAATTCCTTGCACAGACCTCACTACTGACCTGTAAGTAACCTTAATCTGATAGATTATTTTGTTGGACGGTAATTAGCTAATTATTTACTTGAGAAAATAAAATCTGGTCTGTACCTGATTTTGTTTCCAGAAACAAAACCAAACCAGTGCTCCCCTATGCTTTGGGGAATTTTGCTCCCATCCAACATGTTCGCTGGCCACCTAATGACAAAAAACTAATGCTAATCCTGGCAACGTTTGCTGCAGTGATAAAAATGTACTCCCTTACCAACACTGCTAAGGAAGGCAATACTTTTTCACCCCAACAACTATACAGAGTGCTTTGGCTCTCTAAAACACTGACGCTCTCTCTAATACGCTAAATGTGCTCTAAATAATATTGGTGTGTTAGTAAGTCATCCTTGTTGTTGCCAGTTTTGATTCCCTTAAGAAATGGTACTTATCCCTCTAACATTTGTACCTTTTCCTGGTGCTAACTTTTAGAGCTCCTGGATAATTTTACTGATGTGTAGCTTCAATTTTTGCTGCCTTAGCTTCAGGTCATCATTTTCTGTCCTATCACCATATGAAATGGATTATATTATCCCACAGGAAAGGGATTAACAAAGTAAGGGATATATACTAGGTTACCTTGAAGACAGTTAGAGCCTCCGGTTATGTCTCCTCAGAGAAATTTCTGTCCTAAATTATATAAATGTAGTTGTCTCTGTCTTTCTATTGCCAAAGTCTTTATTCCAATGCCCTCAAAGACAGAACCTGTCCAACAAATGGCGCAGTTTATTACTGATCACTAGTGATTAAGTTACTTTTAATAGTACAAAAGAGTGCTAATTTTCTCTCAAGAGTTTCACGTTCTCTACCCTAAACAGTCACATCCTTGGGCTACAAAAGAAAGTTTGGGCTGCTTACACTGTTCAGGAAAAAATTCTCCTAAGGATTGAAGCTAAGACTCTCATAGCCAGCTCCATGAACACCAGCTTATAAGTAGCGCGCTCAGAGCAGCAAGAAAGAGAAGAGCATGTCTTCTACGAGACAGATGATGCAATCAAGAAAAGCTAATCTGGGCCTGATGCTACAAGTCCTTGTATAAAGGACAGAGAGCAACTAATCCGAGCAGCGACACTGCAAAGAAGCCAACTGATTTATTTGTCTCGGAGCTCCTATTGCAGAGATATGTACTTCAGAGCTGCATCTTCCAGTAAAGAAAGAGAAGTATGAAAGCCTGAGCTAATCAAATTGGCAATGAAAATAAATGCAGAGTAAACAACCTTACAGAATGTATAAGGCTTCTGAAAAAAGTTACAAATTAAGAGGCCTCATTGCTGTTCTCCAGAAAATCAAGTGGTTTTAGCAGGATGGCAAGAAGAGGGCCTTAAAGCAGCCCTAATCCTGAGAAAATGAATCGAGTTGCAACTCAGATGAACTGGCTGAAAATGAACGAGAAAGAAGTTACAGACTCTTCATTTGTATCAGATGATACGGGAATTTCATACACTTTTTTACCCTAAGGAAAAATTAGCCACCTCATTTGAACATATCAACAAAATCATCTGTTACAGACAGGGTGCGATCTACCTTATCGGGGTTTCAGGGAGTTGAAAAACTCATCCTAATTGTTCTAGGACGAGATTAAGACTGTCTAAATACCCCTCGGGTTTCTACTGGATGCAGTAGTGGCAGTTAAGTCCCACAGAGGACTCACAGAACTGATGCTCTATGCACCCCTGTATTCGGAAGGACTTTGCAGTCAGGCGTCTCCGGATCTCGTGCTGACGCAGACTCCTGGCGTGCAGCGCTCTACCAGGCACGCGAGGTCCAGAGACGTGCAGACACATTGCTGATGGGCCTCACAGCCCGTCTCAAGCTGGTGAACAAGACCAAGGCAAGAACTCCACAACTAACGTCTGATGCCACTTAGGGGCCCTCTGCAGCCAGTGGGGAGAGGATGGTGCCTCCCTTCGACGCTCTGGATCCCTCGTTGGTGGCAACCAATTCTGTCCACACACTGAAGAGGAAATTCCTTCTTAATTCCTTCTGATGCCTAAATTAAGTGCCTCAACCAAGTTGTCTGAATCTCGGCATATGGGGTTAGGAGATGAGAGCCCTGTGCTTTCATGGACAGAAAACTGAACAAGAGCCGGAACGGTGAGCGGGTTTCAGAAGCAGACTGTTGCAGAGAGAGCAGAGCGGGCTCTCAGAGGGATTAATTGCCATAGCTCCGCTGCAGCCACTGGAGTGACGACAACTGACTGACAATTTGCCTCACAGAGAACATCTGCAGTTACATGAACAGGGTAAAAGACATGCATAAATGTGCTCTGTGTCAGACGCTCACCCACAACTGGAAGCTTTCTTTAGACAGGTACCCCTGTAACTGTTCTCTACAAGAGCCCTTAGGAGGCAGGTGGCTACTCTTTGAGACGGGAGAAAGGATGAGATGAGGCTCTTGCTGTACATTTCTGCAGTGCTATCCTTCCTTCAGTTCTGTGAACGCAATAGGAAAACATGAAATTCCTTTTTAGAACTGTGAAATCAAAAGAAAATTACTCCCATCAAATCCAGCAAAACCAAGATTTACCCTTAGCAGTGCTGTAAAAGTATGCGAGGTCTTTGTCCTTATGCTGGATTTGATTTTTAATTACCTAATGTAAGGTCTCTTATTAAGAAAGCAGGACATCCTTTGATAGAATATTTATGAAGTATTCAGTTTATGACACAAAATTAATAAAAATCTGTAATGGTTCATGTGAGAACCACGACAGACAGTGATTAGTATTAAAATCCGTACTATTACTACTACGACTAATAAACAAATACTGATTAGAATCAAAAGAAATCAAAACCAATGACTTTCCGTAAGATACTGTTTAAGGGAATATAGGCAATTTCTACATATGCCTTCTACACATACGCCGGCCTGATGGTAGGTACTCTTGTCCCATGTGCCTGGGGATTGGTAACGTTTATATTATTATTCCGTGTGCCTGTAACTATCCTGCCACTTCCAAAATAGATCCATTTCTTTTTTTCACACCGATGTGAGCTTGCAAGCTCCTTCTTCCTAGTTAAAACGAAACATAACTCTCATACCTTCTTTGCTGTGATGCCCAAAACCTAGCTACAACACAGAGACAGGTTTGCATGTTAAAACAAAAAACATGGAACAATAAGAAACAATCTTGAGACAGCTACCAACACTGACATATTTGGTCATGAAGGCCCCAAAGCTATTGATTTTCCTAACTGCAGCTCAGCCGATCCAGAAGGTCTTTTCAGCCAAGCAGTCTTTTAAATGGTAGAACCTATATTGCTCAAAGGACCCTGCCAAGGGATATCCTAATTAGAGAAACATCCTTCTTCCGCAAAACCACTCTTTAACTTAGTCCAAGAAACTACCTATATCTAGCAATTTGTTAAGTAGGGAGAAAAACCAGCCGGGTCCAAGGTCAGTCCGGGAAATACAGACAGCGATTCAGGAACAGGGGGACAGGCACACCCGCAACACGGCTCAGGGAGGAATCGGTGCCCTGGGCTGAGCTGGACCGGGGCTCCTGCACCGTGGGGGTCCCAGGCGAGACTGCTCAGGGACTTTAAGGGCTACTAGTGCCCTCAGGGCCCTGGCACAGCTCTGAGGGATTCTTTAGAAATTCAGTAGCCTCATCTAAGCCTTTACCTTTGACACGTGTGAAGAATTTTCCCACTTATTGTAGTTACATCCAAAACGTATTGGGGAAGAAGAATGAAAAGAAATGGTGTAAGCCGAGATCTGGGGATCAGGATATCCAAGTTCCAAACCCAAACTGGACAGAGACTTTGGGGGGAAGAAAACATCCGGAGGAATTTCAAACCTTCACAAACAGATGCTTGTCAGGGCTTTACTAACACCACTGACAGCTCCTGTCCCCAAGCTCCTCTCGCTCCCACAGATACCAGTTCACAACAGTGCCCAGATGAAATAACCATTTTTAAATCTTTTTTTTTTACGTCTTTGCCTTGATATTGCATCTGACAAAAAGCTCCATGCAATTTTCTTAGGTGTATTACTCTCTGCACTTCAGCCCTTTTGTGGCGGCTCTGAAAGAGGTATCGCCAAGCTGGTATTTCTCAGCTCCTAAGGAAAGCACAAATAGCCACAGAGACCCTACAGAAATAAGTCTCAAAAAAACAAAAGGCATAAAGAACAAACCGAAATTTGGCTCTAGACAGATATATAGTAAGACAAGGACTGGTGGTGAGATGAAAGGACAAAACACTGGGTGAAATGGAATCTCCAGGGCCTTGTCCTCCTTTTATTTATGCCATATCAAGACATACCAGACAACAAAGTTACACTGATACAAAAAAGCCAAGTTGTTGTTTTCTTTGTGATTATATGTGTCAAGCAAAGGTAGATGAGTCGTATATAAGAAATGTACAATTCTGTCTGAAATACCCCATTTTCTTGCCTTTGAACCAGACTGCAAGGTATTAATTTAAGGGGAAAAAAAAAAAGGAAGTGTCATCCAAAATCACCCACTTCTGTTTACTAACACAAAAAATGTTCAGCATCTTAGGACTGTAATGAGAACAAGAGGTTTATTAGCAAGTCTATTTTCTACTCAACAGTCTAACTAGTTTCCCGCTGTGCTGTTTCCCTAATAGGCCTGTGGATTAAATGCAAAGTTTCCTCTACTAAATGAGGCTTCAGACTACTGCTGAAGAAACCATGTATTGCAATGAAGAGGAAGTTTTTTTAAAAAAAAAGTTGTTGTTTAAGCCCTTTGCTGCCCTCTGGTCCCCCTGGAGAGTTCAGAGCCAGAAGCAAAGACACAGAAAAACAGACTAAATCACTGGAGGCCGAACTGGAATTTTCTCTGCGTATTTTGAAGGCTGACATGGACAAAGCAGTGGTACGAGGGGCATATGAGAGGCCAATAGCAGAATAAGTGCTGCAGCAAGTGCTGTTAACTCCTTCCTCCTGCTACCGATCTAGCTCTGCCAGCTTTTTCTAGCTTTTATCATACCCAATATTTCATTTGCTTCCATAGACACTTGGCTTCTGCTTTCCCTCTGCCTCCCTTCTATTGCCCCTACGAATCTACTGTTCCCTCTCGGTCTCTCTTCCTGCTGTTCCGCAGTTTTCCCCCTCCATGCTCTGCCACCTTCCTTCCATTCTCCCTTCAGGCAGCATCGTGTTTTGCCCAAATCTGTCTGGAGAAGTCTTGCACACTCTGTTTCTACCTTGTACACCCATACTGGATTGTGCCTTAGTTTCTTTGTCGGCAGTCCAAACCTCAGACCCACAAACAGTCCCTCGTATCGTAACATCTATCAATAAAGAAAATTATGCCACAAAACTATTAAGTGATTTTCATGACATCTGAGTCCATAACTCCTGACTGTTACCTGCAGGGATTATATGAGTAAGATGGATGAAATATTAAGGTAAGTTTTAAAGAAAAGCTGTTGTGAAATACACAGACTGCAGGCTTTTCTATGCAGTGTCACAGTTAAATGGAGTTTCTCTCTGATTTTTCCCATTTTGCTTTCTTACTTGTACATGGTGCTGCTTGGCCAGGGAGGGGGGCACACCAACATAAAATTCGGCTTTCTCCAAAGGGGAAGAACACATGCAATGAACTCTGCAGGTCCAGAAGACCGTCCCACTCACTCCTCCTCTCTGCACAGCCACTGCAGGGAAAACAAACAGTTTACATCAATATACCTTGGAAAATATTTGGCTTGATTACATAGAATCATAGAATCGTTAAGGTTGGAAAAGACCCTTAAGATCATCGAGTCCAACCGTTAACCTATCACTGCCAAGTCCACCACTAAACCATGTCCTCAAGCACCACGTCTACCCATCTTTTAAATACCTCCAGGGATGGAGACTCAACCGCTGCCCTGGGTTACTGCTAGTATTAGCAAGGAATTAACTGAGGCTAACCTCTTGGAATCGAGACCGCAGCTTCACCTTCCTCTCTGTGCTCATACTCCTTTTTACGCTCTTATCATATCTATCATCCTAAAAACTTGCCTTGTGACTGTGCACCAAGAGCAGGTATTAAAGTTGCTTTCTGTGATGGTCTTCAAATCCATCTCTGAACCACTGCTGCCCAAAGCAAACTCTCCCGTCCTGCAAGCATAAACTCTGTTTCTCTGATCTAGCTAGCTACTTTGCTGCAGCCGTATTTTGAACCCCCACCGATGCCACATCGACACCAAACTCAGTGATCAAATCAGGGAATAAAGCCTATTCTTCCCCTTTATCTCTACTACAGCCATCTTTGTACAGCCAATAAAATTTAACACCCACCATTTATATCATCACAAAGATTAAGAGCTTTTGCTTACAGCCAGTAGAAAACAGATCTGCTTTTTTTCTCTTCTGCTTCCAAGATGTGTTTTTAGTCTGTGTAATGTGTCTTCTTAATTCAATATCATGCAAGCCACACGATGAAAATTACATTAAGACAAATGCCATGGATAAATCCTAAACCAGCCTGTGAACTAGCAGTGGCCTGCGCTGGACGTAGAGCAAACCGACCATTATAAACTTCTTTCAGATGTATTTGGGGAAACGTTCTGTTGCATGTGAAGTTCCTGGAAGGCTTGCTGCTGCTTTCAGCGATCCTAGTTTCAGCCCAGCAACAGCTGACCTAAATCTAGAGTAAGGTGTAGAGAAAGAAACAGATTGAGATTCCAGTCTCAACTCCATCACGGATTTTCTTCATTAGTTCTGGTAAATCCCTTTCACTTTTATTACTTCCACTTCCCATTCGCAATCTGTGAGATAAGCATCAGCTCTTTTTCACAGGGCACTGCAAGGCTTTTTTTTTTTAATGTAAAATACAATTATACCTTCGGAGGGAAGTTGCATAGACAGTTGAATACATTGTCTTAGAGGAAAACAGCTTTAAAAAGCCAGAAAAATCCCTCTTTATGCCCACATGAAAAACAAAGTTTCCTTTAGCTGAAAACCTAACTAGATTTCAGAATAGGCTGCCATGTGTGCTTAGATCTGCCGAGAAAGTCCTGGACAGACGAGAGTTTCAGATTCTAGTATTAATTTTCAAAGATTTTGCTTTTAAAGATGAAGTTTTTATTGATGTTTTATTGCTGCCGTTATCTGGTCTTGAAGGATGGCTGGGACCTCAGATGTCCGGCTAGCTAATCCGACTCATTACATGGCCCTTACTTGACTTGCATCATGAGTAACACAAGTTCAAGATTATCTGCAGGGTTGTTTTTTCTAAAAACTTTTTCAAAATTTAGAGAGGAAAAATACTTCAGTGTATCCACTTCTCCTGAGCAGTCTGAATCCGGTGGCAAGGGAAGCAAGAGTTCCTTTGAGCCTGGTATTTTCACAGGGACAGCAGTACAGATTTCACGTGTTTTATGGAAAGGGGAGGAACTCAAGGTCACTTTCCTCAGTTTGGAATTTTGATGTGGGAATAAGAGTTGGTTTCCATGCAGTTATTTTACCTGGTGTCTGTCAAACTATTAATCAACTTAGAAAAGTTGATTAATCAATGTAGAGACTGTTAAGAGAAGAATACATAAGAACTCATAAATTATTTTGAGGCTAGAAGCTGGTGTGAATAATCAGGCAATTCCAGGAATGGTGAAGATGAACCAAATCTGTCTTCACAGCACTTTAAAAAAGAGAGAAGTACAAGCCGTACTTACAGCCACCATCACAAAACACTCAGAGCTCACTGTAAATTGAATTTCTCTCGGGAAGTGTCACAACAACTTCATGAAGCTCAAGTTCAAGACGATTGTCAGAAGGCTGAGTGGGGTAGAAGCCATTAAAAATAAGGCTCCTAATCCTTTACCTAGGTTTTAATATATTCAGAGTTGGACTACAAGCTGCATTGGTACTGTAGAAGTGTAGCGGTACCTTTCTCACGTCCTTTATTTTCCCAACAAGAGCACAGTAAAACCACGTGTTGTCCCTTATCCCCCCTCAGATCATGTCCACACATACTGCAGTCAACAAGCACTCTTTCATGGCACCAGCTCCGACCTTTGATTTATTTCTCCTGCCTGCATGTAGGCAGATCTCTTCAGCAGAGGGAAGGAAAGGATTTCTTAAGCCCTGTTTTCCCTCCGCCTCCTCACTGCTAAAAGCCAGTCCCTGAGGACGCAGTCATACTGGACCCATACACCAGCATTTCTTCTTGCAACTGGGCCCCTGTTTTGGAGAGTACTGGATACAGCCACCACACTTGGCAAGCTAAGTTTGCTTGGAACCAAGCTGTATTTGGGTGACGTATTTGAATTCTTCTCAATTTTGGAAGAGACTTGGGGGGTGGTTGGAAATCCTTTCTGAAGTCCTGAGTGAGGAATACGCTAGCACAGTAAGTAGGGCTCAGTTTTCCACTGGAGTAGGCTTGTTATAAATTTACTAGCAAAATTATTGTTGAAGTGAATAAATCTAGTGTGTATGGAAAAGCTGGCATATTCCTCATTACACAGGTCTGTCAGTCGTTTACCATTTCAGAAGCATTTACTTCCAACTGTCCTTTACGATCTTGGATATGGAGAGCTCCTGTCAAAACACAGCTCTGCCAACACACTTTATCCTAACTTACAACATCAGCTATGCTGTAATCCTCTGTCCAAACACTTGGGCAGTGCACTTCCATCCACGCCCACTCCTGTGTTTGCGTGTGCGCCTCTTGAGCCATCCTAGAGCTCAGCAGTTTCATTTGAGTCCCTATTTGCACTATGCAATTTATTCCACGGTTTCATTTGAGTCCCTGTTTGCACTATGCAATTTATTCCAGGGCCAAAGGCCTTGCACACAGAAAGCCAGGTGTGTCTCTTTGGCAGGATTCAGGAGTTGATGTGGACTGAAGCTAGAATGGGATTTCCCGAATGAGCTAGACCTCGAGCTTGCGGTCCCAACGCTGACAAGCAAGGGCTCTAGCACGCTGCCCATGAGCTGCTCAGTATCTGTTCATACCATCACACTCGGCAGAGGCCCTGACTATCAGTCCCTGCTTTGGAAAACGTGTCCTCCTGGATCCAGCCTTCAGAGAAGTCCCAGCACTCAAGGACATTGTTGCTTCCATCCTACAGTGGAACGAATATCTCTCCCTGCGCAAGCTATTGCAGCTGAAATCCCTCTGCGCGCCAGTACCGAGGCTGGTATCCAGCACGGTTGGCCCTGCAGTACTACATCTAACCTGTCAGAGCTCATTTTCACTCTCGTTATTCTGGGGGCTGGCGCGCTGCCAACTCATCTCGGATGGTTCGGCGGCACGAGCTCCCCTGGGGTGCGCTTTGTTTTCAAATGTCTCTCTCCAGCCTTACACAACAGAAAGCTCTGTCATAAAGCCTGCGCAGAGCGCAAGATTTCTGTGCCTACCAGACGCAAACCAGTGGCGTGCATGCCTGGGTCCAAAAGTCTGTGCCAGTGTTGGTCTGCCTGCCCTCGTAAGCATCGCTGCTTGGTCTGACAGTCCCGCATCTTGGCACGCTGAACAAATCAGAAAATAGCCTTCCTATAGAGGGAAAATCCTTTGTGGAAATACAAGCTTCTATTTTCACTCTCCCTGTATTGAATGGCAAGTAAATATGCAGTAGGTCAAATCAGCTTGAGTTGTTTTTAAATGTGTTTTCCCTCTCCTTTCCACCCCCTAGACCTTGATCGTCCCTTTTGCAGTATCTTTTCTCGTAGCCCATATTAAGAGTAGTGAAGTGTGTAAGAAATATTGTACATCTGTTACCTGTTCTTCCTGCCCCACTCCCTGCTCACCTCCTCTGCATAAACAGGCAGACCTGCCACGTTGTACGTATCGGCACGCACCAAGCAGAAATATTTTCAGCTGCAGGTACCTTAAAAAGGAAAGAAGACAGGGTTTAGGGAAATCAAGTCTGGAAGCACGCTGCGTCCCCTTAAACCAGTCCAAAGAATATAACGGTTCATAAAATGTGTAGGCAGGGAATATTGCTTGAAGTTGGAAAGTAAAGTAACAAGTTTTCAATCTTCCAAAAAGAAAGAAAAAAAAAGAAAAGAAATCACAACAAATTGAAGATATATACAGTGTTTTCTTGCCTTGCTAGAAGCTTACGGAAGATTCCTGTAAGTGACATGTTAGCATTCCACCCCGATAAGAAACATGCTCTTTCCTTGAAATGCAGTAGGCAGATCTACTTTCCATGAGTATCTAAGATGCGAAAGGCCTGAGAATGCTAAAGTAAAGGAGCAGTTACGTACCTCACTAGCAGAGTATGCTTCAGGCTTCATTACATACCGAATACAAATGTAAAATATGCAATGCAGAATTCAAAAGGGTATCTCTTCAAGATTATAGGATCCCTCCTTTATCAGATCCTCTACTGTGTTTCAGGTCTTGAATGGTCACAGTGTGGCGCATCTTCATGTTGGTTTGGTGTTGGTTTGATAAGAGATGGATTTAAATACCAAATCTGGGACTAGACGTTAAGTTTCCTAGATTTCTAAGAGTTGAAAGACTTGACCTGGATTTTCTGAAGAGCACCTCGGATGGGCTCTTAGTCTGAAAAATCAAGATAAGAGAGACCAAAAGAATGACCAGCAGGCTAAGACTCGTAATTACGACCCTGTAATCGATTGTATCCGTAGCCTTAGGCAAGCTACTTCAGCACTTTGCAGAGTCTGACTGTTAAGGAGGAGGTCAGAGCAACGAGCAGCACTACAGAGGCTTTCTGATGTGCATTAGAACTTGCCATTTCATGTGGATCAAATGGTTACCAAGCATTGGTTGAGCTTAAGGTACTACAGAAATCTCAATATTCAGTCTAAATCCCCTGCAGTCCATTGTCTTCCTGATCCGTATCCTTAAGCAGCATGCTCAAGAGTAGAACAACTTCTGTGGTTGCTATTTTCCTCCTCTTCTATATTAAACAAGAAAAAGCATGCCAAACAAACAGGGGTAAAAAAAAAAACCACCAAAAACATAAAAAGCACACTATCAGCATCCCTAAGCCCAGCCAAACTGCTAAACACCTTCCAGAAGCAGTCAAAACTAAATATATGTTTTGAAACAAGAATAAAATTGTTTGTTTAACCAGTTATTGATCCAATCTCTTTAAACAAATTACTTAAAACTATTCATCCTGATCCTGGCAGCAATAAACAAAAAAGAAATCATGTCTAGATTAAATGGTAACGGACATCCTTAAACTTACTCCTCCCCATTCCAGTCCTTAGGAAAGGCTGGCACTGCATCCATTTGCCTCTTCTCTCCCTTCCCTTCTGCTTCCTTGAGCGAGCCCCGTCCCCTCTCCTTAGCTCTACCTACCCTACTGCCGAGCAGCACATCAACCTCAGCGCCTGCGTTTACTCCCTTTGTAGCAAACTACATGTGTTGCATAATTTATGTCTTAAACATCTTTGAAAGTAGACAACTAGCGATGAGAAGTCTAGCTTCACCTGGTTGTATTTTGTAACATTTTTAGTGGAACAAGACATTGAGAGGCATGCAGATAGTTTTGACAAGCTTTCTTCTACTGCGAGTTATTGCTAACAAAAAGGCATTGAGGCATTGCACTGTCGGGTTTAAATATTCTTGAGAACACATTTGTCCCCAGTACAGTAACACCACCAGCCCTGGGATTTACGTCAGCACCATACCATGGTGCCGAAAGCCTCTGGGCTCAGCCCTGCTGATGATCCAGCGAAGACTATATAGGGTAAGCTTCAAATATAGGAGAGATCCCAGAGCTTCTGGATACCAATCCCTCTTAAGTATCTCAATACTTGACTCTCACAGACAGCACTAAGGTGTCTGGAGTACACAGAACAATCTTACAGCTGTAGAAAAAGTAAGCCCTACTGAAAACTTTACAGGCTCACCTGCTTTTCAGTGGTGTGAATACACTTTTAAGCGCATTTGTCCTGAAATTGGCAAGTCTCCTTCTCTCCCAGAAATCAGTTTGTATTGAGATTGCTGTGAACGGGATTACTGTGGTTATTTGAAGAACTGGGAACAAAGAAAATCCTGCAGCTCGAAGACAGTCTTAGGTGTTCCGACGGAAACGTGGACAGCCTCACCTACACGGTCGCTGTTTCAACACAGACGCACACGCACATGCCCACATCTATCAGCCTGCTGGAGAGCACTTAGCTGCTTGGCGTGGTGAGGCTTGCAAGTCCTAACTTTTTTTAATGAAACTCCCAGATGAACATTCTGTTCAGATATGAGTCCAGCTGTTCATACAGAACATTAATCACAAGATGCTGACTTCCAGAGCAGGGGCCTTGGAGATCATTCTTGGAGTATGCAAACCATCTCAGAAGCTACTGAATCACTGGAAGATTCAGACTGGTATTTTCAGATTCCTTGATTGCTTCCACTTACACCTAAGCATGACCTCATCCTCCTGTTACGAGACTCAGATGTGATGAATTATTATCAAAAATGTGCCCCTAGATGTCCGATACGGTGGTACACATGGTGCAAAACACACTGATGCATCAGACCCCGGGGCAGAAGCCAGCTGGCTCTGTAGTCCTGGCATTTGAGTTACAGGATAATATCAGTTTGGACTGGTTTTGTGAACTACAGTTTTGAACCCTACCTGAATATGAAATAATTAGCTATTTGATATTTCGACATATCTGTGAGCGCCTTTGAGTACTCTGTCTACAGTGACTGGAAAGGTTTTGAATCCGCCTGCTGCCAAAAATACCACCTACTGCTGCTTGGCTTCGCGCAGAATCTCTCCTAGCACCTTGCTGTCCCCACTTAAGACACCTTAAACGACACGTCAGTCCCACGGAGACCTGCTGCAAACACGGACCTTCACCGGTTCCGTACCACCTTGGCCACCTTAGAAAATCCAACCTCAAGAGAGAACAGCGCTCATTTGACAGTCACGCAGACAGACAACACGCAACTGCTGATTTTAGTCCATAAAAATCATTCTCTCCTGGAAAGCCTGTAGCAAGAGCTTCAAGCAGTCAGTTAACCTTACCAGGGCTCTGGGATGTTCTTGAGGCGTTTTTTTGAATGCTCACTGATAACTGTAACGGCTTGCACAATGCACACACGCCTGCCTTCCTTCTCTCTCTTGTTTTCTAAACGCTTATTTCTCAAAAGCAGGGGGATGCCAGCCAGGCAGAGTTCAACAACCGTGTACATTGTGCATTGAAACACAAGTCTGAGAGGAAGGGGAAACAAATGTTCTGTGTTTGCTGTCCTTCTTCAAGCCTTACCAAGAGTCTTAGCAAGCAAACACGAAAGGATTCTTATTTCATTTAGCATGCCGTTGCATATCACAAGATTATCCTCTGCTGTTGTAATCTCAGGGGCACTAACCATCGCTTTCCAGCATCAGCACCGTGTCAGGGAGATGATCCCCACCTAATGGATCTCCTGAGTCTGCATTTTTACCTTGTATTTAACTTTCAATTTTTTATTGACGTACTACTCCTTGCTATAACCTCAGGCAACAGGAGCTGTAGCCTCATATTTAGCAGCAGTGTATCTAGCCACAGCGTTACTACAATACCTCGTGTTTGCCATGCATGACACAATCTCAGACCATAACTTGAAACATTCCAGTAATTTTAAAACATGATGCTAGCATATATAAATACTTTTTCATCCATGGAACTCAAAGCATTTCACAGATGTATTATCACCATAACTATTTTTTCAGCAGAGAGGGTGATATTTAATGTACAGAGAAAAGACTCCTAATTAAATTCTCGTGTTAGAATTGAAGGAGACGACACAGCAGCGACCATCCGACTGTCTGTTCTTGGAGAACAACGTGGTTTCAGGACTCCACCTAAAAATTGTTCAGCAGCAACAAGAAATCAAATTTCCAGCACTGTGAAAGAAAAGTGACAGCCAAATAAATGAAGTAACTTGTTCAAGATCTTTCCAGGAATCAGTTTCAGTGCTGGGAACAGAACAAGCTTTGTCTGCTTTCCTGCTGTTTGCTTTATTCACTGACCCTTGTGGCTCCTCCACGGCTCCCATCAACAGCCTGTCTCTCCCTTGCCTTCCTGTCCTCCCAATTCTTTACTTCCTTGCCACATCCTCCCAGCTTGCCCTTAAGGCAAATGATGCATCTTGAACAATTTTAACCACCTCTCCAAGTCAGTCCTTCCAATTCCTTACCCATTTTTGTTATCTCTCTGACTTATCACTTTGGCACGGAGGCAAGGGAACTGAATGTAGATACTGTGACCCCAAGTTTTCTGCAATTTAGAGCGATGGAGACTTGGAGGCGTCCCATCACTCCTCCAGCCTCTGGCACAGCCAGCCCCCAGGGCAGGAACAGGCCGCCTTCCCCCAGGGACCACTCCTCCACCTGCCTGCCCCCTCCAGGGCCGGCAGCGTGCTCCCGCTGTCCTACGCTGCCTGACACAGCTCCCCTATTCCCAAGACTACCAACGACCAGTTTCTGCATAGTTTTGTCCTCCTGTACACTGAGCCCTCTGTTGCAGCAAGTAACCCCGAATCAAAGCCAAAATCTCCCATACTAAGTATAAGTCGTGGAGATTAGCATGACTTCCTGCAGCTCTGTTGATGGTATTAAAAATTAATTCATCTCAATATATCAGCAAAGCTTGCCACAGAAACTGAAGAATGCTCTCTAATATTAGACTTAGACTTAAGAACAGAGCTGGCCCACAGCAGACAAGTCAAATTCCCTTTCTGTATGGACAGATTTTCCTTGGCTGTCATCTACAAGCCAGTCCAGCTGCAGACCCCAAAAATGTTCACAGATGCTTCATTGTGACACCTGGGAAGAAATCAGCAAGAAGTTTACAAAATATATCAGCTGGAAGCTGCCCTTGCCTGTCAGTCGCATGATAAGAGGAGACCTAGGAAGTTCAAATGCAAAAAAATTGCCTTCAGAGACTCACCAGCTTGCTCTATCCTGCAATATATCCAGAGGCAAGAAACCATCTCAAGCACGCAAGATGAGTTCAAAGCGCGCAAGAGCTGAAGTGATCTGCAGAAGAAAATCAATACAGACAAACCTGTGGTGAGTAGCCACAGAAGAGATTAGCAAAGATCAGTACCTTAATGAAGAGAATCTTTTGAGAAACAGGAGAATGAACCGTATTTATTATGCTTCATACTTTTGAGGCAGAGCTTGCCTAGCAGAAGTGCTGTATTTCCATAGATTTCCCGTAACATCCGTGATCTGTGAAACATCGAGTAGCCGCATTGATAAATTCTTTGACAGAGCTAGATTGGGAAGTCAGCTTTGCAAACGTAAATGCATGTAACTTGTGTAAAGCAGAAGAAAAAAATCTAACTGTCCATGATAGGGCAAGAAAAACAGCTCAGAGTAAGATGCAAAACCTATAAAATCGGGTTGTGTTAACAACAACCGAACTGAAGAGATTATGATAACATCTGAAAAGAACATTTGCTGCCTGGGGAACCCTTCAAGCTCATGGTAGGTTTGTGCAGAGCAGAGAGAGGGTGACTTTATGGATGTTTATGTGTTCATGGCAAAACAAAAGGGGAAGAGAGGAAGGAAACATCTTCCGGCTTCAGAAAGCTACATTGGAAAGGGACTACTGTCTTCCTTTAATAAAAACGAAAAATGCTGGCTTTACTCAGCTGCTAAAATCCTGTCTTAAATTTCAAAGCCAAGGCATGATGTTATTTGTGGAGACAGAATCCCATCATCCTGCGTGCACGCTTGCAAGAACCCGCCACCTCTGGCGTGAGGTGCGCCAGCTGTTTCACAAACGAACGGCAATGGCCACGGACGGGGTTCCAACAGCGCAACAGGTATTGGCATGGCCTGCTGCCTCTTACAAGTCTCCTTCTTTGGGGTATTCTTCTTTCTTTCTCCCTGATGCAAACCACATTTCCATTAGACTCAGGAGACTAACTGTGGTTGCAAACATACTAGGAGTGACAAAGTTTCCCCCAAACACACGCACACATAACACGTTTTCAGTGTTTTCCAACCAGCAGATGTTTGCCTATTTTTATTCAGCCAAAATGTTTTTGCTCCTAGGTGCCTCGATGGACACTTGCCACAGAAGAAACAACCCAGATTGAAGTCGCCAATGCAAAACTACTGGAAGCCTCATCCGAGCCGTCCTCTCTTTTTAACACCAGTACAGAAACTTCCTTTATAAAAGCACCCGGGTTTCCAGCTCTGCTGCATCCAGCAGGTATCATCTAACACCCCTGCGGCACATCACCTAGTTTCAATTAAAACCAAAACAGAACAAAACTATCCCACCTTTTGCTTGATTTCAATTCTCTTCCACTCTGTAAGATGGTTAGGGTGTGCCAGTTATAAAAAATTTATAAAAATCCTAAAACCCAGCAGCGTTTCTTCTCCAGAAGGGAATTCACTGTTCACTCCCAGCTTACTCTTTACTATTAGCCTTGCGATAGCACCCACCGAGCAGCTGGGTGAGGTCTAAGCTACATGGTAAAAACCAGACAACGCTGTTCACCACCCCGTTCTCTACCCAGGGCCTGAGCGTGATGAGGTTCATTTTCTCTTCTCCGCTCCTTTGCTCCTCTGCACGCCCAGGTGTGTCCTGGCTTCACAGCTGCTGCCTTCGGCTGACGGACGAGGCGCCCGTGCTGCAGGGCCGGCAACCCAGCCCGTCGCTCCGGGAGGCAGAGGGAGCGGTGGGGGTACTTCACTGACGCATTTGCCCCAAGAACGCATTCCTACAGCCTTTTTTCCTTTGCAAGGCTCTCCTCGTTTCACTCTTTGCAGCACGCTTTCCTTGAATTTTTAGCAGGAAGAATCTGTTCCAGAAGTGCCTTTTATTGACTTCGTTCAGTGCAGTCCAAGATACGGTGTTAAAAAGCACCATTTCCCCTGCTTCACCTGGGCGCCTCGCAGAAACTGCTGGCAGCGTACCAGACCCAGGGAGAATTTCTAACATGGCCATATCCTCCTTTACTTCACAGCAAAGACTACAGAAGTCCATACTCCCAAGGTAGAAAGCAGAAGAAATTCTGCATCATCTTCGTTTGAACTGGACAGAAAGAAGCGCGATGCTTTCCTTTCCTCAGCTGTTTCTAAGATGAAATACTGACACTTTCCCATAGGAATAATCCCTCCTGAAATCCTGCTAAGGATTCTGGACTGACAGACATTAAGCCTCAGAGGAATTTCCACAGAGGCTACATCCAAATGTTACAACACTAAAAAAGCCTGTTAATGCTACAATAATGTGACACACCGGTACCAGGGCAAGAGCCCTGCATGGTGGTAAGTCCGAGACGCTGTGCACCACTGATGCATGAGATTGAAGAAGAGTGAAGAAGGACAAACACACCGCTTTTGTGACCACGAACACCAAAACTATGACCGAATTCCTGAGAGCTGGATGTTCAAAGGAGACCAATTTCAATGGACAACTGAGATGAAAGCGTTTTCCAGCACTAGCTTTCTCCTGCTGTACCCACCTCCCTTCTGAAGCGGAGTGTGCAGCCTGCGCTCAGCTCTGCGCTGCTGCAGCTGCCCCACCATCAGCACCCGCGCCAGGGAGTTCAAAGCCAATTCAGCTGCATCTTCGTCTTCCCCCTAGATACACCTTGTTGCTTGAGGCAAAAACATCTCAGCCCACACCTCTCTCACGAAGACAAACTATCATCTCTCGGTCGGCGTCGTTTGTCACCTTGATGTGTGCTCGCAGAAGAGAGCCACCCTGGGCACGCGGGGGGCTATTCAGGCACGCAGCCTCGCTGCTGTCGCTCACGCTGAGCTGGAATGAGCCATCACCTACCCAGCCCCCTCATACCTTTCTTTTCCTGCCAGCATTAAAATTGTCGGATTGGCATTTTCAGCATGAGTCTGCCAAGATGAACTTGAACTACACACGCATCTGTCTTCTTCACATCAGTGTGAATCTTCTTTCATTGCTTCCAGGGTTGTTAATCCTTCTCCTCTGGGACTGCACCAGGACGGTCCTTTCTTCTTGAGGATAATCGGACTGTCAAACAGGATTCTAGAAACGACAGAACAGTTCCTTTAATTTTCCTTACTTCGTTATAGTTAGGCATTCAGTTCCATTGGAGCAGAAAAAGGACAGACGAGTTCAAGGACGATTCTGGCATTTTTTTAATGGCATTCATAGGTGATGGTTAATCAGAAGCCCATTTCAGAACCCACAATTAAGAGGAATCCTAAAGATAAAGCTAGCAATCATTAAAGGAAGGAACCAGAGCGGGTAAGAGAGAGAAAAAAGTATTCACTTTCAGTAAACCGCCAGCACAGAACTGGTCAGACAACTGAAAATGGGGGACCCGTAACGCGTAAGGCAGCACCACAGGACAAACTTCAGAGGGCCGCAGGCTTATGGAAGGAACGGCTCCCTTCAGTGTCCCTTCAGCCATAAGACTTGTATCCCGCTAGCAACACAAATCACAGAAGAACTAGACTGGAGTACACAGAAAAGGGGACGTACATGAATCATTGCAATGCCTCGCAATGTCTAGACACGAGCGTAGCACAGCACTCAGCACATCAGTGGCACGTGTGTTCTGGTTGCCTTTGGAACAAGAAGAGAAGAAAGAAGGTATTTCCTGCTACGCCGATCTTTTTTCCCCCATCTACACTGCCTATACAAATTCTAATGAAATGCAGCCGCTTCTGCGAAACACAGAACACAAAGCAACTGTTCTTTTTTTAACGGGAGGGAGGGAAAACACAGAGGACTTCCAGTTTGACTACATAAGACACCAAAACTAGATCTATCAAACAGCTATGTCTACCGAAAGTGAAAGACCATAATTTACCATCTCAGCTGAAAAACAATTTTCAGCAGTATAAGGCTGCTAGCAGCAAAGTGTCTTGCTGGTTTATTGGTAAATCACAAGAGAGAGCATCTTCAGCTGAAGCATCAATGCCAGGCAATGATTTCTACACAATCCTGTGCTCACGGCCTTGGAAAATTGCCTGGGTGTCCCAGCAGAATCAAACAAAATAAAGAGAGTGATTCAAGTAATGAGTAATAACAAGGCCTGGAAAAGACTGCCTGCTTACAGACAAATGTGATATTTGCGGTAATTAATAAATGTGACAAGACAGAAAGGAGTTGATAGTGAAGTAAGCAGGAACAGATTACAGTTCAGATCTGATACAGTTTAAAGTTTCTACTCCCAATTTGGAAGTTCTGAATTTTACTTTTTAAATTTTTTTTTAAAGGTGAACTCAGATCTGGGTTCAGCTTTTCATTTCACCAGAGGTGAAGAAGACTTGGGGTTAGAATTTTTGGACTGAACCTACCACGGCTTTAAACAACGGCATTCAATCTGAGAAAATTCACCTACTCTACCGCATGAGAAAATATTCATTGCGGGGTGAGGTTAGATTGAATCCTCCAGTAAGAAAAGTCATTTATTCCGAGAACAGCTTCTCTCTAAGCAGCAAATCGGAGCAGTCTGAGACTAGTTTTCTGTTTTCATTGTCAGGGCGGTTTCGCAAGACCCACGTTCATTAGCAGTCCCTACTAATCCCTGCAGGACCTGTAACCAGACGTGTGTGGGAGAATGAAATGTAGTACCGGCCCTGAGGAGCATTCCTGAACTTCATTTTTTGTTATTACAACTCACCTAGAAACTTTAACCACGACAAAGTCATCCCTGGGACAGACAACATATAAACCATCCTCAGAAAGGAATTTCCTGCTCCAAAGGTGTTATAACCTCGCAAGTAAAGCATAGGAGAGGAATGAGAAATGATCTTTCAGGACCACACAGCAGCTCAGCAACACGACTGGGATCCAAACCCGAGTTTTTCTGGCTCCCAGGCTACACTTCCATCAGCCAGATCAAAGGAAAGCAGCACGGATATTCTCACTTGCTTAATCTAAACGTGCATGGCCCAGCTCACGCTCTTCAGCGTCAGTCAGTGAAACGAAGCACACGCCAAAATAAATGCCAGCCCTCCCGCATCAAGACACTACAGCAAGGAGGGACAACGCACCTAACACGCTGGTCTCTCGATGGGTAGCTGCGGTGAAGAGCGACCCGTGGGGTGAGGCTGGCTCATCCATCCACCTGGGGATGCCGCGGCCGCGCAAAGCCGGCACCGCGCACGTCGCCGTGGCTCTGGGTGACAGGGGGGAGAGGAGGGCACCGGGGGCTCTCCCGTCCTCTTTCTGTAACTACACAATCAGGCCACGATTCCCCCTCTGTTTTTATCCTGGTGACAGAAGGTGAAAGCTTGCTATTCCCAGCCACATTTATTTATCACTTTACTCTGGTCTCCATGGAAACAAGTCATGATATTACCGGCTGCAACGGGGAGGTCGGGAGGTCCGCAGGAGCTGCTGGGAGCCAGAGCCACAGAGCAGAACAAATGCTAAAACTAGAAAAGTGTAATTTCTCTGCAAAGAGCAATGAAATAAGTGGCAGGAGAGTTGAAAAGCACTAAATGTGAGAGGCCTGAACTTAATACCACTTCAATTATTTAACAAGATTGTCTCGTCTATGTATTTGGATGAGTATGATCAAACCTCAGGACTGCTGAGGTCGTCTCATCACCGCTTACAGACAGCGCTGGCATATTGTATCTCTGCGCCCACTGGGCACCTTTGAATTGCTTTTTATCAGCCTTCTCTAGAAAAGATGAACAAGGAAAAAAAAAACAAAGCCAGACACTCAGAGCTGAGCTTGATCCTACAGGAATCAGCGACATCGGGTGAGTCCAGACTCGGCTCTAAACAAACAAACAGAGATGACATAATAACACAGAAATATCGGTAGTAAATGCATGCCACGCAAGCCTGCGTCTGGAGTCGGGGATAGTTTTGCTAGGGACCAGAGCCAGAGCATATGATTAATTCAGTACCATCAAACTCTCCTGAGCTATTTCAATGTTTAAATTGTGAAGAATGTGAAATGTTATCCATTTTGTAAGCTAAAGAAATATTAAGTTAAAAAACATCTTTCAGACAAGGACCATAGCAGTCGGTAGGAGACACTGATCTGTCCCACCTCCAGGATTTTAGGTGTCACTCACGGATTGTCCACCATCCACTCCCCAGGACGAATGCACACAAGTTAGCCTCTTCCACAGAAGGAGCCGATGGGAATGTGGTAACAGATCTTCTGTCTTTCCACCCACTTGATATGCCTCGCTTGGGCCACACGGTAACCACAGACGCAGCAATCTCGTAACTACATTTCTTGACACAGCTTGTGTCGATCTCAGACCGTAACCCCGCTTCCCAAGCAAGCCTGGGAGAACTCTCTAGCAAGGATGGCACACAGCAGCCTGTTACTGTTTATAAGAATCACAGACTCCTCTGTTTTCATGGCCAGAAGGAACCGTTTGAATCATTTCATCTGATCTACAACAAATAGCGTAAATTCCATCCTTGAGACAACGTCTTCTCTGAGCTACAGAACAGAGTCTAGAAGGTGAGCTCAACCAAAAACTCTGGTTATAAGAAATAATTGCAATGCCTGCACAGGGTTCCCTGCAATTCATCACTGGCATAACTAAAAATGAGAACCCTACCTCCAGTCTTGCTTCAACTCAGATTACGTTATGCATTTGTCTGCTACGCCGAAGAGCAAAAGCAGCTTTGTTCCCTGCGCACAGACCGTCACAAAGTCACTCATAATCTCTGCTTGCTCAATTCAGTACATTCAGTTTCTGGAGTCTTTTGGTAGAAGACCAAAAACCAATTGATGGAAAAATTTGCTGCTGTATTTCACAGAATAAACATATGATAGCGGTGAGTATCTTAAATATGTATTTGTTCATTTTGCCTTTGCTTCAGACAGGCCATTCCCACTGCACTAAATTGCAAGGATTTTTCCACAAGTACCTAGCAAACATCTGAATTCTCTGAGATGGAAAATTGTTAGTGATCTCACAGCAGACTGAAGAGACTCTGAATCTTTAATGACCAGGTCTTTAAGAAAGGACATATTATTTCCTGGTATTGAAGTGCCGAGCTAGCCAAAGTTTTCATCTGCTACAAAGTCAGCATTGGTCCCAAAAGCTCACAGAAGGTGCCGCAGGGCCTTCCTAGAGGCTGCCTATGAGCCATGAATTTTATTTTATTTTTTTTATTTAATTTAGAATAACATGTAAGACTTGCAGGATGCATGTGTAGCGTCAGTGCAAAGTGGCTTGTTTATTTGCTTTCTGGCAAAAAAACAACAGGTGCTATTACTGAGAATGTCTTGAATACAAAGAATTGCAAATGAACTCTACCTCACAAAGAGTTTGGGGACAGATTTTCAAAAAGCTGCTCTGATATATTTGCAAATTATGTGTAGGCATGCTTGTGAGCATCACCAGCACTTCCAATATATCCACGTGCAAACTGCTATAACTCTCGACATAAGGGCTTCTGCAGGTCCAGGTATCGTACCGCCAGCAGCAGAGTATATTTAGAGTTGTTTAAGCAGAAGTCACGCACTTGCTTTTGAAATTTTGGCCCAAAATGTAAGCTGAAAAAGTCAGTATCCATCAGCTTATCTTTAAGAATCTAAAACCTAGAATGCTCAGAAGAACAACTGACTTGTTCTTCCGTTTACACAGAAGATGCTGCAGCAAGTATTCATCTGATAGAGTACATTACATCACGTATATGTGATCAAATGTACAGTCAAAGGACATCATCCCTATGGGAAAGTCCTGCAGAGTTTAGTAAGAAATACAAACACACTGACCGTTTTAAATTATGCTTGAGAGTCTTGTGCCAGATGAGATTTACACCAGCTTTGTATCTCGTCCTTCTCACACCAAACTGTGCGACGCGCTCCTGGTGGAGGCAAGCCAACGAGGCTGTAACATAAATATGCCCAGAGGCAGCAGATCCATATTGCCCTACCGCCAAGAACAAAGAAAGAAATCAGAACTAATTAGTACTGTAATGTGTCTGAGGCTAGATTTAGCGTCATTCAACAACCACAAGCAGCAGAGGAATGAAGAAAAATGGAGCCAATTTGTGGCTCGGTATTTATTAGCATTTAGATAATATGCCTCATCCATCACATGCAAGGCATGTTTCAAAAGTACCAGTGCTCCTGTGTCCCGAGTGCCCAGAACCCTTGTAAATTGTCTTCCTCGGATCTTGCCGAGAATAAAACACATTCATCTGGATGCAACCGCTGGGGGAAGACATTTTTTCCTTGTGATGGAAATAAAGAGTGATGATACAAAGGAGTCATAAAAGTAAGAGGCTGCAGATTAAGACGGAAGGAATCCACTCCTTCCCACTGACGTACAGCTGTGATTTACAAGCTGCCAAGCACAGCCATGGGATTATGGGAATAAAATCCACTTGACATTGACGGACACAATTTGAAAGCATCTAAAAATCTTCAGCCAAGTTGGTTGCTCCATTACCCAGCTGTTATTTAACAGGGCAGAGAATGGGAACCCCGAGACTACAGAAGAGGGCCTGTAGCGGTTCCAGAAAGGAAAGCATTAAACACGATAGGAAAAAGGATTGATTCCTCTCTTTATCCGGAAGATAAGTAACCGTGGACAGCACCAGATTTAGGCAGGTCTGAACAACAGATCTGTTTCCAGATGTTGCAGCCACCCACTCCTGCAAGCGCTCCAGACAAGCAGTCTGGAATGAGTCTTGTATGTGCCATTTAAAGCACAGTTTAATTTCTACAGGGCCATCACTTTGCAAAGAATGGGTTCATACCATCATTTACTGCTTAGTGTAGGGAAGGAGATAGCGGCAGAGGTTCATGGCTTCACTGCAATCTTGGAAAGCAAGTTGTTTTTCTCTTTTTTCAAGCTTATTCCCCAGGCGCTCCAAGACCAGACTCCCACAAATCTCATCAATTTTTGACTCAATAAAACCCTAAGTAACTGGCTGAGATGAGAGATGTAGAAAATTAAACATACACTTAGGCACGTTGATAAATCAAGGACTATAAAAATTAAACACCAAATGAATCTTTTCATGCAGATTTCTGCTTTGCTAAAGTTTTAATAAGTTTTGACCTTTCATCCCACTTCAGCATGGGAGATACATTAAAAAATCTTATACAATTTCCAGGAAAAATAACTTCACGCCTACCTTTATTAAAGAAAATAAATTGTTCTGGGTCCTAAGTAGTCATCAGCTTGAAAACAGTCAGGCTGTCCAGTATTTGAGCAGCTGTTAACTAAAAACAAACAAAGGAAAACAAAGCAACCCATTTCATAATGAGCATCTACCTATAACAATTATAAATCATTAATGTTGCTTAATTTATTAACATAACAGTGACATCGGACTTGATATTCCTAGCACAGACACATAATGTCTCAAGTTATTTGTTTGTTTATTTGCATCATCTTTGACAGCACAGTCAGGTTAGATGATCCATTTCTGAGTAAAATGGCAGTGCCTGGGCTGTTACCAGTGGATACAAAGACCCAAGAATGGTGACAGAAGAATTCACTCACAAAACATATTTGACAAATAGATGAGCTTCAAACTCTCCAGTGGCTCGGGACTATAATGAGGAAGGAGGTTCGTAAATAGGAACATTTTAATTCAGGAACAATGATATGCAATTAATATCAGTGCCATACTGCCACATATCCCCAAAATAATTAGGATGTGCCGAACGAGGAGTTATGTTTACTGAGATTTCTGTGCTAGCAAATACTGGGGATAAAGTATGCTTAAAATAGCAGGAAATTGCAGTTCCATATAACTGTTTCTTTAAAGTTCAGCATCTCCCCTTTTTCTCCCCCCCACGTGCATGCACACTCATAGGAATAGAATTTAAAGGCAGCAATGCAGCAGTGGTGCAGCGTATCTTCACGGGTTTCATTCATTTGCACATCTAACCCATAAATCACCTCACCACCACATCTTGAGTTCTTTAGAGGGATTTTAAATGTCAAAAATGTACCTAAGATAAACACTTCTGCACTCCTAGGCCACAACCTTGGAAGAGGCAGAAATTAACCCCGAGACTAACGAGGGGCTCAGCTCACACCTTCTTCCATCCCGTAAAGCAGACCTGGGTCTGACGCCCCCCGTCCACTCGGCTCCCCTCGCTGCCACCCCACCGTCCCCGGGCTCAGCCAGGCAACAGCAGCTTCACCTCCCTGGGGTCACCTCTCTCCTAACACAGTGGGTCGCTCGGGGAAGTTTTCATTCCCCTCCAGTTCCCGGGTCCCTAAACCAAAGACACAGTATCCCCAGCCTGCCAGCCTTAACGGGCACCTCGCTGACCTGCGCACAGCTCCTGCTGTAGGCTCAGGGTGTCCTAGCTTGGCTCTGGCTTTGACTCACGTCGGCTCCTCCTGCCTGTCCCCAAGCCCTGGGATCACGCTCTGCTGATCCTTACCAGCACAGCGGCACGTAGCCAGCCAGATCCCAGCCTGCGTCCTCTGCCTCCTGCCCACACCATGCCAGGCCAATTCCTCAGCCCTCCCCGGCACGGGGCTGCTTCAAGGGGAGAAGCTCCTTCAAGGCTGGGATGGTGGCACCTCCATCATCTGACTGCTCCAGCCCAAACTGCCTTCAGAGAGGCTGAACGTTGCCGTCTTGCTGCTGACCCCAGGAATGAAGGCTGCAGAAGCCTCGTGGTTTACAAAGGTCTCACCTCTGGGGTGGAACGTGCCGGTTGTTTAACAGTGCATAGAACAGCTTGAAAGGGGAAACGAAAGGAGAATCGTATACCCCAACCGAATCTCAGTCTTAGGACGGTGCAATGTAGTAACTCACCCAAGGCCCTGGACTTAAAATACCCTTGCAAAATGTGCCACCTCATCTTTTAAAAAGTGCAAGTCATCACTATCTTGATTGCCGACATTATCTGAGCGACACCAGTTCCTCCCAGTACAGACAGCTGTCGCATGGAACAAAAGTTGCTACCAAGTCTATCACCAACGCTACTCCTTGAAGTCCACACTCGATGGTCCGGTATGAACTGTACGACCCAGTCTGTCTCTCTAAACTTGTCATAAATAATGTACTACCTGTAATGGTGTGGCAGCGATCCTCTCTTTCACTGGCCATCGTCCTATACAGTTCTGCTCTTGCCTGCTGGATTATCCAAAACACCCAGCCAAACTCATGGCTGAACTTTTAAATTTATCTCCTGGATAAAATGCCATTTGACACTTGACAGCCTTGGATCTTGCAACTTCTGGAGTAAAGTGTATGAGCATAAATCTCCTGCTAGAACAAAAACTGAGCCTGACAGTAAAGGCCTTTCTCGGGGGATAAACAACTCTCCAGTTGCTCAGCTGCTGCACCTCGCGTCGGTTGACCGTAACAAAACCATGACAAAGACAGAATAGGGAGGAGAAGGCTGACCGATTTCTTCAGTCTAGTCCACAAACAGATACAGATGCAGTCACACGAAAAATAGGAATTATACTCAAAGAAATACGAGAAATTAAACACACACAGGTATATACAGTGCTCAGGAATAGTGAGGGGTATGCAGGTAAAGATATAGCCATACATCAAGTTAACGTATGACCCTCTTCTCCAACCTTAGCCATGCCCCATTACGGCACACCACAGCATTAAAATAAAATGGGTAGATGGCATTTCATGCGCTGTACTGGAACCCCACCTCTGCACTGTCATCAAACCCAGAGCTGAACTTTTTTTAAAGCCAGAAAGCCTCTATGAAACCCAAGCAGCAGGCAAAACAGCTGAACCAAACAAATGACTAACAGCATGCCCATTGCCAGTGACAGCCGATATTGGAGGGCGTATGTGGGAACGAGAGACGAGTGCTCTTTTCCATTCTAAATACTCCTGAAAGCTCAATAAATTAGTGGCGTTATCCGTGGCATCAGCAAGGCGTCCCACATTCGTGGTGACTGGTACAGGCAGGTAAAAGTGTGTCCAGTGGCCGGTCTGACAGAGCACACGAGGAGGAGAGATGGCTGCTGCCGCTGCCTTCGCTGTTTCAGCTGATGCCCCACCTTCCTCCCGCCTTACCCTTTGCTTTTGCTCTTTCTGAATATATTTCTGCATTGTTGCTGCTTCTGGCTCAGCGTCTGCCTTCTGCTAACATTTCTACTTGGGTGATTACGCAGCCTTCGTCTCTGCACCTGCGGCTCCGCAGTCTCTCCACCTGGCTCTGCACTAGCAGCCACCCACGCCGCTGCAAGGGAGGAATGCGTGTCGAGATGGGCGAAGTGCAAGAGGGAGGCAAAACTTTCAAGGGTGTCTGTCCCCGGGGAGTTTGGTTTGTGCAAGACAGAACGTGAAAAAGGGCATGTAAATCTAAAGTGGTTTGCATTTTGTTTGAAAACGCTAAAACCTGCCACGGCCCCCACACTTGCTTACCCACCCTGCTTAGCTCGTAGGTCCAGCAGGCCGTGGCTGCCCGCACCGTTACAAGGCAGGCTGAGCCTAAGGATCTCATCTGCTCTTTGATCCGGCGCTGTGCCCTTACTGAAAGACCCAAAGCCTCGGGCCCAGCCTGGACTACGTCAAAGCGGCGCGAGGGCAGGCGGACTCCGTCGTGCTCCGCCGAGGGCGCAGCCTGGCCCATCCGCGCTGAGAGGCGCTCCCTGCTTTAACGGCGTCGGTCAGCAGCACGCACCCGCAGGCTCTCCCGCAGCGCACCCCAGAGTTTACCAAAAGCTGGGCTTGAGTGCAGGTTTGAGCGCAAACGGTGTGGTACAAGGGGACTTCGGACTCCAGCACTGACGCAAGCTCACACCCAAAATACCATATAGATTCACCTGTCGTCTCTGACGTGCGCCCAAGCCTAAATACACGAAAATCTTCTTTTTCCTTTATGACGAATATGTACAAATTTGCATTTGCCTGTGCAGAAAGTCACAGCACGGACCCATAGTCATGAAAAACACCGTATAACTTTACTGTAGACCTACAGAAATCTCGCACAATGGATCAGTTTTCCTAAAATTTAAGTAGCGCGCATCGAAGAAACCTGGCAGGCGTCTCATTCGAGTTACCGGCTGGCACTGTCCTGTATACCTGCTGCACTGCTGAGCCAACGTCAGCTTCATAGCAGGCATCCTACTTCTATTCCTATTGCTATTCAACAGGAGTTACAGGTTATTATTTCACGGAAGCTTCATGGTTCTTCCTGAATTATCGTATTTTTACCGGTGCACAAGCAAAAGTGCATCTCATAGGAATGGGGCTGCGAAAAGAAAAGAGCATGAAAGGCTCCATTAGGGAATGCAGGAGCCATTCAAGGTCTTCTCAAGATTAACAGCATTTTTATGGAGATTTAGTTGCCCGCCTTTCTGCTGATGCTTTCAATAGGAAGCTGCAGTAACTTGACTTAAAATTAAATGAAGCTACTTATATGCACAAAGTTAACCAACCACTTAATTAGTTTCCTAGTCAGTCTTTTTTTGTAAAATGAAGAGGGGGAGGCATTCATGTTCATTTGTCTCACAATTAAAACCTTTTTTTTTTTAAAGGAAGGATTGATACTTTGCTGTTTGCTTACAGGGAAGAGATCTGGTGTCTCTGTATGGAAGCATGCTGTCCTCTAAAAGAAATTTAACGTTCATCAAAATCACACCGTATTTTAAAATGCCTCTGAGCATCGTATTTCTCAGCTAACAGCTGCTTGCACCGTGGGCAGACAGAGCATACTCTTGCACCTCAGCACACTCCTTCCAGTGACGAAGTGACAAAATAACAAGAAGGGAGACATCAAAGGGGAAAATGGAGGAAGACAACCCCTGTGCAGGGTCTTGCTTAAGTGGAAATCAGTTGTCTCATATGCTTTGTTACGAGATGGCATCCCTACCGTGTTACACCTTCTTCCTTTCCTGAGTTACCGTGTCCCTTATAACACACTTCACAGCTAAAACCGGCACGTGCCCTTCCCCAAGCGCACCATCCCGGGGCTGGGCACCAGGGCATCAATACACGCTTACGTTCCTCAGACATCTCAGACCTCTCAGGCTGGCTTCGCTCTTCCCTGTTTTTCTAGACTGTATCATCTTGAGAAATAAAGATAGCTAGGAGCTGTTGTCTGTACATGGACATGGGTTTGGCTTTTGATGGAGGGGGGGCCAACATCCTGAAAAGCAGGGTCTGCCAAGGAGCCTTCCATCAGAACACAACTAGATTTGGGCTGCTTAACAGGTTGGGGTTAGACCCGTTATAGCTTTGCACAATGTTATCTTTTCTGTATCAGGATACAATCATTCTGCCAATCATGCCACAATCTTCTCTCACGAAATGAAATGATTTTACTATATCATGTCACCGGACAGTCTTGGCTGGGCAGCCCTACGGTTGTTTGAGGATGAAGCGCCTCACTATAAGGACCTGTCCCAACGCTTTGTCAGGGTTCATTGGCTATTGAGAAACAAATATCTCAAGGGGCTGAAAGGCTGCAGTCGTGATTCTCGATAAGGAGAAAGAGACACACGTGAGGCACTGCCTTTAACTCCTCTCTCTCCTGAGGTCTCAGGTGTAGCTCTGGCAGGATGACAGTGGAGAGACGCTTGCGATGTGTGCAGACATTTCCACAGCTGTGTCTGCTGCCTTAGATCAGGATAGTATGTTAAGGTATGGTTATGTTATTTCTGTTCTCAGAGGTAGAAGAATCAGGGTTTTTTAGAACCTCTGTGACTGTTCATCTTCAATGCTTTCATTATGCATTTCAGTGCAAAGTGAAAAAACACTGATTTTCCCTGGTTTTTCCTCCTAGAAATAGGCATAGCAGGGAACTGCATGAAAAGCAATTGTTTTTCCACGGACTATGCTAAGGAGAGTGTGAACCGGGCTGCTTGCTTCCTAAAAAGTGCCAGCAATTCATTACATGCTTTAGAAGCCCCACCCTGCTCGAATTCTGACTTTACTATTTTTATCTGCCTTCTGATTAAACTTTATCTTTCAGATATTCATGACTATCATTAATTACCAGATTTCCCCCCCAAACATCTGGGAACGTATCTCAGGTCTGAGAGATTGCCCTAACACCGTCAGAGGGAAACGTTAAGATTTTTAAAGAGGAGCCCGGGGCAGCCCGGCAGTGTGGAAGTCTCCCATAACGTTCCACTGAGCAGGCAGAGGAATAAGCAACCTAAGAGACCCTTGCCCACAGATTCCTAACCTTTCTTCTTAAATCTTTATCTGCCTTCATCATCCTGCTACATTCTTGTATCTCCACTGGATCAAGAAAACTTCCAAACACATGGATAGGAGGTAAGAAGCAAGACATCTTGTAGGCAAAGTGATGGGTAACCAGACTCTTACACCCAGATCCTAATGCTGAAAGCTCTTATACAAGTCAAAATTAAGATCAGTGGTCTTGGATTAGTTTGAAGAGAAGCAGATTTAAAAAAACAAAACGGCACGTAAGCAGAGGCTTAGGCTGAGAGCCCATTACTTGCCTCATCTGGACAGCCTGATCCTTCTGCTGAGCTTAATGGAAGTACTCCTTCCAGCGTAGCAAGAAGAGAATAATCAGACACTAGTTAGGCTGAAATCTGGGTTACAGGTATGGCTATGTGACGAAATGAGGATGAGATTAGGTAGTAACGCTTACCCTGTAATGAAGGTTAAATGCTAATGGCATTCGCATGTGCGTTGCGACGGCAGCCAAGCAGGGCTCAGTCCATGTCGGGCTACGGCAGACTGCCAGGGAGCAGCGGGTGAATTGTACATCGATGGCTGCCTGAAAGAAGACACCTCTAATTGCAAATAAAAGCAAAAGTCGCCTCTCCTCTTTCTACTATTTTAGAGCACCGTGTAAGTTCTGCAAGAAGCATGTATGGGAAAAGTTTAACACGTCTTTCATGTCATGACTTGTGCTAAAGATAATAGACAGAGATGCCACGTCCTCCTGTTGCCATGTTTCTGTGTGGTGGCAGACGTGGCCAGGCAGAGGGCTGATGCAGACCTCCGTGTCACTCTTCTGATAAGATCTGACAATATTAATGAGATTCAGGAAGGACTCGTCATGGTGAAAGATCAGAAATGGCTTCGTTTTACTCTTCAATCCTGACAGAGAAAATTGTGTAAGTGGTGCGAGTGGCATATCGGAATGGGAGGAGGAAAGAGGAGGAAAAAAAGACGGGGGAAAAGCTAATTGCAACCTGCAGCCCGTTTGAAACACTTCTCTTGGATGGACTCGTTATCAACACTGCAATCAGGCATCTCGCCTGTCATGTAGTGCCTGATAAACACTGATATTCTGCTATTAACATATTGCCATCTAGTATCTATTAATGCTCGTTAACGCTCCTTTAGAGGCGAGGAGAACCCTCCCCGTGGTAGTATTTCCCCCTCTATCTGCATCTTCTTTTCTTCCTTTCTTTTGCTTCTGCGGCCAGACAGGAATCAAACAGCGAGAGTTTCTTGCTAACTCCTTTCGACATCTCTGATAAGGTTATCCGGGATCCTAATGCTACATCCTAAACTTAGATTCAAAAGCAGAAAATCACTAATGGGCTCCTGTGAGCAGTGGAGATTCTGCTCTTTTTAAGGCTTTAAAGCTCCCTGCCGTGGATTGAGCCAGTTTGGTCCTCTGACATGGAAAAGCTGTCAATCATCTCAGTCAGTGCCCTCGCTAAGCAGGGCATTTCATAAGCCACATGACCCAACCAGCCAAGCCACTGAGCAGGGAAAGGCAACAAGTGGCTTAGATCTGGGCTGCGTTATTAGGGATAGAGATGGGCGCCTACACGCTCTCAGACATCGGCTGGTTTTTCTCCCCGACTCTTCACCTTTGCCTGAAAGGGAATGTATCAACAAAGGGAAACTTCAGCAAGAGTTTAATCAAAGCTTCAGACAAAAAGGCTGGAAGTCTGTCCGTGTCTGTTAAAAGGCTGAGAAAACTTTAAGGTCTGTTGTCTGACAGTGGTAGCACTGATTAAACTATATTCCGGACTCATTATTAGGCTAAAACGAAGGGCCCGTTTCTACAAAGTGCAGAGCTGTGAAGAGAGGAGAATGAGTCCCAATGACTCTTCCATAAATCAGGTGTCCTTGCTTGCCACGTGCTTTGTTGCTCCACACACACGGCCTTTCCTTGCACGTACACATGTTGCTCTATTTGCGTTTGGCTCTTTGCACAGCCAGGACACAGTCCGTTTCGCTCTCTTGTCTGCAGAGATGATCATCAAATGAAAGGCAAAGTTGCTTCTGATGGAGTACCTGTAAGGATCAAAGGGAGATGGTTTGTTTTCTCAAGCTGGTGTTGAAGTGGAGAAAAAGAGACAATCCTCGGAAGCAGAGCTGCTTTGACTTCCATTCCCACCCTTCAGGTGGCAGCGGTACTGGCCAACAGCACCGCAGAAGGACGAGCTCAGGCTTCCATTGCCGTGAAGGCTACCGTCCTGAACAGCGGCTGCTTTCCACTTCAACTCGGGACTAGTATGTATGACTCAAGAAGCAGAAGAGAATTGCAGCTCCCCTGAAGGACCTACCGGACCTACTTAGTGGCGAAAGGAAGTATGTGACCGGTCTCAGACCTGCGTGTAGCGAACAAAGCTCCCAGTCCATCTCCTACCGTGTGGGTCAATGTTCAGGACTGTCCTGTTCCCATGCTCATCAGAGTAGCGTGCACAGTGGATACGGAGTGATTTCTGATGAGGAGGATTTTCACAGAGGGTGTTTTTAAAAGCTTTGTTGTTCTTGTTAGTCCTGATGGGGAGGGGAGCAAGAGAGGAAAGTGGAAAATGAAGAGGCAGCTAACCTGAGAAATACTAAAATTGCAAGCAAATAACTGTGAGGAAATAAAAGCTGTAACAAAAAAAAAAAAAAAGTCTTTCAGGGTTTGATGAATTCCTGCCTGTGAATCTGATTGTATCTACTTAAAGGATCAAATTTCACCCTGGTATATGGATTTCCAAAGTTTGTTGGAGCTACTTTAGCTTATGCCATTTGTAAATATGGCTCATTGCACCTGAAAGATTGGAAATGCCCAGCACAGAAATAACTGCACAGCAAATTTCCTTGTCATGAGCAAAGCTGATTAATTGAGGAGACCAATATCTCTGAGCTCACCTACATGATGCAACCTTGCTAGTAAATAAAAGAAAGTCATACCTCTTCTGCTAGACCCGGGGAAATCTGTAGGAGAGGTTGCATCCTAGAGGTTATGCACTCTGGTATCCCCCGCAGCCGCCTTCTGTAAGAGCGGTTCACCGTAATGGAAAAAATGAGCGGAAAGCAATTGCCACATGCCGTTTGTGTGCTCTCTTAAAAAAGTAAATGAACGATACAGAAAGCCGGCAACAATATCTAACCTCAAGACAGAAGTCCTCTGGAAAAAGATGTGATCATGTAATTAAGGGGTATATCATAATGTAAACAGACAAAGGGGCTAATTAAGTTAAAAAAAATCAACCTCCATTCTGCTATTTTCTGATTGTGGAGTTCTTCAATTTGCAGTCTTTATAATATTAGCTTAATGTAACTTTTTGTGTACAATAAAGAGCTTTCTTATTAGCTGTGGCTTGTCTGTTCTCTCACTGGCACGCCTGCCGGACTGAGTCACAGCACAATGAGTCTCTCGCCTCCTGAAGTCATGTAATTATCTCAGGATCTTAAATTAAAAAACAGGACTCTTGTAAACCTCGCTGTTCTGAAGAAAAGTGTGAATAGGCGAATCCAGTGCAACCAGTGCATTTGTGTCTGTGGAGGGCCTGAAACAACAGTTTTGAGAGATATTAAATGTCGTGTGTGTCCTAATAGAAAACTAATTATTCCAGCAACTCTTTCAACACCATCCCATTAGGGAACTCTGTCACCCCAGTGGATATTTATGGGAGTAAGTACTTGGAGAAATCTTGCCGATGACCCTAGCTGTTATTACTTCTGTTTCTGCTCAAGATAAATCTCCTTGATCTTTCTGGGAGAATAACCGAACCCAATGCTCAGAAGCGCTTAGGTCCTTGCCTTAATCCCCTGGTCTGCTGTTCCGAGTCTGGATTTCCAGACGCCATCTGCTGATGCATGCCCTGGCTCCTCTGGCTTTGCTTCATGTTCTGTGGATAGGCAGGGGCTGAGAAACGGCTTGAACTCCTGCATGTGAAGCGTGCCTATTTGCAAATGAGGAGACAACTAATGGCAGCGTGCTTTGGTAGCTCCAGGAGCGTCCTCGGGAGTGTCAGAGCACGCAGCAGCACCGAGAGCAAAGAACCACAGAGAGCCAGGCTGCAGATCAGAGACGTGCAGCTATTTTTAAGCCATCTCTCACATACAGGCGGTTCATGTTTATGGAATATGGCGCAGGAGATATCTTAAAACCAAAGCATCTCTCCAGCTATGTATATCCAGGACAAACCTGAGGTGAACGATACCATCTAACTTCCTTCCAGAGCCATTTCAGTGGCAATCGGAGGAAACATTTCCTACTGAAACAGTTCACATCAAATTTATAAGCCTTCCCTTGGGGAGGAAACATCCATTTCCCCTTCTACCTGTCATTCTTCTTCATTTATTGAGTCAATAAGGCATGCAATTTGGCAGGCTTTAAGTAAAAAATGAGCTGTTCATATCAAAGAGAGCCTGGATGTATAAAAAAAATCAAACTGTTAGAATCTAGATTCAGTTAATAGGAATAAAAATAAATAGAAACAGAATCCAAATGTAAATTAACATTACATCACCACTGGCATTTAAGCTCATTTTCAAATACAGAATTAGAAACAGATCTTACTTGCTGAAACTTGCTGTGTGTTTATACAGATATAGCTGCTTTGGGGGACACAGGTCTGAACGTCTCGCCTGCAGCTTCTGCTCCCCGAAGAAGCCACAGCTGGAGATTCTTACTGGACAAGAAAAGAGGGAGAGGGATTATGCAGAGGGGGCAAATCCCTACTTTCTGGTCAGAAGGATAGCGAAGAGGTTAGGAGGATTGCAATTAAGTTCGTGCTTCCCCATCCTTTGTAAACTGTTGCAATACAACAGCCGGTATGTCCGAGTTGCCTTGACCCTTCTGGCATCTGAATTTACCTACTGAGCTGCAGCTGCTGTGCTTCCAGTCTTTAACACAGGTCCTCCATCAGCTCGGGTGAGAGAGACCCATCACTGCCATGCATTTACATCACGAGGTCCCATCTGTCCCTGGATCTGAGGAGTGCAATTTCCCTGAAACTGTTATCGGGAGGGCACTGCTCTGCCTGTGGGACAATCCTTGTTTAATCAAAGGCAGCCAGGAGAGCTGCAGCTGAGTGAAAAAATTCCTAATGGGTGGTGAGATACACTTCTGCCCGACGAGGCAGTTGAGTATCACACCACCGTGCCCTGCCTCCAGGGCTCACAGCCCATTTCTTGCTTGGCTTGCCTCTCTACAGCCTGAAGTTCTTCCTCTCTTGCCTCTGGAGATCGTTGTTCACATACCTACATTTTCCTCTGTACATAAGGAAAGAAATTGCTGGCAGTTACTCTAAGCTAATATTATCAGTAGGTCACAGCAGCTTTTCTGGGCATCTTCAAGCTTCAAGGGCATTTTTCAAAGCTACCCATCCCTATTCTGTGCTCTAACTTCCAACCTGATGAGTATAATTTTCCTGTACTCAAAGGTGAGCCATTCTGCTCAACTACAAGCATGGGGTCCATCACTGAGATGAAGATGCAGTGATTATATTTGAGTCTGGTTCTTTTGAGCGTGACTGTGTCCCACACTGCCTATTAAAGAGCAAAGTTTAACGCTACTCTCACTCCCACTAATCCTTTTGTGTAATGTCACATTACACATTCGCTTCTACAACTATTTTTGTAGCTCAAGGTCTTAACTTGCATCTTCCAGCTTCAACTGCCTTTGAAACTGCATTACATTCAACAGTGAAGATTTGTTCTTCTTTCCTAACACACACACACGCACAGAATTAATTTGTTATCCCAACGAAATCACAACACTTACACATTTCTTTTCTTGGGGACAGACCCTTGCTTGAGGATTTTTCAAGTTTGGGCAGACATGGCATGAGAAGGGGGAGAATTTCTCCCTCAAGTCAGCGCTACTGGAATAAGCCTGCAGCCCAACCCCACACAGATCCTACAACTCTGTTAAATCCTTCTGCTGGCCTTTATTCTGCCTGGATGGTTTTAGCAGCGTATTAGCACAGAGCCACGCTGTGATCAGCAGGCAGGTCTTGTTTATTGCTAGCTTGTTTGAAGACAAGCAGAGCATACAGTCCCAATGAGGTGGGATCTAATTATTAAGGTTTTAATGAGAAAATACGATGATGAGATGTTGTATAAGGTATAGAAACCACGTGTGAGAAATTGAGACCTTGCTGGCTGCACTGTTATTCATATAGAATCAACTTATTTTGTTGAAATACGAGAGTAATTTTAATCAATCTCATATTCTGATCAATTATCTTTGAAATTGTAGAGCTCACTGTGATGCCTGGGCAATACCTACGTATAAGTCGTTGATCTCTGCTGATACAGGGACTTGTTCCTAGCACCCCACGGCTGGTAATACCAGCCTTCAAGCTCATTCGTGAAGAGTAGGAGACGTATTCCATTGTAGGGTTCACCTCAGATGGCAGATACACATCAAGAGGTTTCCCACATTTACTGTTCTAAATGGATATGTTACCTCTGGAGAAGTAATCTGGTTTGTGTTTGCTAGCTTCAGTTGAACTGAATTTAATTCAGTTGAAGCAGATTAAAGGTGAAAGCATATAATTTAATTCTAGCACAGAAAAAAGGTTAGGCTCTTAATTATTAAGTGAGAAAGAAGATCACAAAAAGAGGAAAATAAACCAAAATGTAATTTTAGCATCAAATTTCTTTCCCAGCTGCCATCTCAAATCCTTGAGGCACGCATTAGCCATACAAACTCACGGGACAATTTACAAACTGAAAACACACCTTGAGTACTATCTCCTAGAGATCGCGCACCAGCACCTGGACACCTCCATCCACCACACCTACACACAGCAGCAACCTGCTCAATTTCTGCTCTCTTCTCTTGTTCAAAATGGCATTACCACCCATTTATCCTGTTAATCTCGCTCATCTCTCCATCTCTTGGGGCAGAATGACCCTTCCTGGTCAGGACAGTTGGGGTGAAACTTCTCTGAGTTTACGACTCAGTGGCACCCATTTCTTCTGGCTTAAACGGCCTTTTGGCAGACCACAACATTTCGAGGACTGTCATGATATAAATCATAAAAAGCACAACTCTGATAACATTATTCAACAATTCCACTAATCTCATATGACAATTTTGCCAACGTTGTAGCCCAGCAGGACCTAGGTTTTTTAGGGAGACTGGAGGTTAAAACATTATTAAAACAGATGACAAAGCAGGCTTTTAGAGATGCTTTGTCCAAGCCTTTTCTCCCTCCTTTGGTCACTTTTAGGAGCTCATGCCATCACATTAATCTTTCATAGACTTGGATCCCATGGGTCAAACCCTTTTGCTTATGAAAGGCTTCTACCTGGAAAACATCATCTTCATCTTGGGGAAAGCGAGTGTCTCACAGAAGGAAGAGTTATGGGAAAGGATTGACTAGGTGAGCTCACAGCTCATCTCCAGCATCTTGTCCAGATGCTTGCCTCAAGCATCCCGTCCCCAGCAATGGAGCAGCGACAAATGCTTCAGAAGTCAATAATTTAATAATCTGCTTATTAAGACAACTAACATCCAAGCCCTAACCAGCAATAATCGCCATGTGTTATCCTCAGGAGGAGGCTGTTCTGCTGGATGCCTCCTTCTGTGAGCATCATCGTCCTTCACCGCATCTTTTGATTTTGCTGCCTGACTTAACAGTTATGTCTCTTTCTCTCTCCATGGAATAATGCTCGGGCCATTGAATTTTTTTGACTTATGGATTCTTTCTATCACAGAGAGGAGCAAAATGATCGCTACACATCCCTGAATTCAGAAGAAGCTCTTTGGATTTTGAGAGTTATACCGCGACCGCAGATCAGCAGCAGAAATGGTTAACAGGCTGGATTTATGGGCAGCTAATAGCTATGTAACCTAACAGTTAGCGAGGCAAGGACTCATTGGCAATACATCATGGAACTAATAAATTATTTTTATAAAGGCAAGCAATAAAATTGATTTCCATATGGAATTTTTTCTTACTTTGATATTCCGAGTGTCACTATCCTGAATCACTCTCAGCTGGAGAGTCAAATTTCACAGATTTGGAAATACCCACAGAACCATTTGTGATGGCACGGAGGGAATCGCTATCTGTTTAAAGTTCCTTCAGCGTGTCTGGGTATAATTTAGTTTGTAACACAGTGATATTAATACAAAATTATTGAATCCCTAAAGATCTTAAAGAAAAACTACTTATTCCCAAATCCTTACTGCGGAGAGAGGAATTAACCATCTCATTTCAAGAAAGACTCCTGACAGATGAAGAAAGGCAAATTCATGCAAAGCAGACTTCAGAAAAATTTGGAAAAGCCAATAATGCTTCTTCCCTTTTGAAGAAGAAAACTTGGAGCAACTATATTTAGATTCCTAACCAGAAAACAACACTCTGTTTTCTGAAAAAGAACTGTGTCCGTGAAGACTTACCTTAGGTCTAATGTAATACGGGGTCAATGCTGTTATTGGCTCTCTCTGATCTCCACCTCTCTGAATAGATCTTTTCTGACCAAGAATTCTATTAAAAGATCAGTCGAATGCTGCTTTCAGCCTGAAATCATTATCTTGTTGCAAAGCATCTGAGACCTCAAAACTGAAGATTTTTCCTTTCTTATACACCCACACACATGCACACACGAATGCATAAGTTCTGATATCGTAGGAAGCTTTTATCACCGGTGGGCCTCTCACTTCATTTGAGATCATTCAGTCTTTCCTTCCATTTGTTTCCCTAAGAATTGCCATTTCACTGTGAAAGTGTGTCATCTTTGCAAAGGAAAGCCACGCGAGGCATGAGAGGGAAGGGAGCGAGCAGGGAGAAAGGTAAACCTCATTATGGGAAACAGCAACATCTGCAGTCAGATTTAAGTGAACAGTGACATGAAGCAATCTAAATCTCAGCCGTTGAGCCTGCATGATGCATATTTAGCAACACAACGGGCAGAGACCACCCCGGACGCTGCTGCAAACAGAGCCAACACCGCTACGAGCGGGACTGCGCAGACGGGAGTGCGCATTTCTGCAGGCCCTTTGGCGGACAGAATAAAGGCAGGCCCAGCAATCTGGAAAGCAGAAGCAGGCTGGGGACCTCTGCAAACAGTTACCAGGCATAATTTCACACAGACACTTAAGAAAGGCTGTGCCAGCTCCCTCAGACACTGAATCTGGGTGTTTGTCTCCTTTGCTTCTATATTAAGGCACAAAGAAATGTTTTTCCATCCCCCACTGTAAATTCAGTAAATTACTAAGTGGCTTATTTGGCAATTGCGGTGTTCTGTTCCAGCTGATTGCCGAGGAGGGGTCTGTGCTGCGGGCCACCCAGCTCCAGAGACAGCCCTGCCGGCAAATTTAGGATGACACGTCTGGTGATGAGAGGCCCTGCGTCTCCAGAGTGCTACGTGCCTGTTTGCTTTTAATGATGAATAATTTGTTCAGGGAAAAAAGTTGAGAAGCCTCATTTTGTAGGAGCTCTCTGCAGCGCCTGGTAACCTGTGAAATGGCTTGGTTTTGGAAACCAGGCTTCTACAAGCACAGAAGATGATCTGTCAGACACAGCTACCCCTTTGCAAGATGCCTGACGTGCTCAGGTCCTGGGGTCTTCTAGGGAAGACAGGGAGAATTACGTAGCCTTAAACATGGTGCCCCTCATAATGCAGGTATTTTGTGTCATTTTAGGTAATAACGAGTTAAAGTTCAGTAAACACAAAGGCTCCGTGGGCAGCTAAAGAAGATTTGAGATGACTGTCCCTTATTCTCACACACCGCAGACATTCAAATTAGTTTGTCAGGACTGAGGCTCGTATCTAATCTGCGAGGGTTTGAAACAAAACTCTTAAATGTGGGAAGAAGAGGGGAGAGGGGTCCTTGCCTCTCATTTGCAAGAAGCAAGAACGACAGAGGAAAGGGATGTTAATTTAGCACCTTACCGGAGGAGGGATGGCACGCTGAAATTTAATCATGCCTGATATGGCAGATAGAATTTTTTTTTTAACAGGAAAAGCTTAAACATTTCACAAAATATGCGTTCTCTATGATTATTTGTAAAGCATCATAGATGTGCTTGGCACTTAGTACTGACGGAAACATTGGCAGGTCTCTGCCTCAAGGAATCTATAATTAGAGTATAGGAAGGGAAGATGATGGATAAGAGTGTATGGGAGGACAGGGACACAATGGTGAAAGATCATACAGAGCTTTAGATATTCTTTTCTAGATTTTCTTTCGTTCTTTTCATTGAAATGTGATATATTTTAAATCTAGGACTAAGAACTGATTGAACTGAAAATTTTTTGCTCCACAAACTTTCTTCTGTCCCAAACTGGAACAGAAAACTGAAGTTTTAGAATTCCTCATGAAATAAATACATGCAAGAAGGGTGATCTGGAGACAGCCTCATTGAACTGCCTTACTTTCCTAGGTGGAAGCATTTCTCTCCAGCTTTCTCATTCTGAAAAAAAATGACACTCTGACACAAAGAAGTGCAAAACCAGTCTAACATAGCCCGTGTGAAACTCTCACGCCCACAGCACAAGGCAGTCTTGAACGTCTGAGTGCTTGTTTGTTGAAAGTTTTGTGTAAGTAGATGTTCCTGTGAAGTGGTTTGGTGTGGCTAAATAGTTCCTAATGGAAAACAGCTTTAGCAGAAATCTTTCAACCAAATCCAACACCAAGACCATGGAAGAATAAGGGGGTAGAATCAAAGAGAAAATACCGGACATATGATAGCGGTTTTCATTAGAGTACCAAATGAAGGAAAAAAGACGACTGGAGAGCAAGCACCCCTTGAGAGAGGCCAAGGGAGCCAGGAGAGCTCCGCTCTCTTCCAGTATTTGAAGCGGAGTCGTAACTGGAGCGACTGCCTTAGCAGACAAGCAAGCAAGGAACTGGCACGTGGGATAATAAGATTGCGAAGGCACTTCCATGAGAGCACTACTGTGGTGCTAAGCCCTCAGAAAACCTTCTGTGTGCGAGAGCCGCGAGGGCTGGCCGCTCTGGACAGGGCTGGGCACTCTGGACTACTGCCGTGGCACTGAAGGGAGCCCGATGCGAAGCAGGGGGGTCGGCATTTCACTGGCCCCTTGAAAACCTGAGAGGAGCAGAAATCCATTGGTTTTGCCATCAGAGGAGGGCCCAAAGCAGAAATGCCAAACAGATTCTGCAGTGCAGCGCTGCATGTGGGGACGAGCAGGCCCGTCAGCTCATCCCCTGCTAAGAAGATTCTGACCCAAAATTCAGGGAGTCCCAGAATGCCTAAAGCCAAGGGTTGCACACAGGATACTTGGATCTAATCTTTCATTAAACTCTGTTTCTGATTTTTAAAACTAGCTAGGGGCTTTCACTGAATGCTGCTACCCTCCTCAGCCTGTATATACAGCACATTTCCTACCATCCACTTTTCAAATGAGCTGGCTTGTCCTTCAGAGTCCAAGGTGTTGGGCACATGTCATTCCCTCTGAAGTGGTCATACGAAGTGACATCTAAAACCTTAGGCAGACAGTCCTGAAAGGGAATTGAAAAATTAGCAGGGAGACACATTTCTTTCAGATTCCAGCCCTCTCTTGGATGTAAAAGAGAACAGTTGTGATGAATCCACATGTCCTCTCGGAGCTGAATAGAGCTACGGACTTCTTAGAGGATACCACTGGCCTGGAGACATTAACAACTTGTGATTCCCAGCAGCATGCAGGAAAACTGAGCAGGCAAAAAATTTCTAGACCATTTCAAGTCTATTAATACAGTTCTGAAGCACACAGCTTTCCTTCAAACCCATAATTGTGATTTGAAAGTCTCTGGCTGTGTCTTGCACGTCAGTGAGTCACTCTGTATTTTCCTTCTGCCTAAGAGCAATCTGACTATGCAGGAATGAGAAAGGCAAAACAACTTTTGATCTTGCACCTGGACGCTCAGTAGAAAACAACCTGGGTTAAGCACTTACTTGATTTGCACTCACAGGAGTAAGCCCTTGGGTGGGCCAATGTCACTTCTGGGAAGGGGAAAGGCACCCGGTTCCAGGCAGCGAAGACAAATGCAGTCACACAAACACGTCAGGTAGATCGGTAAATGTACCCTGCTACAGATAAATTAAACCCTTACTACATGAGATGAAAAGAACTTCCCCTTGGAGAATAAATACGGAATGGCGGTGAGGTACTAATGGCAGCAAATGCAAGAAATCATTTGGGATAATATGTGGAGAAAGCTGAAGCAAGGGTGTGGAGCAAGGGACGGAGTGTTTGGGGCACCGTAACAAACCCAGTCTTTTTATACAACTGTGCTCGTTCTCTTTGCTCAGCATGCTGTATCTCTTAAATCTCCCCATTTTCCCTGCTCTCCCCCTGCCCTGTGGTCACCACTGTGGAAGGGGAAGGAGTTGTTAACAAGGGGACAGGAGAAGGACCTGGGAAAATATTTAGCTCCCTGACTCTGGATAAAGCTAATGAAGACCTTCTAAAGCAGAGAAAAAAAATAGCTCTGAATAAAATACATGTTTTGTTTTCATCCAGTGATCTCAAAGCACTTTTTATACACACATCAACACATTCAGCCTCGTGACACCTCTGTAAAGGCAGGCAAGTCAGGCGAGGAACAAAGCAGCAGACAGCAGCCACAAGCCCTGACGCTCACCCTGTGCTGCAATCAGCGCGAGCGCCCCTTTCCCCAGCCTCAGGAACACTAACGGAGTATCCGGAAACCTGGAAAGTGGCAATGAATTACTCTCAGCAGGGTAAACTGCACGTCTGCGGGGAAAGAATTGTGTACTGTGCCATTCATAACACAAACAGCATCGAGTCAAAGGTTGGCAGGCGGCTGTTTCCCTTGGAGCTGTAATTAATATTATCTGAGCAATGCAAAGAGACCCAGAGTGCCAGGTGTCTCCTCTCGGCAACCATCTGTGAACAAGCAGGGTATCGGTGCTGATATTAGGAGCCTTTCCCAGGACCCAGGAAATAGCAAAGTTAAGAGGAAAAGGAAACCAGATGATGTTCAGGAGCATCTGTTAACAGTCTGATGCTGGAGTGCGTCTCTAAGTGTGGAAGGGGTCAGTAACAGTGACCAACAATCAAATTTGACCTTTCGGCATCTGCTACCATTTAACATTCTTTCTGTAGAGGGCAGATAGCTGCTGTTTGGAAGGCCGAGAGGATGTGGTGAATGGTCCTCATGCCACCAAAGACACATAATCAGCAGAAGATCTCCCACTGGGAGGTGGGGGGGTGTATCACCGCTGGCAGAATCTCCAGTGGGGCTTCTCATCAGGCCAAGGGCTCTTCCTCCCCTGTTCTTACAGCTGCATAGGAAGCCACCTGTTGCCTTGGACACTTCCATTATTTTCCCTCTCTTCTGCCCTAAACACATCAGAGCACCCTTTCGTACCTGCTGGAAGTGGCCCAGTCTCTGCTAAAAGTTTTACCGCCATTAAGCTGAATTCAAACCACCTATCTGCAGGCTTAAGTGGCGCCTACGTTAAAGAGAATAAATGTGCTTCAGACTGTATAACAAAGGAGAGAGGTAGGAGATCTTTTCAGATTGCTTATTATATCTGCCTTCCTCGGGTGTGCTTTCTGCCTTTCTCTGTGGACTGTAAGGAGCCCAGGTCTGGTACTACGGGACAACAAGAGATCTGCACCCATCGGTGCAGCAGTGGGACAAAGTCGCAGGCTTCCCTGCACCAGCAGAAAGCACTCTTTAATGCAGTGACTGCAAAACTGCTTTGCAGAGACTGGAAGAACCAGAGGACACGACGTTACCGTCTCAGATAAAAGTGAACAGATCAAAAATGACAACGTTCGGCACGTCTCCTTCTACCAAGCTGGGTTCCTGCTTTGTGCTGCTTGAGTAAACAAGCTCTGTATAAAAGGCACATTTTGATACCACGCTGGTTTCCCCTACAACAAAGTGCCTGAAGAAGAACCAAAAGGCTTTTAACTTACCTCTCGATGTGTCTGCGTTGTTTGTGTCTTGCTGTTGCTAACATCTAAAGCAGTTCAGGGAGTGATTCTCCTTCTTCTGAAACTGTTGCTTTCAGCTCCCCTTATTTGCACAGTGGATATAAAGATGTAAGCCTGCTAATGGCCAGTTTGCAATGAGACTCACTGGAATTATTTACTTTTCTTAGGACCTTTGGAACACCTTTCACAAGCTTAAACTTCTACCTCCTCTCCTCTTCCCGCTGAGCAATAACTTGCTAATGCGTGACTAAAGAAAAATGCTTTTCATACGGGACCAGACCTAAAGGCGCTGGAGAGCAAAAGTATCGATCTCGTGAACTATCAGCACTCAGAATTTCTACCAGCTACAGCAAGCAGTGCTCAGCACCTCTTGAGACCGGACTCCAAGATTAATCGGCAACAGCAACAACAAATCTCTCTACAAAAATGAGAATATTGGGCTCAGCTGTCTTGGGGATGGAAGACACAAGTTCTGCAGAGTCCATGACTGGGCCTTGAATACAAGTAACCTATTCCTCTCCACTCCCTGGCTTTTCCCCTTCTGTTAGGTCTTCCGAGCCATGACTCACTGAGCTTTGGCCTAAACTCCAAATCAATAAGGCTTTTTCTACTATTTCTTTCTGGTCTAGTAAAGTTCAGATGTAGCAATATAAAGCCAAATTCCTAGGACTGTTACTTTCTTCTGTTTAAAGAAGAAAAAAAATGTTTTAAACCTGTCTGATTTCCCTTTCTCTGTGAAGAGCTGGTATCTGGCAGGACCTATGATACGAGGAAGCACCAAGTGAACAAACAATTTAACATCATACAGCTTCCCATCCTCTTTCTTCTGTGTCATTTCCATTAATCAGAAGTGAGTGGAAAGTGTAAATATTGGTTTAGTTGCTGTTTCTACACTTTCCTGCAATCTCCTATAGGTTTTCCAGAGCGCAGGCTGTGCATCAATAGCCCTGATCTGCTTATTCGGGATGTGATCCTCAACTTCCCCAGAGCTCTAGAATATTCATCTCAGTGAGCAATGAAAATACTTTTCAGGGAACCGGTGAATAAAGGGACACAGTAATTAAGTGTCCTGTTTTCTAGATGGGACTGATTGCTTCATGGATCTACTGACTGCCATCACATCGCCTCACTCTCAGCTTCCAGTTAAGAGTCCCAGTTATACTGGTTCAGGCTTATTCTTTCCGCATGCTCCGAGCATCCTTTAGGTGCAATAAGGGAGCCAGGATACACCTCTCCTCACAGGCGGCATCGCAAAGACAGCAAGTACCATTGTGACCAACAACGGATGCATCACAGCGCTAACTTCAACTCCTTGCCCAACGCCATCCTCTCCCGAGATGGATGAGCATGTCCCGACGTAGCTAGTGCCGTGCCCAAGCCGCAAGGCCCTCGGCCAGTTGTTGAAGCAGGTTTGATCCCATTAAGATCTTCTTGACGCAAGCGGTCAAGCCGCCCGTTGTTTAGCACTCGTGCTACACTGTATATGGTTTATAACAGATGGGTCTCATTAGAGAGCCAGAAGCTATGTAGTGCATATTCCTAATATCCCTGCCTTGGTACTTGTTAAAATCATTAATTCTAACTTTATGCAACAACAAATTATGTAGGACAGCTGTGCTGGCAGCATAGTAATTTGTGTCAACCCCCTATGGTCACATTGAAAAAAGTGATCTAGGAACGCATATGCCAAAAAAGACAGTGATTTTCTATTGGCACATTTTAATGAAGGTATCATTAACGTGGCCAGTGATTGGCGTCATTTGGGTGGAACAAAAGGAGCAGCACTTCTGTTGCTTTTCATTCCTTTTGCCAGGATTCTGCAATCATATCTCAATAATGTCAATTTGCTGGCAGCATTAATGTTGTTGAAAATGCCCCCCCTGAACTCCTAAAGCACCTTGTATTTAGCCATGTTCTTCAAGGGTGCAGCAATGAGAGGAAAATATGTATTACTGCTGATCAGATAATGAGACATTCCTGGATTATGACTGTCATTCCACGCTTCAGGCTTCAGCAGGTGCCATTTCACCATGTGCTTCTCTTTGTAAGCCAGCTGTTGGGAAGCAGAGAGGTCACTGTTATGGGCAAAATGCTAGTTGTTTCACTTCAAGCACAAACCTACGCATGCTACACAGTCGGGCCTGTAACAGACGTTGTCCTCAGTGCAGCCTGGGCTGTCTGCTTTCCCAGAACAGGCTCCCAAATGCCCAGAATATCATACAGCCACTCTACTGGTAAGAGAGTTTCACTGAAAAGGTGAATGGCGTCTTCAGCAATGCCATGCAATTTACACAGGCTACAGAAACTCAGCGCAATTAATGATCTCAAATATACTGGGGTAGTTACGCATCTACATAAGTAGTCAGGTAATTTCATCAAATAGCTAGGATAAGTTTGGTTTTCCCCTCATTTTAGATGTGTAAATTAGAAGGAACTCTGTTGGATATGCACTGTTGCAAAAGCCTCGTGAAAGGAGAATGAAGCCCTGGAACATTTACACGTTTGCTGACATCAAAGAAATTCCCAGCAGCTTGTGCTCAGCTGCCCTCTTTCCTGACCTGCCCAGGCCTGGATGTAGAAAGGGCTGTGGACCAGTGGCGGTGGTTTCGTGTGCTGTGACGGGAGAAGGTTTCTAGCACCTCCTGGCCTGCAGCGACGTGTGCAGTCTTCAGCTTACCCTGGAGACACCCACAAAACCCAGGGTCACCAGGACTGGGCAGCATTATCAGACGTGGGTAATTAGGAGTCAAGTCTCCCTATGGATCATCATATCCAGTCCTCTTACTCACAGGGTGCTCACGCAATACACAGTCTCTAAGGAGTTAACAGAATATCTGCTTTCTTCTTCTTCACAGATGACAGGGCATAAAACACTTTCCTTGCCCTGCAGCAACTCCATTTCTACACTAAAAATCCCAAAGCAACACCTTCAACGTACCACAGGAAGACAGACATAAGTGGATGTTGCAAGTTTACTCGTATCTTGGGTGCCATATGCTATACGGTAATATTTTGGGCTTTTCGAAAAAGCGTTGGTTTTCTACTTTTTTAATGTGTGTGAGGAAGTGTCTACCACCAAGTAACGTTACTCCACTGAGCAACAGGTCCAAGTATTCCTGGAGAATAAACATTTTGGTCTAGATGGGGTATTATATTGTATTATAGCACTTTTTCTATTTCCCTGTGATGCAACAGACACCCAGCGCCCAGCTCTGCAACCGACTGACAGCACAACGTGAAAGACGTGCTGGAGGAAACCTGATGACTTAAATCCCACTATGGTTATGTCATTTTCCATTACGTCGGGTCCGATTCCAGACCGCGTGATCACATGTAACGCGAAGTGACAAGCTGCGCTGCACCGTAGCCTAATGCGGAGCGACAAAAATACAAAACTCCCTGAAACAGATTTCAGGAAATCGCTCGTTGGAAGGGTGAGTGGGGGAAGGTGGTAATTAGCAGATCTGCGGCTCACCACGGACCGTGTTCAGCTGTCACTCACCCACTCACGCACTCCTGGGAACTTGCGGAAGACATTCCTGTCTCTTGGAGATAGCATCCCTCCGCGTAATGTGCAAACGGGCATCTGTGAAGGACACTCTTCCGCTTCACTGTTCCTGCAAAAGCAGAGGCCTGCTCGTCCCTAGCCAACCAACTCCAGACCTGCCCAGCGTCGGGGGGGATGTCTCCTCAGCGTTATACATCTGAATCCCAACCACAGATCACGTCAGATTTCAACATCAAGGTGCTGAGCGGTCCATCGAGAGTTCACGTCATCTGACAGTTTTCTGCTGGACTGATTTTCAAATTGTTATGGTTTGACTGTATCATTTACTTTTTTTACTAAATTTAGCACTAGTGAGAGAACTGTAGATTTGATCCAACTCACTTATCTCTGTTGTACCAGTTATTCATGGAATAGATACAAGTTACAGTAATTCAGGCTCTCCTTTTCGCCTTGCTAATCTTATATAGTTTAGATAACAAATGGATCATTCCTCAAACTAAAGCTGGAGGCCCAGTGGTTGCTCTTATTTAGCTGTCGTCTTCTTTCCTAACACAAGAAATGCCAGTTCACCTTCAGGGATGACGGAAGACTGCGTGTGGTTTTTAAAAGGGCTGTTTGAAACCTTCCAAACTTATCTGTTAAATCCCAACGAGTAACCCCAGAACTTGAAAGACCAGTCTCTACAGTTGAGATCTGGATTCCTAGTTAAAAAGGGTGGCCTCCAAGTATTTGCTCATCTTTGAAATACCTATGTGCACATACAAGTCCACAGATACTCTCACGCAAATGGAATATATAAGAAAGTAACACGCAGTTTCAGAGTACATTAAACAGTTAAGTTTCAGCAAAAACTCTGTAAAGAATCTTTTTATGTGGTGCACAGAGGAGTCCCCATTTTCAATTACACGTTCTCTCTGCAGCAGTGATCCAGTGATTCAGATACACACAGATCTCCAGTCCCCTTTCATACTTTCTGATTTTCAGCTACTTAGCAGGACAGGACATCTCATGGCTAAGAAAGATTTTGTAGCTAGAGTAATTCTAAGAGTCAAAAGCGAACTAGCACAATATCTAGGTGCAAGGGATGTTGTTGCAGCGTTACCAAAACTTGTGGCTCTAATCCCAAGTGTCATACCCTACATTATCCCTAAATTCCCAGCTCCCTGAATTAGAAGAAAATTTTAACAGTTGTAAAAGAAATCCCAAAACCATGAATGGAGAACGAATTAAAGGCTTGGAAATTATCAAAAAGATACAGGTGTATTTTTGAAAATCTAATGAATTTTAAGTTTGCCTCCAGGTTTATGAAAGGCTGCTGCTATGCTGCTGATAGAAGGAGATGAGGTAGGGTTGCAGAGACTCAGCAGAGACCCTTTGAAGGGTGTAAGAGGTAGGCTGATGTCATTCCCACGCCATGCAAAATGCAGGGAAAACAAATCGAATAGTTTAATACTCAATCTCCCTGCCGAGAGCAGGAGAGCAAGACAGCACCTACACGGGAACACTAGAGGGAGCAAAGACAAGAAAGCAGAGGAATGGAGGCAGGAGAGGAAAAGCCACAGCCGTCCCTGAGATAGCTCTGAAGAGGAGGGGAGGGAAAGGAAGGGTTTGTGTTTCTTGTGCCTTGAGCATTGTATCAAATTTACTGAGCACAGAAACAAAAGGATGGTCCTTTTGGAAAAGGGACCGGCTGGATTCTCATTTTGCACATATTACTAAGGATTCAGGTTCTTCAGGTCAAACTGAGTCCTCCCTGGCAGCCAGGTCAGCACGTTTTCGGGGACGGCTTCGCCCAGGTTCAGCTGCTCCTCTGGGAAGGCTGGACTCCAGCTTGCCGCCCTGCTGCTGCGTCTTGCGGGCAAGCGGGAGTGGAAGCAAGCAGTCACACATTTTGCTGTCCCTTAGTGAGCCGCGCAGACACGGCTCGTGCCCAGACAGATCCATCCGATCTGGTTCTCCTCTTTCATTTTTGGACTGGAACTTCCTTAAACCACCCCAGCTAGCTCGAGGCCTTCTCACTCCTTTCCTCCAGTCAAAATACAAACAGCTATACATCCCAACCATGCTTCTCTTCAAATAATCAGAATACGACAGAGCTGCTCTTTCCACAGTTTAATTCTCTCCCTTTGAAAGTTATTAGAAGTTATTAGCACTTCAGGAGTCATTTTACAGCTTTGTGCTTTGATCCTCTGCTTCCACAAGTTCCCACTGAGCTGCTTCATACCTTGTTTAATAGTTAATTTGTTTGGACATCATTAAAAGTATTAAGGCTCCAGGCAATGAGGACATGCCAATTACTGTGTCAAGTGATTTAATTTTGAGGGGGGCAGTAGGAAGCAGTAGTTTAAACCGCTTAAAGGCTTGTACCTCTCGCCGCTGAGAAATATGAAGAGAGACCGATCTGCTCAGAAAGCCTGCTGATTTAGGTTCAAAGAGGTGTACTTCTAGATCATTTATTTCGGGTGCTCAGCAGATGCTGAGGCATGAACTGTGCATGTGAAATACCAGCTTAAGCGGCTCTGTCATGATGAAGCCTGCCTTAGCTTCTAATAAAACTTAAAACCACTACAACAGAAGGTTGGAAAAACAGCCTTCTGAGAAGTGGCATTTTGACAGGATTTTTTTTTTTAACCATTAACTTTTGTTTGCTGGAGCTTTCCTTGCAAAGTACTGGATCTGCATCCCAAAGCACTGCAGTTTTATATAAAATTTCCCAGTGTCACTTATTATTTCAAAAATATTCTGAAAAAGTAGGTATCCAGACTTGTCTACTCTAGGTACGTTCTCCTGGCATTTAACAGATAAGGCCTTTGGAAAGGCTCTACCCCAGCCTTAGCTATACCTTATTATATTAATATATTTTTGAATTATTATCATCAGCAGAAGTGATAATTAATAATAACGTAATATTCTACATATTAACAGCTACCTATTAGTTATACCCCACACCCTTTCAGGGAGGTGACACTTACCCCAGCCAATTGTGTCCTTTTGCGGCAATCTTAACCCCATTTCCCAACTGCCCAAAGGCTCCTTTTGCTGGTCCTAATTCTGCCTCTAGTAGAACTGTGCAGCTTGGCGATATTAAAGTCAGCAAAACTTTCAAGTATAGATTCATTTCTCAGGTTTAAAAATGCATACACTAGGGAATCCTCATAAGGTCAGCCCTGTACTAGCATCACGTTGCTGAGATTACAGTCTCCCTTGCTGGCAGAGAGCTCCAAGGCGAATGAAACTGCACCAGTAAAGCCGTACTTTGTACAAATATAATAAAACTATCTGCTTGAGGAAAACACGCACCACAAAAAGATGAGATTTGCTGACACATGGGCTTCGGCATCGCACATCTTTTCCTGTTCTTGAATGACACAGTTTATCAGAAATCTACTGCGCAGACCTGACTTTAGCTACACCAGTAAAGCCACTATTTTTCCAGCACAAATGCAACTGCGTAAACGTTTCTACTGTCAAAGTTAAAAGGATAAAAAAATCATACCACCGAGTGACATAGTACACAAATACCGCTTTCAAGTTAGCTACATGCACTAGCTATACAAAAGACATTGACAGGTTTTGAGTGGAGAGTTCAGGCATCCAGAAAATACAGTAGCATCTGGTGTGTGGATCAGTAGGAACAAAGCTTTTCAGAATAAAACTGAATGGGGGAGAAATGCTAGGGTCTGTGAAATGTAACAAGGGATAGATGCACAAATGAGCCAACGAAACCTTTCACAAGTTAACACCACTACCACAGGTGTGAAGTCACTTTTTTTTTCCCCAAGGATGCGGAAACAGAATTGTGAACACACAGACTGAGGCACATGCAAACACACCAACTCAAAGGCTTATGCAGATATAAGGTACGTACATCTAGCACTTGGGAATAAAAATCCATTAAAGCTCCATACCTAAACAGAAACACAGAAGTTTTAGACCAACTGTTGGGAACGAAAAAAAAAACAAACCAGAAACGGATCAAAAACTTGTCATACTTGCTACGCTTCCCAGGGTGACGGGTACTGCTGTGGAAGGAAAACTGGAAATTTACTGCTGCAACACACTACACCCCATGTAGCAGACCTGAGGGCACCCGGCCAGAAATTCAACTTTAACTGTGTTCATTTATCACACAGCAGAACGAGCATGTAGATTCAGGGTGGAGATCAAACTGGAGTGCAGGATTCAGCTGTCCTCCCATCACTCTCTTACGAATACCCAGGCTTAGCCCCAACATTTTGTATTTGTAGTCCTGTTTCCTTAGGTGGTCGTCAGCATGTGTCGATCCAGAACTGTCCCACTGACAGTAACTTCTGAAGCCATTGGCCAATTCAAATCCAATTTCAGAAAGGCTCAGAGAAAATCACGTTTCAGGAAAAAAAAAGAGGCTGGACAGAGCAAGGAAACAGTAGCAGCCTCCTTACAGCAACCTCTTAAGCAAAGAGTTTTTTGACTAAGAGAACAAAATCAGCATCGGCTCATTTGCGATACACCTGATGACGCACACAACTGGGGGATGCAAATGCACCCCTTGTCTTAAAAAACTATCCACAGAAATGGGGTGTACGATTATATTGTGGCTTAAACGACCTTGAGTACCAATACAGCACTGCTGACAGAACCTGATGGAACAGCAGCACGATCTCATCGTGTACTTCAAATGTTTCTAAAGTCCCGTTTGGAGCCCTAAGCCAATACCTCTTCCACGGCGGCCAAATTCAACATTAATTCCACTTGTGCCTAGAAATAAGGTAAAACAGGGAAAATATCGTTGAGCGGTACTGTGATGGAACGCTACCGGCAGAACCTGAAGCACGCGGCTCCCATTCAGAGCCTTTCTCGGTAACTCACAAACAGGCGGGGGAGTTTCTTTTAAATACCTGCTGAAATGAGACACGGCGCAGGGTGACATCTCTTCCTAAGAAAGTCACTTTCTTTTTGATATATATGCACGTGTATCATAACAAGGTAGCATACGTACTTTGTGAGTTTCCCAAACGCATCTCTCTGGACATATTTTCTCTCCCCTCCATCCACAGTTCCTCTCCCAGGGTACGAACCGAGCACCGCATCTCCTGCAGCAATCGAGCACCGACCTCCAGAATCCCAGTTCCGAAGGCAAGAGATTCACTTCGGCAAAGGCACAGCGAACATCCCACACCGCTCACGAACACCTACGTGTGCAGTGTTTGTTACAGGTAACGGACCAAGCTGTGTAATGATCACTCAGTTCTCAATTCTAAGAGTGTCTCAAGGATATCACCATAATCTCGACCTGTCTAAAGTGGTTATGTTTCCAGGACATGCTATCACAGATGATGAAACCCGTACTAGAGGAAGATAAACCTTCAACGCAACAAATTTAGCTAGATGGACAGTGCTGCGTCCGGGGAAAACGTTCCTCCTGGCACCTCCCGCTCCTGCCCAACTTGTGCTCCGCTGCCAGGAGCAACCCTGGGTGAGCTCTTTGACCACTTATCACCCATGATTAAACGGGAGATTCATTAAAAATCCTAAACCACTACTCATTGATTTTCATACCTTACTACAGTATTATATCTAATGGCCTTTCTCAAGGAGTTAAACATATTGCCCTTTCTTTTGTGTCAAGATTCTGAGATTAAGAGAAACTAATCAGTTTTCATTTACACTGTATGTAACTATGAATAAACAAAACAGAACTACTCTAAGATTACAGTTTCCTTAACTAAAGAGATGTCTTAAAATTTCAGTTGTTTCAAAGTAAATAAGTAAAACCCACAAGTTCCTATTTACTCGACCTGTTCCCCGTAGTCAAACATGCACCTGCTCACTTTAATCACCCGTAATCACCCATTTTTGGTATTTTGTCTTTATTTAGCACGGCAGAGCCTACACAGCTAGCAGAGTGGGAGCTGGATTCTCTTCTGGCCCAAACACGAGGAACAGAGCAGTTAACCAAATCCTGATCACAGCATCTCTCCCGCCGGTAACGTTTGAGCCAGGAGAGCTCAGTTCAACTCTCGGATCCCACGCCGAGCTTGCAGCTGGCAATTATGAAGAACCCCAACTTTCTATTTATGAAGTGAGAATACCGGATAGAGAAGCCACTGAGAAACCACAGCCATGGAACCCCATCAAGTTACCGTTAGGATCACTCGCAGACTAGAGCCACGAAACACCTCAAAGCCAATGTTTACACTTCGCTCCATAAAATAGAGTGGGGAAAACAGTGGGAGGAATCCAGCAGGCCAAAAAAGATGACATTTGTGTAAATATCTGCCTCCAACCACTCAGTTCCTAACCTTGCAGGATTTCAAAGTCCATAACTTCTTTTAGCACACCAGCTGCTTCTCCTTCAGAACCGGTGACAGCAGGCAATGTGAAAATGACATGACTTGGAGACAAACCAGTTTTATTTAAAAACAACATTTATATATATTGCACACAATATTCCAAGTTAGAAGAACATTATCGAAAATGCTAAGTCAAATATTCAAAAGTTAAGAAATCCCAGAATTAACATCGCCCATGCGATCTTAATTTGAATCTCTTGTGTTATGCAGCATGCTACCGCCTTCCATTACACAATCACGTATGATTTTTTCTGCAGGACCTTTGCCTCACTCAGTGTAGAGGGTGGACGACTCTCAGCTAATGAGCAGCTATTCAATGTTTGTTTTCTTCGTCTTGTTTAGTGTGCAGCCCATTCCTGATGGCTTGCCTCCACAGGGGGTTACTCAGAAACAGTTGAACAACTCCCTGATTGAATGCTTTATTACAGAACAAGATCATTTCATCTCTGCTTAGTTTAACCCACTTCACTAAACTCAGATTCTACTCTGAGCGCATACGATTCATTTATTCATGGCTTTTTTAAGGTTCACATTACTAATATATTTTTTATGAACTTATTGTCCCAACGCTTCCATTTTGTCTGGACTGACTGGTGAACAAGTGATTAGAAAGTTTCTGTGTTGTAAAAGTATTCATTAATTTGGGATATCCAATTTAGAAAACGAGAGCATGCTTTTTGTAGAGTGCTTAGCATTATATGGTGCTTTAAATGCTGAAAACTCAGGTCCTGCTGCAGCTCTAAGTACATGATGCTGTTGCAGATCAGATATCGCCTCAAATCGAGTATCCAGAAAATGAGGAACATTCAGTTAATGAACACTTCAAAAAAGGTTTCATTTGCAGCAGCTCGGCATTAGAATCTCAGTAGTAAAGGCAGAAATTAAATCAAGTTTTCCAAGGCTGCATTTAGCCGCATTAACAATGAGACCTAGCGACGCGATTATCGACAGAATAAGCAGTGCAAATGCACCCAGATCCCCGGACCCGAAAGACGCAAGGGCCAGACCAGAAAGACAGGGGAAGAGAGGGAGAAACCACCGACCGTTACCAGGATGAGGGGACTCGTTACTCTCCTTCCATCAAAACCAACGTCAGACATACTCTCGTATGTCAGCTACCCTGTTGAGACCACCTCCTTTTTTCCTGCACTTGAAATCAGCGTTCGCTACACATTCCCAACTTCTGCAACCATTGAAGCTGTGTAGAAGAGGCAAAGACTTTTTTGCAACATAGCCTGCCAGGCTTCCAGTTTATCACTAAACTGGTAAGCTTTATGCGGACCAGTGCAAGAAGGGATGAGACTCTTTGTCAGGGGGCTTCACTTGTTTTAGTTGGGAGGAAAGGAACGGCAAGGGGTCTCTGGTTCCACGCCAGCTTGTGGAGGGGCAGATGCTCAGAGCCTGCTGCCTCTTTCCTTCAGGTCCCCTTCCTTTCCATCACTGCCAAACTGCCTCTGCTCCAGTCCTGTCTTCCCATCTGACTCTTCGTCCTGTTTTCCCATTTTCCTCACCAGAGACTATCAGTGTCCACATTCCCGTTCTAGTCTCTGAAGTCACTCCCACATCAGCTCCTGGACCCAGCTGCTTCTCTCCCAGATCCTCCCCAACCAGTTCCTCCCCCATCTTGGAGAAGGCCATTCCCTAAATGACGTCCTCCTCTGCTAAAGCACACCTCTTCCACTTCCCCTGTATGTACTGGCTCCCCAGCCCCATCACCCTTTACAAAGTCCTTCACTGAACGCAGTGTTTCTTCCCTCCCACTCCCAGTCTCCTTGCCGAGTCAGTCCTGGGCTTCCCTCACCTCACCTCCAAGTACAGCTCAGCCTGCCAAAATCGAGAGTTACAAGTCCTAAAAGACCTCCTCTGATCCAGGCCACTGCACGGTCTGTGGAGATGAAATCTGCAGGTGCTTGGGCTTAAGGGCAGGCTGTCCGCATTGCTCTAGAAGACCCAGTTTCCTGAGCTTCCTGATATTGGCCAGAGGTAAGATTCCTCAGTTCCTAAATTCGGGTTCTCCCTTCAACTACCCCCTGAAGGAGACTCTCTCTGCCATGATTTGTAGAAAACTAGCATGGTTACCCTCACAGACTAACATTAACTTTTCTGAGCAACTCACAGGTTGTACTGCACTTATAACTTGGCCAAATTCGGGTAAATTTTAATAAAGAGGAAAAAAACTAATAATGGTGACAAATTTCACCACTCCATCAGCTTTTAGTTCCACGCTTCAGGACTAGAAGCACTAATACCTTAGAGGGAAAGACTAAAAAAGTCCAAGGCATACATAGCTGACAGAGCGTTACTTGTTTGGCAAGTTGTCATCAAGCAATTGCAATTGAAAAACAGAGCTTAAGCAAAAAGCTTGAGGAAGCCTCAGGAACAGAAGAGTTAACTGATGATAATTAGTCAAGCGATATGAGGGCTTTGATACGAGGTCTTGCACTCAAATGGATGATGCTTTTCTGTTTGTACCTCTGCCTCCAGGCATCAATGTACAGAACCGTATCGCCTCTGGCGGAAATCAGGAAAGCAGCAGGGTACAGTGCAGGGTACAAAGAAGCCCATGGTACGGCAGAGAAGAATAAGGGACACCGACTTAGCGGGAATGAGAGTTAAGGGAGAAGAGGAGGTATACGGATCTTCACGCATGGGAAGAGAGAGCAGAGACGGATGCACAGGGAAGTGGAAAACAGGGTTTCTGGTCGCAGACTGTCCCTGAAGTATAAGAAGAGAGAATGGGCTGGGAAGGTGGCGCAGAGATTACTGTGGGCAGGAGCATCTAGCAGGAACAGCTACATCAGGCTTCAAAAGAAATCATGCAAGTGACTAGAAAACAAACACACAGCTGCTCTCCAGAAACTTCGGAGAATGAAGGTGTTTTCAGCCCTCTTTGCACCTTTGAAAATCCAGGCTCTTCTCAGGCGAGCGCAATCAGCACGACCACTAAAGCACTGCGTGCCCATCAGCACGCAGCACCTTACGCTGGAGACTGGCCATGATTTAACAAGCTTTTTCTGTCTAAAAACAGCCAAAACGTTAACCCTGTTCTGTGTCCTAATATATTGATGTGATGGTAGAAGCAAGATAAAAAGATGGAAAAGCGGAGTTCGTAGCGACCAGTTTACTCCCTTTTCCGGTAGTCCCATCCCAGAAGCAGCTCCCTGCAGAAGAGCCCGGCTACAATGCCTCCCGGCTGGGCTTCCAGGCAATCTCCGCAGGAAGGGGGGCAGCTGCCGCCGTTTCCCTATTGAAAGAGAACGAGAGAGACTGGTTAACCTTAGGTCTGCCAACTGTTGAACAGGGCCTTCTTAAGCTCCAAAAGCTGCTGCGTTTCCATTACGCTTACAAGCGTACGCATCTATTTCATGAATGGGAGATACTGTCCAGAGACACGACCGGTGTTTAAATTGAATGAGCGCTCTGCACGAGGCAACAAAAGAAAACCCAGGAAACGACAAGGTTGGTGCTGGCAGAGATCTACTCTGGGATTACTCGGGGTCATTTCAAAGAACAGGTCAGCTTCTTTAACAGCTCTGACCTTTGCAACGCAGCACTGTAAAACAAGATGTACCTATCCTACACGCATTAGAATGCTCTTACTATATTTCACGTTTCCAGAACGTTCATTATGTGATTGAAGCTGTTTTGAGGAGATTTTTGATCTGGTAAAAGAAACGCATTGGCTCTCTAGCCACTAGTGCTAGGACTAGAAATTTATGTAGATACACACAGAAGGAGTTGACGTCAGTGGAAAAGTCTAGATTTATATTGCTGCTGCTGAAGCAGAATTTATTCCTCACCTAGCAGACATGAAACCAGAACTGTTTCATGGTAAGAAAACAAAAGTCGCTATACAAGATCAAACATGTTGTCCATGTAGCCCAGTATTCTGACTCTGGTCAGTCCCAGATGCTTTTAAAAATGCTTTTACGCTTACAGAGAATAATACAAGAAATCTGCCCCAAAGGGAATTTCCTCTTTACATGTGCTAAGTAGTGCGTGTCGTACAACCGAAGGCCACAATAAAAACGTACGGCCTGTAATTATGGACGCTCTCATTCCCACGTGAACATTGACATCTGTACTGAAATCTTTCAAGGCTTTCAATCTCAGTGCACGCTTGCAGCAATGAATTCTACAGGAGAACAACGTGCTATGCACAGAAGCATTTCCTTCCATTAATATTATCTGTAATGCCTTTCAATTTGGCTGAATTTCTCCCTACTCTCAAAAAATGGCAAAGATTAATTAGGAATTTCTGACTTTAGTGCCTCAGTTCTATTTGTTTTATATACTCCTACCATACCCCCTCTTGCCCGCCTTCTTTCTGGAATAAAGAATTCAGGGACTGTCAGCCTTCTTCAGGAGCCATTCCATAGACACCCATGCACAACGCTAGTGGAACGGTCTGGTAACTCCCACCAACAACGCCTCTGAAATCTCAAAACTCATTCCACGTTTTATGATCAGGCTGCATTCAATTAAAATTAGTGATACTGATAGATGTAGCAGCGGTACTCGGGTAAGCCATTTTTACATTATGTACTCATCCAGGAATAGACTGTTAACTGATTTTTTGATTAAGTAAATTTTATCTCTCCTTAAAAAAAAAAAAAAATCAAACCTTCTGGTTAGGATTGAAGAGAAGAACAACAACACATAAGCACTGAAACTTTTTGCATAACGTGATTTCATTTCATTATGTTTGGCTATAAATTTTGCTCTTCCCCTGCAGTCAATATTTATAACTTTATCAAATGAAGAGGAATTTGATGGCCTGGCTTTGATGAGAAACTTTGCTTTTAATAATTCTTTTTGTAATGCATGCCTGCTCAGTTCTTAATAGGGAAAGCCATATTCCTTTCTCACGGCGCCAAGGTGATGGACACGTAATGGGCTTGTTTCAATCTCTACATAATGAGAATAGCACCTTGACAACAATATAGGCACTGGAAGTAGAAGAGGTGAAAACATTACCTTGGGAGTAATCTCCTTGTATCGCGTACCTACATTACAGTGCTATCTGATGTGCTTTAATTTGTCACTGTTTGCAGTTCAAATTTCTAAGAGAAAGGACAATCTGGAAGCGTGAAAAATTACTAATTATAACATTTAAAATAGAAGCAGCAATGGAAATGTCAACAATCTGACTGGGACATCAGAGATTTTTGCAATGATGAATAAGGAACATTTCGCTGCAGACTGGGAGAGAAGCTTGGGCCATTTTTCAAAGCTTGAAGAACTTCTCAAGGAGTTACAAATGTTCATTTTTCTTCTAGCCCTTCAATTACTGTCAGAACATACTGTGGTCTTTCTAATGGCTCCCACGAACTTCAAAAAGCATTCGTTGTCAAGAGATCATAAGCACAAAGATACTTTGGTCCAAGTCGCGTTGAAATCAATGGGAGCCGGGCCTTTGTATGCCACTGCTGATTTGGATCCGTGGGCTTAACCATGATATCAAGTATTTACTGAACCACTGAGTTTCTGGGAAGTGTAAGTTTTCCTGGGGGAGACAGGGCTCTATCGTATAAATACTGTTCCTGTAGTTGGTCGACAGTCCTCTGACACAACCATAATCTTCAGACTGACTGATACCGTTTCTGACCAGTTACGAGCCTTGACATAGAGAAGATTCAGGAAGTGGCAAATTTGAGAGCATGAGAAATTTCAGTGTATTAGTCATACTGGATTAAGAACAAGTATTTGGAAAAAAGATTCAATGTAAAAATATATTAGAACATTTTCAGACATTCCTTATTGGCTTACTTATGAGTTCACAGGCAAAATGTTGGGGAGAATTAAGTATCAATAAAAATGGAGGAAAAACTACCCTTGCACTAATACAAACTGGTAGAAATTTGTATTCCCAGGTCTTTGCATATGTATATGTATGCATATATATAAATATGTATGTATACACACACATTATATATAGCTTTTTCAGTTGACGTAAGATACTTCAGCAAGAAGCTGTGTATAAAAAGAAATATAAAGGGAAGTTTTATGAAATGCATAAGACAGAAAACTTCAGTCAGTAAGAAAAAAAGAACTTGGGGATGAAAATATAAAGAAGGGCTAACCAGACCTGTAAACACCTTTGTTAGGCTTGTTACCTTATCTTCCATTGCTAGTTGGCAATACGGAGAAATTATTAAAAAACAAAACCAAAGAAAATATCTCAAAACTGTACATACAGAGGAATGGATGGCATCTCTGTCAAAAATCAGGCTTCTGCATACTTGAAATAGAAGCTATACATCCAGGTCAGTCTCCAGGTAACAAAATCCAGGTTCTCTTCAAGACTAGCTCAGAAATACGCCATTCCCAAGTTTAAAGCACAGGGACAGGTTCTAGCTGTGTTTTCAGCATGTCTGTATTGTAGTACAGATGTAAAGTGCTTTTTCTCCACTCCGTTGATTTGCCCTATAAAAGAACCAATTGCAATTGCAGTTCTTCTGCCCGCCGTGTAAGCAGCTGCGCTCCCCTGGTTCCTTCAGGAGACCCGCGGGAAGCCGGGAGCCTGGACCAGGCACAGGTTACCCCTCTGCACCCCGGCCTGGGGAAACGAAAGCAAGGAGCGTACCGTTATACTCCACAGAAAGCACAGCAGAGAACTGCACTGCACACCAAAGGACTCAGAGTTATATATTTTGATCTACACTAATGTGAAGGTTGCTTTTCTTGGTTGGTATCATCTCTAATCCAGAGGCACTTCATTAAGAAGTTGCCAAGAATCAACATTTTGACTGTTTCAGCCTTGAACTGCCAAAGCTGGTTAATTTTTCTGCAAACTGAAGGAAGGATAGTCACTCTGTAGGCAGGTGCAACTTGTCTGATGACTGTTTGAGTAATTTTTGGGTGCGCAGCAGACAAGCTCTCCTGCAGTTTTACACTAGCTGGACACATCGGGCCTCTCGGCTTTGTTGTGGCAATCCACCTGGTTACCGATTTCCCCTTCATCTGGTATCACGGTTTAGGATGGAGCTTCTTTTGGGCAGGATGCTTCTGTAAGCAAAGGAATAACATAGCCTACTTTTCAAAGCTAATTTCTTTTTAAAAGTGTGGACATGAGGAAGGTGGCAGAGGGTGGGATGTGACTTAAAAGCAGATGGAAATGCAGAAGAACAGTTGCTTAGCACCTATAAAAGTCAGGCCCACTTCTTCACAAGATATGTATGTATGTATTTAGGTACCCATATTTAGGCATCCACATTTGAGTTTTGGCCTCTAAATAACCTAAATCCATCACAGGTTTTTTGGAATGTGCAGTTGATTAAATAAACAAAGATATTAGAAGTCATAAGAATCATGCTGTGGTCCTGGCAGCAATTAACTCTTTGGCACTCGGGGACAGCTTTTGTATTACCTAGGCTCCTGTTGGGTGCTTTAATGAATGAAAGACAGAGATCAGAAAAAGGAGCTGTAGAAACTTAATTCCACAATGATTTCTCAACCAGCGGGACAATAAGGGATCAGCCAGAAGCATCCTTGCCTTTGTCTGAGCGAGAGATGCAAATTAAAGATTGGAGTCAGAGGCAATTATTCAATCTAGACCATTTTATGTGGGCACGTGTATGTTTTGGAATGGGTCTGTAGCGTCTGTTTCTCTGGGGCTGAATCGATACAACACGGCAGGACAGAGACAGACAGCATTCCAGAAATCTAAGAAAAAAAAAAAAAAAAAAAGCCTGTAGAAATGCTAGATTGACAGCCAAGAAGAATGTGCTCAAAAGCACTTGGAAGCTGAAAACATTTCTTTTACATTCTACTCTATTTCTTACTCAATTAGGAAAACTCACCTGATAAAAGAAGCAAGAAATTACCCTGCTTAATGACACAGATAAGGGAAGAAAACAGAAGCATTTAATTCCCATAAGCATCTCTTGTCTTTGTCTCAGCCTGCTTTTTATGCCTGGATTATGCTAACCCTATTAATCTTTGTGTCTGTGACTAACTCCTGGGTTTTTATGTTAGTGACCTGATTCTGCACTAACATGCTCCTCCCAGTTTGGTGAAGCTCCCCATGTGATCTATTCTTCCCCCTAAATAAAGTTGAAAAATTTGGCTGGGATCAGTGAGCGCTGCTGAGGTAGCGGGTGCGCGGAGCTATTCCAGCCTCCCCGCATCTGCAGCACAAATAACGCGCCTGTTCAGCACTATCTGCCTCTCGGTTTTAAAGAGCAAGGGGGGATGAGACTGGCTAGTTAGCAAGGTCTCAGGCTACCTCCATGGTCAGGCTTCAGCACGGGCTCCCAGCCTTGCCACCCCCTGCTCACTCTCCCCTTTTGAAAGTAGCCCAGCGAGCCGAGGAAGATGTGGCCGGAGAAGGTGAGTACTGCATGGCTATGATGAATCCTTTGTGCGGAACCGGGGGCTCGTTAGAAAGTGCAGGAGGGAGGGGGCAGCAGTCGCAATTTTTTAAATGGACACAGTCAAAAACCTCCTTTCCTTCCCCGTTATGCGAAGGGCACGTGTGCCCCTTTCAGAGGGAATCTACCTAATGAGCTGATTTTCCGACAAAGCTCATTTTCCTGGTGCGGGGCTCAGAGCACAGCAGCAAAAAGCCTGAGCATCGGAGACCGCCTGCCGCAGACGTGCCGTTTGTCCGGCTGGGCAGGCGGGTGCCTCGCCGGGCGCAGCTCAGCGGGCTGCTCCCGCTGCATCCTGCTCCAGCCCTCCGCAGCCTCCCAACCGGGGGCACGGCACGGTGCGGCACCCGGCGTGCGGGGCTGGCACGGCACCGGGCGTCGCAGCACCCGGTGTGCGGGGCTGGCACGGCATGGCTGGCACCCGGCGTGCAGGGCTGGCACGGCACGGCACCGCGATACCCGGCGTGCAAGGCTGGCACAGCATAGCACTGCACAGCGCGGTACCAGCACGCAGGCTGGCATGGCACAGCACCGCACCGGGGCAGCGCGGTACCAGCGTGCGGGACTGGCACGGCACAGCACGGAGCAGAGCGGCACCCAGGGCTGCGCTGCTCACCCCACTGCTCCCCGGCCTGGCCCAGGGCCACTCGTGGCCCCCACTGGGGCTATCCAGCTCTAGTGAGAGGCATACCTGTCCTCCCCTGGGTACCAGCAGCTTTCCACGCATACACCCGCCCACCCTTCACAAAGATATATGTTATCTCCTCTCTCGTAGCACAAAGGTGCACTGAACACCCCTATAAACACACCCTCCTCCTCTCACGCAATGTGCATCTTCCTCTCCATCCCCACCGGGGGCCCAGGGACCCCTCACCCTTTCCCATTCATCGTGCACCCGCTTCTCCACATGCATGTAAGCCTCCCCGTCAGTCACCCATGTCATTTGTCCCCTTTGTTCCCCCACAGAAGTAGCACCCCCCTTCCTCCAGCTCCATACATACACCTGGTCGGTACGTCTTGCTACCTATGCCTGAAGGCCGAGCCCCTCAGCCCACGAAGGGGGGAAGGTGCCATACCCCTCATCCCCTTCCACCCACAGCTAAAGCAGCGCACAGGCGCCTGCCATGTAACCCACTGATCTCTAACACGTTAACCGATCCCAAATGCATTTCACATAACTTGTCCCGCTTGGAATGTGATTTGGAGCTAAAAGGAAAGTCAACACTGACCAGTAATCACTGGGTGCTTAAAGAAAGTCTTTTTTCCCTTCTCCTCCACTGCCTTTTCCTTTAGCCTCAGTGCTGGGACCAGCTTACTGCACACCAGTCCTACCCACCCCGGAGACAAGCTACCTGGGCTTTAGGACTGGGAGAGGAGGGCAGTGAGGAGGAGGGAAGGGTGCTTGCTGCTTACCTAGAACTCTCAAATTAGACAGAGACCGTCCCCAGTCCGTGCTGTGGTGAAAGAAATGAGATCTTATTGCAGAAATGCACAGACACAAAGTAGCTGCATCTAAAATTACATTCATCACTCCCCCTCTCGGCCCCCTGCTCCCTCCCACCCTTTAACTTATTATTTCTCTTGCACAATTTAAAAGGTGAAATCCCCTGAGCACTGAATATATTCTAGTCCTAGACTGTAACTATTCATCAAGAACAGGCACACTGGCTGGAAGGAGGAGAGTTTTCTTTTTAAATGAGTTGGATGAATACTTGAATGTTCAAACAATATTTTGCTCTTTGGCACATTTAAAAAAAACGTTATCCCTGCGGGAGTTTCAGCCTTGGCAGATTTCAGATCCAAGAGAAAGGCTGCAAAGCATCCCATCCGTAATTACGTTCCTTGCTAGCAATAGGGAAGGAGAAATAAGGAGAGATTAAAAAAGGGAGGGGGATCCAAAAGCAGATCTCATTTGCTCATCTCTTTCACAACCAATTAGCCCAGAATCAGAACCCTCCTTCACCTGCAAAGAAAATGAGGATTTAATGAAAAGGCCACTGATTGTCTTAAGATCGTATTTCATGACGGTTCTCTGGTTTTGGTTTTGTTCATTTGAGTTCAGCTCTAAACAGCTTTCGGTTTTCATTTATCCTGTAACTCAAGAGAACAATTAAACATCCACTTGTACCTGGACTGGTAAGTACTTGTTCTGACTCCAAAAGCCATGTAAGAGAGCGCATTAGGACAAACTGATCCTAGAAACAGGCAAACGGAAAAAAACCACGGAGCAAGTTTAAGCACCAATGTAAGCTAGGGAATTGTTTGCACTCCAGGATTTGTGTTTTCACAGAATAACGTTTAAAATACAGACTAATGGAAAAATTCGCAGGCTGCCCCTGTAATCGCAGGATGTAATTGCCCCTGATTTTGAAAGGCGTGTGCGAAGAACAGCATAAAATGTTGTGCAAGAGAAATGAATATGAACTAAATTAGCAAAAAGTTAACCATGAAAGACAATTTCAAAGGGAAAAAAGAACTCACATTTTACGGGGTACATTTTTTAGCTGATGATAAAAGATTGTTCCTTTAGTAGGAAAAAACAAAAGAATGGCTTATCAGGAAAATCCACCCTCCGAAAAGAGGAATATTGGGTGCTGTTTTGAGAACAACAATCTGAACAGTTTTGAACATACAGTGAAGCCTGTTTCAAAGTGAACATCATGAAGGAACAGATCTGTTCAAGTGTTCAGAGAACAGCACTTTGGTATAGTACTGTTTTCCAAGTTTAAAAGAAAAGGGAAAAAAATCCAGACCCTTCCCCAAATAGGAGAAGGTGAAGGGAATAAGACTCTCTGTCTCTTCCCAACATGTTTTATTACAGCGTGCCTGAGCCTCAGTCAGCACACCTACGGGGAGCATTTAATGTACAGTTTCAAAGCTACCCTAAAAATGTCATACAAGGATTTCATTGATCAGGATGATAAACTTTCTTCACACCACTATATAGACAAGGCGGCTAAAATATGTACCACAGGTACGTTTTAGTAACACTGGTTTAAGGCGGTAATTCGTCAAGCGTTCAGTCTGTAACATGACTAATGTGTAGTTGGGTCCTGGTAACAGGCACCAGCCACTTCCACGAGGATTTGGACTTTGTACAGACAAAAGATAGTATTTGCCAAAACATGCAGTTACAAGAAGGCTGTAATCACGCCTAAAAAGCTGCTGGAGTTTATCAAATCACAGTTATACCAAATTAACACGTTACACGATCATGAGAAGTCACCAATAAAATCAGTGGGATAAATATCAATTTCAGAAAGAGTCTAAAGCTACAACACAACAGGTCTGCTGCTTCATTTTGCTCTGTGCTTCAGGGATTACTTAATTAAAATTAAAACCTTAAAAACCAGAATTAGCTCCATATGGGTTCTCTACAAACTAAATGCCCAGGAAAACAGTATGTTACATTTAAGTTCCACGCTAAGCACAGACACTTGCCCACACGAGTTCTTCTGGAGCATAAAAGCAGATGTCCTGAGCAGTCGCACAGCCCAATAAACGGAAGCTGTTTGGCTCAGCATCTCTCAGTGCAGAGGTAAGACGGTACCAGGTTCTGCTCTAAAATGACTTGCTTTTGTCATACACAGACTGTCCCTCAAAGTTACCCAAGCCCACTGCAGCTTTAAGGAGAATCAGGATCCACCAGATCCTGCTCCTTTTAGAGGAACAAGACTGAACTTTCTGTTGGCTTATATATCTGACTGATGCTGGAATGAGTTACTACAAGTGCTTCCAGAACTTGCGTTTTTTTCCTCTCCTTGCATAAGGGAGGAGAAAACCTCAAGTATAATGAAGACGGAACAGGCTAAACAACTGCTAAAAGCAGAATTTTCTTGCTCACTAGGATAAAAATAGCATAAAGCATTCTGAGAGACTAGGGCTAGAATTTTATACACTTAATTAAAAGATTAATTGACTTGCTTAAATCTTTATCTCAGTTGCCAGTTATATCACTGGACATAATCCCAAGGGTTTTATGCAAATTAAGTTTCTAAGGATGACTATGTGTAAAAATCTAATATAGATAATTTTTTCTATTTTGTTTTGAGATTAATAATACGGAAGACAAAGGCATAAAGAGATTGTCTGATTTTAGGACTTCTCAGATAAATCTATGGTGTTTAACACCTACAGACCCGGTGACACTACAAACATACCTAAAGCGTCCTTCTGTAACAACTCGATGTTTATTATTTAAGCCGATACCCCCACAGTACACAGAACCTACTGGGAAGTATGAAGCCTAACTGGCTCTCAGCTGAAAGCTGATCAGCACTTTGCAGACTTGAAACCTTAATATTTCCAAAAGTATTTTAAGCATCCAAAGCTAAAGACAGATGTGTACTCATATGCACATGGAGTTTGAAAATGGCAAGGTTGGTCTTACGTACATATTTAAAATACTCCTAAAGTCTGGTCCTTTGTTCTTACACATGAGGTTACAGAGATGCAGTGAAAAATAAGTAGGAAGGCTAAAATATCTCACTACATGCTTTTTGAAGCCTTTCCTGCCTTCTCTCCTCCCATTCCCGCTTTCATTTGCTCGCACTCCCACTCTGGCTTTCATCTGCAATTTTGTGCACAAGTGTATTAGTAGATGTCTTGCTACACTAGCTCTGGAGGAGGAGAAAAGAGTCATTTACATATCAGGTTTACAGCATGATGGATACATTTCATACAAATGTTTTTACATCAAAAAGATGCAAATTTAGAGAAAGGAGGCACATTCTTCTGTAATGCAATAAAAATGGAAGAGACAATCTGAAAGGCAGCAGGAAAATTTACAAGCAAGCTGAAGGCAGAAAGCAAGCGAGCGAGCGAGCCTGAAACTCTATTTAAAAGCCAATATATAATATATTTAAGATTACATAAACGCTAGAAGTAATTCAACATTTGAAAATGCACAGCATATGTATGGATGAGCACATGAGAGAGACACACACGTACAGATAGAAACCAAAGATACTCCTACTACTGAAATCAAAGAGATTTTTTATATTAATTCATAAGGAGCAGGTTTATAGTTTCCAGTCTGTCATCTTTACTTTGGAAAGATGTTTTTGTGTTCATTTGAGAACAGTATTATTCATTTTTCTCACTTGCTGCTGGTTTATATGTCCTTACCAACCATTCCCACTCAATCAGTATCATCAGGAGGTCAAAGGAAGTTTGAGTTAGCCTAAGGGTCAGGGCGGTACAAACAGCTTCCTATTAGAACAACAAAACTGCAGTAGCTCACGTGTAATTTCTGGCCTTCATCCTTCCAATGAAGCTGAAGATTTCAGACATTCGCCGAACTCGGTCCTTCCTTTAACTGAAACACAGAATCAGAAAACAGAGTTACCTAACAATAAAAAAACCCCAAACCACAGCCAATTAAAACTTCATCTAAGTCTGGTCTCCCACCCAGCATTTTAACTTATTTATTTAAGTATTCAATGCAAATCATCATTAGTCTTTTTAATATAACACTGATAATGTCATTATTACCCAGTCACTAGCAAATAGGGGCAAGTTTTGCCCTTAGAAAAAGGGAGGAGTCTCAGTGAAATCAAAGAGCTGTTGATCAACATTCTTATCTCTTTTCAGTAATTCAGTATTTGACAGATGCCAGTAACCTGAATTAATATTTGAGACACTGATTTCTGTTACTGTAATTTCCTTTGTTCCTCTCATATAAATTGCATCCAACCTGCTCTTACTTTTCACCCTCAAAAACGTATTTGTCTCTACTTTGTTGGAGTGCTCTACTTAGAGGCACAGAGGTCAAGCTTGAAGAACAAAAGGAAAGACAATGCCTGTCCTAAGGATATTACAAAACAAGGAGCACATTTTGTCCTCTCCATCTTATACTGAGTTGTACTGTACTTTAAACATTAGCTTGCTAAAACAGAGAGATGAAAACACGAGCCGCGGTAGCAAAGCCCATCTCTAGGCAAGGACACGTACTACATCAATAGCCTATGCTTATGTAAGTATCAAAGTAAAACATTACTATTTCATTAAAAAGTTTAGAAATGTATTCAGCTCAGATATTCTAATATGCTTTCATGAAAAGTTTCTTCCAACAAATCAGTATTTCCAGACCAAAAAAATCAAATTATTTTTATAAATACCTGAACCTTTCTAATATATTTTATTAAATGTTAATGGGAATTAAATGTGCACAGTCCTGAGACACTAGTTTGCATGTTTGTAATGCTCTGACAAAATACACTGAAGACTTATGACTCACACAAAAACAACAAAACAATGTAAGAATAATTTATTCTCTACTGTTTGAATTAGAGCATGGACAATGAAGAAGGTTTTGGGGTTTTTTAATGAAAAGTTTCCTCATGAGAATGTATTGACATTGAAACTTCAGTAGAGGGAACCTGACTCAACTTGAAACGCGTGCTTTGTGTGTGTTTACGAGTGGGTACTTGGTACAATGATTACAGATAACGTGAACAGGCTTCTCCAAAGTTAAGCAGAGTACTGGAGGTCCACCTCTTTCTCAAAAACTGAGATCTCAGTAGGACATTGCAACACGAGCTGATGCGAAGACATTTACCTCTACTACTACTGTGGTCTCACCAGTGCTGAGTAGAGGTGAATAATCACCTCTCAACTTGCTGACAACACTCGAACGCAGGCGAGGATGCCATTGGACTTGACAACAAGAGCGCAATGCTGGCTCATGTTCAGCTTGGTGTCCACCAGAACCCCCGGGTCCTTCACTGCAAAGGTGCTTTCCAGGCAGCTGGCCCCCAGCATGTACTTGTGCATGAGGCTGTTCCTCTCCAGGGGCAGGTCTTGGCATTTCCCCTTGTTGAACTTCATGAAGTTCCTCTCTGTCCACTTCTCCAGCCTGTTGAGGCGCTTCTGAATGGCAGCACAACTATCTGGTTTACCAGATGCTCCTCCTAGTGTTGTATCATTTGCAAACCTGCTGAGCATGCACTCTATCTCATCATCTAAGTCATCAATGACGATACTGAAGAGCACTGACCCCAGTATCAACCCCTAGGGCACACCACTACTGACTTGCCTCCAAGTGCCCTTTGTGCTGCTGATCTCAACCCTTTGAGACCAGCAGCTCAGCCAGTCTTAAATTCACCTCACTGTCCATTTATCCAGTCCATATTTCATCAGTTTGTCTATGAAATGGTCCGGGAGACAGTGCAAAAAGCCTCTCCAAAGTCAAGATAAACAACATCCACCACTCTCCTTCATCCACTGGGCCAATCATTTCATCATAGAAGACTACCAGGTCAGTCTAGGTTATTTTCCCTCTCATATATCCATACTAACCACACCCAATTATCTTCTTGTCCTTAATATGTTTGGAAATGGTTTCCAAGAAGATGTGCTGCGTTACCTCGCCAAGGGACTGCAGTGAGGCTGGCCAGCCTGTACTGCCCCAGATCCTCCTCCTTGCCCTTCTTGAAGCTAGAATGAAATTTACTTGCTTCCAGTCCTCTGAAACCTCCCACAGGTCGCCACGACCTTTAAAAACTTCATGAGAATGGTCTTGCAATGACACCGTCCAGCTTCCTCAGCACTTCATGGGTGGATCCCAAGAGCCCCCATGGGTTTGTGAATGTTCAGTAGCCTCTTTAAGCATTCCCTAACTTGATACTCTCATATCAAGGGTAAGTCCTCACTGTGCCACATTCTTCTGCTGGTCTTAGGGGGCTGGGATTGCTGAGGGCAAATCTGGCCAGCAAAGACCAAAGCGAAGAAGATATTGAGCGCTTTGGCCTCTTCCATGTCCTTGGTCATCACGTCCCCTGCCCCGTTCAGGTCCACACTTGCCCTAGCCTTTCTTTTGCTGCAGATAGACCTACGTAAGCCCTTCCTGTTGCATTTATGTTCCTTGCGAGACTCATCTCCCAACGGGCTTTGACTTTCCTAACCCCATCCCTGCATGCTCAGACGGTGTCGCTCTGTTCCTCCTGGGTCACCTGTCCCTGCTTCTGCTTCCTGCATGCTTCCTTTCTACGTTTGAGTTTTGTCAGGAGCTCCTTGTCCATCCATGCAGACCTCCTGCCACCATCATTTGATTTCCTGCACATGGGGGTGGACCGGTCCCGAGTTTGGAGGAGGTGATCCTTGGAAATCAATCAGATCTCCTGGACCCCTCTTCTCTCCAAGAGTGTCCTACACGAGAGTCTTCCAAGCAGGGCCCTGAAAAGGCCAAGGTCTGCTCTCCTGAGCTTCCATGGCAGCACTCTGGTTGTGTGAGCCGTGTCTGTGATCCCAGTGAGACCACCACCTTGCAACCTCATGAAGACCTCTAATTCCTCCTCTTGTTTCTTCTCCACACTCTGTGCATTAGTGCAGAGGCACTTCAGATCGACACCCAGTCATGCTGATTCCCACGAAAAAGCAAGTGCTTCTCCCGTAAAGCTTTCTTCTTGGCGCTTGCTTATTTCTGTGCAGCCACTTGAGGTGGGCCACCTTCAGCCATGTTTTGCAATTTTTGAAGTTTCTCTCATCCACATCATCCTGCACCCTTTGCTTGCCAACCTGGTTCACCAATTCATCCACAAGCAACAGGAAGAAGCATTCTCTGCCCTCAAGAAGCTTAAAAGCAAAGCAGACTAGAAAGTGGTGGTAGCATTGCCGTGTTACCCACAGACACTGAGTGGTTTGGTCGTAGTCACTCAAGAGTCTGCAGCAAAGCCACGAACAGAATGGTCAGACATTGTTCTGAAGGGCAGGGATTTGTCCATAAAAGCAGTCTCCTTCTCCCAAAGTGCAGCTGAAGCACAAGCAGTACTTTGCAGACTTAAGATGTTAAAAGCATTCCTGTTTTGTTTTTGAAAATACACATACCTGAACCGATGGTGAAATGGAGTTACAAATAACATCCTCTCACCTTCTTGGAACAGTACTGTACAGTACCAGATGCCTAATGATTTTATATCTTTTATATTTTATATTCCCCATAGGAATCTGATAGCTGTGGATACAGATGAGATACAGGTTCAGGCAAGTATGACAAGATCTGATTTTCATTAGTGCTGAGACATTCCACCCTCCCGGACTTTCACGTGGCTGGTGGACACTTAGCTACTCCATAAATCAGAAGGGCATTTCTCAGTTTCTTGAGTTCTTTTGTTGCCGTTTCTTTCTTTAGGCTACTTGAGAAAGGCATTGAATGCATAGCCAAGTAGCACTAAAATATTCTATTGTCATAACCTCCTGATATACGACTTGCCAGTAGTGCAACATGTAGACACTCATCAAAGATGTGGTATGTTGCACTTGTTCCCTTATGTGAAATGAACTTTCAGTCAGCTTTGCAAACACGTATTTTTTTGTCCTAAACAACAGTAAAATCCGGCTTTTAAACTTTCTTTAAAAAAATCAACATTTATTTTTGACTTTGTGAACATATTGTTCCAAACTGGCAAGAACTGCTCATTTACATCTTTTAACATCAACAGAATGCTAATCTATAGTAAACAGTCTTTATTACAAACAAGAACGTGCTGCTAATTAGTAAGAGAGACCCTCAGTTCTCTGTTAGCCTGAGTGGGATGAACCACAGATTTCTATAGCGAGGATGAATTACAGTTGCATCCTATCAAACAGAGCATCTCCAAACAAACAGTTATGCTGCAAGATCTCTGAAACCTAATTTTGGCCTCAAAGCATTTGGGAGTAGGGTGGAGGGGGTTTAGAACAATCTGTTATTTGAAATAAATAGCTCTGAAAGTGCTTACAGCTCCTCAACGTAAAATAGCCTGGGGCCAAATCCTACTGTCCTGAGTGGAAGCAGAAATCAGTAAGAGCAGAGCAGCCTCGCTCCTCATCAGAGTTAACTCGAAGATGAGATTTGGAACAGGGGAGGGAAGGGGGAGGGCAGACCAGCTCTTCTCCGGACCAGCTCTTAACTTCAGAACTGCTCAGATCAGTAAACTTTTTAGGATTTGTCACACACCGCATGTATCAAAGCCAAATGACTTAAACGTATTTGAAATTCTATGAGAATTATGAAGGAGTACGGTTTTTACATTCTAGGTAACAGCTCACTGCCTTTAGGGGAGCTCACCTCTTAAATAATCCTGTGTCATTTTTCACCCAGGTCATTTTTCCAGATTCCAGATTTGCAATCAGTGAGGACATCTCCTAAACTCCAGTGTAACGAGGACAAAAACCCCAAACCAAAATCCTCTCCAGACAAGCCAAGTCTGAGAGCAAATATCAAAGAAGAGGGGAAAATAAAAACCCTTCGTTAACATCAGAGCTCCTGTTTTGTAGCTGATTTTGTTAACGCCTATGATGTTAGCAAAACCAAGCCTGCCCCTCAGTAAAAAAATATGCCTTTGATTTCAGTCTCTTTTGGGAATATTTGGGGGAAGAAAAAAAAACCTCTCACTGAACAAATTCATAAGCTATAAACTACACTTGTTGCAGTGCTTGTTTTTCTTTTAAGCCTGAGGATAAGCCCTGCCACCACAATGTTACTGGAAAACTGATTTCGATTTTCTTCAATTATCTGTTCAAGAAAACAAAGAATCACAAACTGGCAGTCAGCTAAGCAGCTTTCCCCCGCCCCTTGATAAAGAAGACAACAGCGCACACACGTTTCTGACTTACACAACTTCCGATGTAGATGACCTGTGCTGTAAACTCGGCGGCACACACGGTTATTCCTGTGCTCCCTGGCTTCATACACAAACAAAGCTGCTGCGCCTCATCTATGCCTGGAGAACCCGAGGAGAAAACTGTCTTACGAATGCCACAGGTGCCAAGGGAACCATAGTCCTTGCTTCTTCAGAAATTTTGACCGAGTGAGAACAACTACCGAATCCCAATGAGGCCCAAGTTCAAAGAAGTTCCTGTCCCCGCACTTTTGGCCTCAACAGACTACGAAAACTTTGCTAAACTAAACACAACAAGAGACACTGAAACTAAGCAGCTAGAGGGGTCCCTCTCATCCACTATTGCACTGATAATAGTGCTGATTATTATTTTCTCTTTGATAATGACATCCCTAGTGACCTACTGTTTTCACAAGTGGAAACTGAGAGGTAAAAAACTGCAGAAAGCACAAGAGGAGTATCAGAAAGACCACGAAAAGAGCATTTTTCAAAGCACGTCTGGACTCGTTTCATAAAAAAAAGGATCCACCATGAAATACTCTTGCATTACCTGAACATGAAAATAATAAAAGAACGGCAACTATGAAATTTCCAAGCAAATATATCCTTGTTTTATCTCATTTATAAGAGTTGTTAGCAGTTTGGAGATTTCCTACAGCTTTATTATACATATATATATATATTTATATATTTAGTCTCATTTGTGCAAAGTAAAACCAACGCAATCATGTATTTTTAATCTCTATTGTATTACTAAAACAGTAACTTTAAATCTGTTGCTCGCACTCTTTCAAAAACCCACTGGCCCATGGAAGGCAAAAGGTCAGATTTTGGTAAATGTAAACCAGCACAGCTGATAAAACTCAGCGGAGCTGTGTTGTCTTGCGCTGATCTAATCATCCGGCTGCAGATTTTGAAATCCAATTGGAGTCTTAAGCAAATCAGATTCACAGATACTCAGCAGTAGCAGCCTGGTCCCGAAAGCCTGCAGCTGAAGAACTCGTCCTGCCTTCAGCCACAGTTCCATGCAGAAAGCATGCAGGACCGAGCCCCAAATTTGTTAGCAGGCGGTAAGTCAGTATTTCTTTCACATAAGGTTCGGTGCCAAGAGGTGCTAGTGGCATTCCAACCATAAGTGGATTAAGGACATCCAGCGTTAGTGGAACCTAACCTACCAAGGAAAGAGCAAGCCTAACACACTTTTTTTAACTAGGCTTGTAATTCTTTTTAAACCAACCATACAATGGTGTGTTTCTATTTTCATAGGCTGTAATATTATGTCACAGAAAAATGAGAGATCTATTGTGAGTAGCATATATAAGTAATATTTTCTAACAAAGTGATGGATGTAATATTAATATACGTAATTGTTTTAAAAAGTAGAAAACATGTAAAATCACAAACAAAAACCCTGCTCAAGTATATAGCTTGCTTGCAATTACCATTACTGCTGTATGTATTTTTAAACAAGCTATAATACTGTGATGATGCTGTAAACTTACTTCTGTAGGCAAAAAAAAATGTTCTATTTAAAAATGTCAAGATGAAGGATGTAAATGTTCTTAAAGTGCTATCAACTAAAAATATGATTTTTCACAGAATATTCTAAAGGATTCTGTTACATGCTACAGATATATTTTACAAACGTATTTATGGATCGTACACACTAGTCTATGTGAGAACAAACAGTACTATTTTATTACAAAATAAATAAATGAATAAATAAGCAGTGAATATCCATGCCCAGAAGCTGGAAAATGTATTTTTTAAAGGTGCCCTGATCAATTCTGTAGGTAATTTGGAAGACAGAGGACCTAGTACCTTCCTGACAGAAGGTATGCACTCCCCCTCGTTTCCCAGCCTCCCCCCATGCAGATCATGCTGCCGTCAGTGCAGGCAAAGATCTTCAGAATCAGTTGTGGAGGAAAAAGGAACAGGTAGCTAGTTGCATAAAAACAATGTAAATGTAGTATTCGTAAGCCTAATGTATGTATTCACAAAATTAAAAAACATTTTTTAAACACAGCGGCATTTAGAATACCAACTCGGTTGCAGGCAGTAACAATTTGCGCACAGCGTCTAGGTTAGCTCTTATTGAGTGGAGACAATAAAAAGTCATTCTCTGAAAATCATACTGAATGATAATAAAATTACAATTTGAAGAATGCAAGTATGTTTCAAAATGCTTTAAGACAGACATAGCTGGAAGCACTCCCGCTCTTGCTGGAGTATGTATGTATGATTTGGAATAACTGCACTAAAAGCTACAATTCAGGTTTTTACTGAAGACGAATCTGGGTGCTGTGTCAGCTAACAATTTCACAGGGGAACATGATCCCCTCCAGAAGCAAAACTTTGTCCTCGGTGCCACCAGTTTAAAATTTTTGTCAAGCTCCCAGTATGAATAAACGGGTTCAGCTCCTCTTCTTGGAAGCTGATCAAACTGGCTATGGGAAAAAAACCCAACTGATTCTTGCCACACAACAAAACCACGGCTGGGAGATGGATTTATGAAAAGGTGGTGGCCCAAAGCTGGTCTGAAGCATTCCAGTGTTTAGTATAGCTTCAGAGGAAAGATTCAAGATCAATGTAAGGACCGCTGGACCAGTGGGACCAGGTCCCAGCTGGCTCTAGGCGACCTTGCTGGAGCAGGGGGTCGGAGAAGGTGACCTCCAGAGGCCCCTCCCAACCTCCGCCGTTCTGTGATGACGTATTTCACAAGTAGCTGGAAATCAGTATTCAAACGTGTTTATCTTTGTTCCCAGTTCATATCCAGGCAAGTTAATTGCACTAAAACTTCATTCCCAAACACGTGCTAGTAGCCTATTGTGAAAGAGATGGAAGTTTATCCTAGAGGAGAAACAAATACAAAGTCCCACGGCCCAACAGATGGTTAGAAACAAGACTCGGGAATGACTGAGCCAGGAAGCCAGGTTAATTTTTTTTTTAGAGAGAAAGCTAGGGCAAATGAAAGTGGAAAGTACATTGCCGCAGTCCACAGGAAATTGATTTTAATGATAATGTGAGGAATATAATTTTATCTAAAGGGTCAGTTATTGATAATGTGAGGAATATAATTTTATCTAAAGGGTCAGTTATAAAGTATAACATCATGAAACCGGTTACCAGCATACACATAATATAAAACAATGTATATACGAAAACCCCTTCTGTATTTGTACAAAGTTCAGAGCAATAAACTCTACTCCATCACAAATCATTCAGAAGATTAAATAACACAACTATGTGTAGCATGAAAGCTAGAAAGCAAAAGCTCCAAGTACTCTTACTAGGCAGATTGATTCGTTTCCGTACTACGGCTGCTTACCACGTGAATCACCCTTCATCCACCCCACTCTTTTTATGCCCCAGCAAGCACAAACAAGGGAGCAGATGAATAAATATTTCTTGATCATAGTTTTAGAGTGTTTCTTTGGATCAAAAGAAAAATCTACTGCTGAGGAAGGTGGGGGCAGGGGGAAGCTCCTATGAGGGGAAGAGGAAGAGACATGATCTACTTTTTTTTTTCCCTACATCCTCCACGTCAGAATTTTTGGATCTCTAGTCTCAAACACTGCATGATTATAAAATCAATTATTTAGAGACTCAGATCATTCATTCCATTTTACATCCCTAATAGCTGCTACAAGAAAGCAGAAGACAAACACTCAGATCTCAGAGTCATTCTTGATAAAAAAAATGGAAGAACTGTAGTAAGCAGTAGGAAAATGCATGCAACAGACATAAGCAAAACACGCTTTGATTTTTCAAAGGAGCTATCTGAACTGTCTTTGTGACGTTTATGCAAACAAACAAGAACTGTACAGCCACTGTGCTGCGCGAGTATGAATGCTATTTTACAGTCAAATATTGTCAGATGCCTAACCCAAATAGCTCATAGTTCAATGTATTTACATAAAGGCTTGACAAGAGTTGCAAAGAACTATTTCAGTATTTCTAGAAAGCATCTATGTACTGAAAGCAAAAATATCAAAATGCCTTCTTTTACTTATAAAAATAATCAATCTATATTCAGAGTCCTGGAACTCACTTGCTGTGTTTTTTGTAAGCGCTGAAAGCTGTGTTTATTGGCAATAACAAGAAAATTACATTTTCAAAGGATTCAATTCCTGATCACCACTTCTATATCTGACAGCCCTGATGAGACTTCACAGAGAATAACGGGCGCCCTTCGCCTGGTGTTAGGCAGATTGCTAGAGACTTCGGAAGACTCGAGAGAAACAGGGAGAGTAGTCCAAAGCAAATAAGGGATAGAGATGGAGTATCTAAAACGAAACGGTTTATAAGATTGGAAGGTAGGAGATTTAAGGGATTTAAACATTTCAAAGGATTATAGAGTAATGGGAAGAAACAAGCAGCAGTTTATTCGTTATATAGGCAGCTAGGCAATCTGCAATGACAACTCAAAGTTAAAGCCGAGCTTAGGGGAATATTTTCGACGGACTATTAAACCTGCTGGTTACAAGACACCAGAAGAGACTGCTGATGAAGCAGCGGGGACAGCTAGCTTCGAACACCTTAGGGCTGCATTGTGTTTTCACTTGGAGCTTGACCTACTCAGGATCACCTCCCGGTGAAATCATTCAAGGTAGGTTTTTAAGCACCTAGGCAGATATTCGCTAACACAGGTGGTCCTGTCTACCTCTATATCCTAGCATTGCTTTTCAGGACTTCCATTGATTTCTGGGGAGTGAAAACAAGAGGCTAAACAGCCCTCAAGCACTCTTATAAAAAAATATGTCATACAAAAGAAAATAACTGAATGGGTATAAAATACAAAACCAACTTCAACTACACATATTCTTGTCCCAAAATGGGAAAACAAAATGCAACAGTAAGATTTAATCCTATTTGCTTTGTAACAAAAATTCAGTAACAGTTCATAGATAAGGATATTCCTTCAAGATTTCCACAGCCTTCAGAGATCTAAATGCACACAAGTCAGGAAACTGGAGACTGATGAGAGTCAGAAACTTTATGACTCACACAAGTCCAATGGCCACAGGGTCACTGCAAGAGCAACGCAATGAGCTCTTGCTGTCAGCAGTAATCAGAACGGTGGGCTGCAGTTGTGCCCACAGATCAGCATACATCTTTTGAGGCTACAATGAAGATGATTTCGTTGTCTAGCCCACTGAGATCCCCAGCACAAAGCCATTTATTTGGATATGTACCGAGTTTGGAGAAGAGGAGGCTGAGGGGAGCCCTCATCGCTCTCTGCAACGGCCTGAAAGGACGCTGGAGCCGGGGGGGTCGGTCTCTGCTCCCCAGGAACAAGCGATGGGACGAGAGGGAACGGCCTCAAGCTGCGCCAGGGCAGGGTTGGGTTGGGTATGGGGAAAAACTTCTTCCCCCAAAGGGCTGTCAGGCCCTGGCCCAGGCTGCCCAGGGCAGGGGCTGAGTCCCCATCCCTGGGGGGATTTAAAAGCCGGGGAGATGTGGTGCTGAGGGACATGGGTTAGTGGTGGCCTTGGCAGCGCTGGGTTAACGGTTGGACTCGATGGTCTTAAGGGTCTTTTCCAACCTTAACGATTCTGTGATTCTATGATAATACCAATCTTTCACGCAGATATATTCTTTGAAAGATAGTGACTTTGTCATCTTGAAAAATCACAGAAAATTACAACAAATTCCAAAGTATAATCAAAAAACGGTCAAAAATATTATTTGGCATCTTATTCCAATTTTAATCTATGTTGTTTCTTCTCTTCCTAGACACCTATCCTATATAGGTTCTATGATTAATTTATTATCATTTCTTGTCTTGGCATCCTCAGTCTTGCTGATTAATTTCTGTTACAGTCTCATTATTTCAGTTCTATAAATACTCCATTTCATTTTACTCTTTTCTATAGTTACTTTGCAACCTTCTTTTCCTCCTCCACCTGGGGCTCTCACTTTCAATTTAAGATGAGACAGTGGGCAAAGATTGAGTTGAAATCCAGTAATTACACCTCCCTGCCCCGAAAAACGGAATCATTTATTTTTCTTATGGATGGAAGCAGCTGTGAGCTGCCCTGAAATCCCACAAGCAATCCCACAAAAAACAATACTTATTACTTGTCAGATTAATAATAGAAAGTGTTGGCTTCTGTAATTTGAAAAACGTATATAGTTGGAGTACAATATATTGCAACATTTGCATTTAGGAAGAATAAAGAGTTGAATCATAACCCAGACGTCAGCAGGCTGGGCATATCTGGTTCCACCTGCAAGAATATTAAACCACCACCCAATTCATCACTGACAAAACAGGTTATATCCACAGCCGTTGGCATTCAGTACGTGACTGCCCACAGAAGACTCTCCCAGTTCTTTATGTCCTCAAATTATGTTTACTACTTTCAGGCCTTATATTTTCTGACCTTTCAGCCTTTGCCATAAGTTCCTGGGATCCTCTGAAGGTTTGGGAAAGCTTCTGAGTGCTTCTCCGATAAGTGTAAGCACATCCTGAAATAAAAAGGAAACATGAAAATTACTTGGTTTTGTATTCCTGCCATTTCTCATGTCCTGTATCTCAGGCCTACCATTGGCAGCTACATCCAGTCCCTCAAAAGCAACCAGTAGGTAGGCAGCACTCATCAGCACAATTTTGCTGTATTTTTAAAGCATCCTGTTTAAAAACTTTGTTGAACAGTGTGGCCAGTGATCTGCCCCACAAAGCAGGTTTCTTCCCTAAGGAGGAGAAGGAAAAAGCAGCTGACCTTTTCAGGGAAGCTGCGAGAAAAACAAGAGGAAAAAAGTGAAGCCTCGCTTGAGACTGAAGTTCTCAAACCTTAGATATGGAGTTAACGGGAGGCAAAAATCAGGAGCCTGACATTATTAGGTAAAAAAACGAACGCATGGTACAGTGCACAAATTCCCACTTAGAAACTCAGAAAGACAGATCTCAGGGCTTCAGCAAGCACTGCTTATTCATTGCTCAGAACAACCTGCTTTCAATCTGACTCCCTTTCAAAAAGTGAGAGAAGAGTTCTTCCTTCAGGAAGAAGATCATCCTGAGGAGCAGCCACAGAAGGCCCAAGGAAATCCGTAAGTTTCAGCTTACACTGCCTACATCTATTCCAGAGGTATTTCCTAACAATAAAGCTTGAATCTTCGTGACACCACACACAGACAGAAGACAGTTCTTCCAAGAAGAAATCTCAGTGTATCCGAGAGGCCTTAGCCTCCGTAACACGTTGCAGTGTCCTACTCTGAGACTCCTACGGCAAAGGATGACTAAGGCAGGCTAGTATGGGCACAGTTACCTACTATCACATCATTTTGTTATTTACCATTTTGTCTTGGACAGCCCATCAGAAAACAAACTGGAGAAATAATCAAGATGTACCCGAAACAATTCTAGGACATCCTGGGAAAGACCTTCAGCTTATATAAATCAGGCAAACTCAAATGACTTGATCAGTATGTTAGTCCCAAGCATTTTATTAATGATATGGAGCCAAATTCTATTTTGACTTGCACTGCATTCAGGTCAATCTGAATTGCCATAAATCAGAGGGAAATCTGGCTTACGGATTCTTTAGTTACAGTATGTATAAAATGTACCACAACTTTTTTTTAAACATTTGCTTACCCTGGAGTAAATATGTTCTTCCAGTTTCTCTTGGATTAAAGCACTTTCCATTAGCATCTTCTTTCGTCTGAGAAAGGTAATCTTGGCTAACTCTGCTTTCTTCTGCTGACAGTCAGGGCACACTGAAGATTCATGGATTTGAGCTTCTGTCACCTGAAAGATGAGACTTTGATGCAATGAGCAACCTAGATGGCCACTCCGTTAAAAAAAAAAAAATCAATAAAAATACAGATATAGATACTGTCTAAAGACAAAAATTTGCTTTTGTAGGCAGTTGTAAATTATTTCATAATCTTTGTCACGGCATCATCTAGATGAGCCCATCTGAATGTGTTCACACTAAATAGATTTGCTTTTCCCCAGCTATTACCCCTTCCAGCACTGACAACAGTTTCATTAAAATTTACTTGTATCTCAGAACCATAGCACTAATCTGCAATATACTATTTCTTCTTGTAATAGGCAAAGTTTCCCTGACGCTTGAGGTTGCATGGACATTACTGACTTCTTCCACAGAAACTATAATGGTCAAAAAAAAACGAAGTCATGTGATTGCCAAGCAACGCATCAGTGACCAGCAAAAACCAACTGTGTGGATACAGTTATACTGGCAAAAAATTTGTTTTAATTAGTATAACTCCTTTGACCTGCGTGGATACTCAGTATAAATTACAATTTTGCCAGTGTAAATCTATACATATTTTGCTAGTGTTAAATACGTTTAGAGCACCACCAGCCGTTAGTTATTCTTGCTTAATGAGTACCTGCTGTTCCAGGAAGCCAGCCTGTGCATGCTAACCACTCTTCCACAACAGCAAATACACTAACTCCTGAAGGCTCAATTAAGTTAAATTAACATATTTTACTCCACGTTTCAAATACTTGATCATCACAACTCGGTAACAGCAATTGTTAATCAGCAATAATTCCACCATATATAACCGCCTGTCTGTAAGGAGGCTATAGGAACAGCAGTGTTCCTATGCTGACTGTATAGACAAGGCCTTAAATACCAACCACAGAGGTTATGATTATCTTTACAAATTTTAAGAGGTTATGATTATCTTTAAAAAGTCTAAGAGGTAAATAAACTCTGAAGCAATTAGTTCAAATATCTACATGCAGCTCTGAGTCAGAATACAAACAAAATTCTACAGTTTTCTTTGTAAGATAAACAGTACTACTTCTTAATTCCTATGTTAGTTTATCCGCCATGAAATCTTAAGCATATTTAATAGCATTACGCAAATCCCAGTATTTGTGCATTTATGAAATATCAATAATTTTATGATTTAATTTACACAGATTCCATCTGGTTACATAAACGAAATAAGTTGCTACAAAAGCAGTGGAATCAATCCTAGAAAGTCATGTCTCAAGCCTCTCTGTCGTCGTCTTCCTTGACTACTTCTCCTCTGCATAAAAATGCTACTATGTGGAGGTAAAGACATCAGCAAACAGACATAGCAGTCAAAGTTACTTTTCTTAGAAAATGTATTACCACACTGTAAGACAAATAAAGAGGCAGTAAAAGTTCTACAAAATTTGGATGGTGGGTTGGTTAACATTAATACAATAAAAGAATGCAGATTGTTGAAATTTCAAAACTATTTAAACAAACAGGAAGCCTGAAATAATCATTACACCAGAACTGACTTTGAAAGTATCACTTCTGGCACAGATTTCGCAGAGGAATATGCTATTTATCACTTTGACTGTGCTATATAGCAATAAATTGAAGCCAGCAAATGTGATAGAGATAAAACAAAATAAATGACTAACTACTATTCAAAGCTCATTTTTTGTTTTATCAGAAATACTTTTCCGGATGCAGACATTCTGTACCAATTTCAAACAAAGTACAGACACTTGCCAAGGCCCAGATTTACGGGTAAAGGTGTCTGTAGGCAACGATCACTATTCAAACCCACAGAACCCCATATTCAAATCCATCTGCAAGCACAAAGCAGGAATGCAAGGATCACTGGCCAAAAAAAATACCAATCTTGAGACTCTTAGATGCAGAGCTGAAGGGAGGACCTGTGTCAGAATGCGTACCCTGTGGTGGGAAAAAAACACTGGGCTGTGAAAAAGAAAAGCACTTTGCATTGTGTAAAGATGATACAGATGCTTCTTAATAAAGGAACTGACGTCACCAAGATTCTATTGGACACGCTTTAATTCTTAACATTACCTAACGTCTAAGATAGCTGGGAGCAGGGGGCAGGTTTTGCCTTCGGAATACTTTTAATACTGGAATCACAAGGTCTCCACAATCAAATAATATGCAGAATACTTCTATAACTAACAGGTGCAAACGTAACCAGAAAACAAGGCTTTTTTCTTCAGCTGATCCAGGGCTTGTCGTGGACTGCAATAACTGGCCATCCCAGCCTCGCTGAATCACAAAAATCATTATTTTATCACCAGACAATGCTTTACAATGATTTTTTAACTAGCAACAGTTCTGCAGTAGTGTCTAACAAAAAGATGAGAAAGGTAAATCTTGAGATATCAAGCAAAAATCTCTTTCAGAGGCCTGAGCATGCCATCAGTAAGGCCTGTCTGATTTGATGCTTACATTACTGCTTTTTTCCCCAGTGGTTCTCACAAAAGCGTAGGCAAAATCTGATTTTTTTTCTTCCTTGCAGTACCTGTTTAACAGTCTCTCTGATATTTTTCAGGCAGATCCTGTTGATTAGCCGATCAGGAACAATGCAGCTCAAGTCACTTGTCTCCGGTTTCTTTCCTGTGAATCCATGCTGCAGCTTTCTTGACGTGCCACCCTTTGCCTGCTTAGAGATCAGCTGCTGACGCATCTTGCTTATCTTAATGGTGCAAAAAGACCGGAGAGCATCCAGTTCTCCATCTAATAATCCAGTAATTTCTGTCAGGCATAAATCAACAAAACAGAAGTGTCAATTACCGTATCAGGGAAAGAGAAAAATCACTGGTCTTCTATCTGTGCAACCTCATATTATCTATTTAATAAAAAAACAAACCTAATGTCAAGCCTAGAGGCAATGACTGTAATAACAGCAGTGCAGAATTTAAATAAAAATCTGGATGATAACTGTAGGAACTTGCACTCTAAATGTCTCTATGAATAGTCTCCAAAGAGGGGAGGGGATAAGAACCGTAAAGAACTAGACTACTTCATGATACAGCACAAGTGTATTAGTAAAGCAACTACTTCAATACTATGATATTAAATAAACTGAGTTTCAATGGCTGCCTAATACAGATTTAGCTTCTTCCTGCCTGAAACCGCAACTTGTTAAAAGAAAATGAATTAACATTTAACAAAAGCTATTCCTAGTAACTCTAAGGAGCAATTCATAAGACACTGAAAAATTAGAGGCACTGTCTGTTGAAGTAACTCTGGAAAACACCTCAAATATATTCTACAACCTATAGTTAGGCATCTCTTTTTTTTTTTTTTTTTAGGAAATGCAATTATATTAGAAAATAGTTTCCTCTAAAGCTTCAATGATCATTTCCTAAATTCTTCATATGACCTTGTTTAAACAATACCTTTCATCTTTTCTTATCCTTCCCAGTGGCTTGCAATCATAAATAAATACTGAGAGACTAAACTCCAGATGGGCAGGTAAGGACGGATTTACAACATCATTCAGTGCTTAGTGGGAGATTTTCCACAGGCTTAAACACAGCCCATCAATACAGAGGAGCCAACATGAGTAACTGTGTTACAAATTCAGTATTTCAGGAGCATCAGCATATAACGATGCTGTGTAGTACTACATGGCCTTAAAAGATACCACTGTTTTCAACTCTTTAAACGGGGGAGAGTACCTCCCTGCCTTTATTACACAGATTTCGCTTTTATGCAACTACTGAAGCCCAACTAAACACTTTAATGTGTGTAATTAAAGGAGGAACGAGGAGAAGACAAAACATTACAGTAAGCATTACTAGAAGCCTTGTGAATGCCTTTGCACATAGCTAATGCCAACACAGCGTTCCCTTCTCAGGACTCCACTCTTGAAAATCAAAAAAAGTCAGACAACTGATAGTGACTACACAGGTAAGGTATGGTCAGTTTGTTTTAACTCAAAGTATTCAGAAACAAATTAGACTGCCCACATAGCTGGAAAGTATGATGATACCATTTAAACAATCCCTCCATATTGTCCGTTTCACTCATTTTCAGTGATTAAATTCAGTTCTTCTAGAGAGGCACTGCACATTTCACTGCATATTTCAGGGTGCTTGTCTGACAACTAGTGCATTGGCATTCCAGTCCTGTAGGGTACCTTGGCATAACCACGACACAAATCCTTAAAACACTGAACAATACGAATGTAAAACTTCGCCTAAATATGCTACGATGAATTTAGCCTCAAGTACACAAGATACGGCTGTGGAATTTTGCAAGTAAATTGAGTATCTCTTCAGAAATGCAGTCAATCCCTATAAAGGATAAGTGGATCTATAGTTAAGACTTAAGCAAAGCAGGAATCGGTGAGCTTTGCTTTATGGACAACAAGGACAAGATATGATTTAAGTGCAACTACCACAGCTCAGAATCAATCATCGTAAAGCAATTTGTTCCTCCTTAGAAGACGATGTATCAAATTGACTAAAGACAAAGACACAGTGATACTTTATAGACAGATCAGTAAGAATTAACAATACTTCAAAATGCAATTTAACAAAAAATGTTTCTTGGGTAGGATCATAAACATTTGAGTGGAAACCACCACTTCAGTCATCAGACCATTTTCCTTACAATTGCAATGCAGAACCCCTGTAAAACAGTGTAAATCATGTGCCACTACTGGGTTTCATCGCACTAATAAAATAGCGGCATATTCATTTACGTTGCACATAGAATGAATAAAAAGATGAAAAAGTTACTGCTGTGGGGGGAAAAAAAACCTACAACAAAGCATTTACATAGACTAAGTTGAGTACTCAAATGCATAAGTAAAACATATGGGGTCTGCTGAACATTTTGTGACAATTTAACACCAGCCTAATTAATTCATTTAAGTTTCTCCTGACATATAGAAGCACATTTTAATTAAGAATTGGTTTCTAATAGTGCACGAATCGTGTGCTGCCATACACCCATCCCTTTGTTCATTTGCACTTACAGACATTAGAAGAAACACTAGCAAAGAGAACAGCAACTGTTAAACCTGACTGCACAACCAATTTCAAGAAGTTACTTGTTTAATATTAATTCATGTTTAACAGTAAATAAGCTCAGAAAGAATAAAAATTATCAAGGATCAAGGACTATAATTTTACTGAAACAAGAACAAAAAATGATAAGAAAAGTCAGCGCACAGTTAAATTCTGAAAAGTTAGTCTTTTAACTGCACAATGGTTATTTACACTTTCAGATTTTCTTCTAGGTATACGAGGTTCACCTGTCCTTCAGCCGAAAGAAAAGAGATGCATACGAGAGGATCTACGCACTTGCTTTGGTAGTTGGCTTTATTTCTTGTGTCTTTCACGTATTCCCTCCTTTCCATCTTTGAACTAGACATGCTCGAATGCTCAATCTCCATTTGTGGTGGCAGACGTAACCGTCACTGCATGCCTGTCCGCAGAGAATCCCTGCCAGTGCCAATTACCGTTCCAGAAGAACATTCTGCTGATGCTTGGTTGCCCCGAATCCTGCATTCCCACACCCTCTTCATCGGAGAGGAGCAAGGCAGGAGGAGGTGACAAGAAGAGCAAAACCAGACGCCAGAACAGCCATCAAGTCAGAGCCACGTACCATACATTAGTAAGGTCACAAGGCACGGAAGATTTAGAAAGTAAAGCACAACAAACTGGACCAAGAAGCTGCTCTGATTACAGAAGCACTCGGCGTGTACCAACAGAAGGAGATAAGCTAATCTCCATGTCTACATTCTAAACCCTGCTGTGTGGTTTATAACTAAGTGACCTACATAGATTTTGCTTTCTGTATGCAATTACATCTTTAATTATGACATTTTAAATCTATATGAGTAGAGGGAGAAAAATAAAGAAAATCTTTATTGAGTTTCCTTTTCCTTTGATGTCCAACTTTGATTTAATAGGAAAATAGGCAGGCATTTTGTTCTTATTATGCTCTACTAATACTCTATTTTAAGAAGAAAAAATGTAAAACAGTTAAAGGAAAGATAATCGTGAAAGGCAGTAACTGATAACTACTCTTCAGAAAGATCTTAACTCTGCATCTCAAGATAACATTTTCATAATTATCTAAATTGCATTTGTACAATTGAGTGCAGCCGTTCAGATTAACATGCTGACAGCCTGATCACCAAACGCAGCATTTGAAAGATTTGTGCAGACAGCACAGAACTGACACAAACAGTCTGAAACATCAGGCTATTTATTATAAAGGTGAATTTAAAGCAAGTAACGTTCCTCCAGCATGGTGAAGGATACCCTCAGTTTCCACCAACATTAGTGAGCTGAGACAACATTAAGACCCTTGCAGAATCCATGTCTTTCGGAAGAAACTCATTCTTTCCCAGTTCCATAAAGGCATTAATGAACTCGATAAACTTTCTTTACAAGCAGGGGTTTCCATTTAGATGTTGCTGGTTGGAATTTCCCCATCTAGCATACATTAATACTATTTTACTACACAAATAGAAGTCTGGAATCTCGGGGCCTAAGGCTGCAGCAATGCCACAACCTGTGCACGTTATCAAGCAGTAAGCTTTGGTGCCGAAAAGCTCAGGAACAGGCAAGAGAGCCAGTATAGACTATCAGATACCTGCTCCTTTCTCCACACAGAGCAGTAGGCTGTTTTCTCAATTCTTATAAATAGAATACTATTTATACTACTACTACTTTTAATAAATACATTTAGTAAACTACTACTACTATTTGGTAAGTCAAGAATTAAATGCTTGGACATATGAAAATTTGTTCACAAAGTGAATATAAACTAGCTAGTATTTCTACTCAGAAATACTCTGGACAAGCTGGAAAAAAAAAAATCTGATGCAGAAAAATAAACACTTACACGTCCGTCAGTGTGCACACATCTACGTGCACACGCCAGCGCCTTTCACCTTAGCAACGTGAACCGCAGGTATTTATTTCCCTGTATCTACACTGGCCATTTTTACTTTTAGATTTCCCGTCGTTGACACCACTATCACAAGAACAATAACGGTTAAATTGATAGTATTGACTGAACTGTATTTCAGCCACAAAACTGCCTGATGCTGCTGAAACATTCCTGTGCCTCTAAATAACATCAACAACTAAAGCTCTCTCACTTTTGCCAGCAGTAGTGCAGTGGTAACACTGCAGAAAGAGAAATGAGCAAAACGTTTAATGTAGACATGTTACAAACAAAGGTGAGAGCAAACTTCTGAATACAGCACAAGTCAGAGCGTTAAAAAGCCCCACCTGAACTTTCAGATACACCTAAGCTGAAGAACTGCAGTTTCCTGTAGTAAATTTTAAAGATGAGTAATGGTCTTTGGAATAATCTATATGGAATTAGGGACATATAGTCCTTTTGTGATGCATTTGTCTAATAACAGCTAGTTGCTACAACACTGGGGTAGAGGGCCAGAGAAGAGGAAGACAGAAAGACAACTATGACAAAAATTTCTCACTTCGCTTGAGGCCATCATCTAGTTTTTTCTTATTTCAGCCCACAAAGAGGACTATGAAAAATAAGAATCACATTCCAGGGCATTCCCATGTGCAAACCAGGATTTTTTTCCCCCCTCACAGTTAACTCTATCAGTAGCAAGATAATAAAAAGAATTTTTGTTTTATTACCTGAAGACAAATTCAAAAAGTAGCACACATGCTCAGTGCATACATCATTCATTTTGCTGAATTTGCAGAGGGAACTAACTGTGCACCAGTCTAGTTCTAGGTGAGCTCATCTTCTATTTTAGTTTTAAAAAAAAAAAATCTCCAAGTTGATAAAATAACAAGAGGCTTGGGGGCTACCAGGTACTGAATTATTAAGTCAAAGAGAAGCAGGCATTTATAGATATCAGTATACAAAACTTGCTGTGCTTATTTTGTTTATATGTTAATATTCAGCAATAAAAAATGTAGTACACGGCTAAGTGTGATTGATGCTGATGAATTTGGGGATAACTTGTCAATCACATGACAGCGTACTGTGTTTGCCTGAAAGCAGCATAAGCACGAACCTTATTTTGTGCTCTTCATATCGACAGTAGTTGGAAGCACTGCAGCTATGTACCTGGAAAGGGCTTAGCTGCTAAGATGACAAGCGATAGGACAGGCAGACAGAAGACAATGCATCACTTCATACATCAGCGCAAGCTAATGAAACAGAACTTGCTACTCAAGACGGAGCGACCACTCTGACTCTCCCTGCTCATCGAAGTCCATAAACCAAAGGCAAAAAGTCCCTTGTGCAGAACTACAAAAATCTGAAATTGATTAAGAGGAGAAAATCTTCCCAAGCGTGACTTTCAGGGGAAAGCTCTGTCGAGATGGAAAACTTCCTCAGCCTTATACCATTGTTTACCACTCATTCAATGAATCTGAACTCATCAGGTCCTTCTCAATTTCTCTATGAATCAAATGGCCACAAGATTCTGATGTATTTTAGGAAGACTATCTCAGAGGAGCTCACCAGAAGCCTCTCTACTATAGAGGAGATGATCTACATTAACTGTCTTCTCACTTGACTACATGGCAGTCTTGGAAAACCAGTAATAGAAAGATAAATGCTGAAGATGAGTCAGGAACTCATAACATTGACTCACCACTGTTGTGAATGAGCTATACAATTAAGAATAGCCTAAAAATGATCTTAGGTCCTGTTTTCCTATGATATATATGGATGGTTTGAGGATGCTTGCATGCAAATGCAATGCCATGAAGTACCTAGGCAGAAGGATCTCCCTGGTTAATCAGTCTCACAGGTGACCTACAAAACTTCTGAGCTTGTTCACTTTTCATGCACGTACAGACTGAGGAAGATTCCCCTTCTGCTTAAATTATTTTTTGCTCAACTACAGCTTTCTTGCTCTTTTTTAAAATTAAAAACAGTATCTCTGACCCACTTTTTAGAAAGACTTAAGCAGGACTTGCATCCCACCATCTGCTCTCACAGTTACTTGCATAACCAGTACACGCAAACGGCATCCTTCCTTCCTCCCTTCCCCTCTCCTCCTCCATATACTACATCATTGTGTTGGGTAAAGCTGCTCCATTGTTCTTGCCAAAATTGGTGCCCTGCTGCCTCCCTCAGCTTGGGAAAGGAACTAAAACGTGGCAAACAAGTAATTCAGTAATTAATACAACTGATTAATGGGGGGGAAAACATTTCACACAATAAATTCTGAAGTCATGTTTACTTTGGAGGGGAAAAAGCCCACACTCCTAGTACCTGTACAGCTGGAGTGAAGAAGAGAAAAACTAAACAGTCTAGTAAAATTTGGAGGATCACAGTTAAATTTAAAATGTGGACACATTTTTTAATGTATTTATCCAGATCTTGTGATAATGCATCACTAGGGTGATGTCACTATGTCAGGAGCATCAAAGCCACGTGTGTTATGCGAGACAAACTGCTTTCTGAGAAAGCATAAAAGAGAAACTTCGTACTTAATTATCTGGCTAATTAAGCCAGGCTAGTTACCTGGCTTAGCTTTAATAGCTTGTATAGAAAATTTAAGTCTAGTTAAAAGCTTACCTCCCCTTTCGAAAGGAACAAGAATTATAACTTTTACTGAAGTTACTGAACTCACCGGCATCAGTTTTGACGACAGATTTGTCTTGCTTAATGCCAGTTTCTTTATTTTTAAGATAATCCATTTTCCCATGACGTCCTTTTCTATAGCAGCAGAACCCATTACTTCAGACTGCTCATCTACAACGAAAAAAGGTAGCTTTGAACATACGTTGTAAAGAAAGCAGGACTGCAGACAAACAAAATGGGAGGCAAACAAGCCTCCAGTTGAATGGGACAGTTTTCTCTGTTGAGAGAGAAGAAACCCCAAGCCATAGGACTATACAGATGATATCAGTGATGTCAGGGTGAAATGCTGAGCAAGCTTCGGTCCCACAACGTATCTCATATTGCTCATTTCTAATCACCCCACTGAAAGACAAGATAGGATACACTGAGAAAAACAGAAACTACTGCTTAGAGCTTGTTGACACATTCAATTCTACCTGCAATGCTAACTTAACCTCAATCTACCTCCTCCCTCATTCAGCCTCATCGCTTATTTTCAGCCCTAAATAGGCTCTTCATTTGTGGCAGTACAAGTACTCTTGGGAGCTTACGTGACCTGCCTCAAGGTATCGATCCAAGTGAAAAATAACGTGGGGCAGGGGAAATAAAAAATCTGTATCAGCTCCCTGTTCTCCAGCTTGTTCCAGCACAACTCCAGTTCTGCAGAAACTGAGGAAACAGCAAAGATGTGAAAGCGAATAGCTGGGAAAAGACAAAAGACTTAAGAGGTCTGAAAAGTCACCGCCACTGACGGCAAGATGCATACGGTGTGGTCCTAGCTTAAAATACTGAGCACGCTCAGGAAGCACCTGACTTCTCCACTCTGTTTTCAGGGTACTAACAGCAACTAACAGTGGGCCTATACAGAGAAATAATGTTTCCCCATGGGCACACCAGCACGACAGGTTTTCTGTGGTTTTCATTATTTATATATGCTGTTCTCGGTAAGATGTATACCACAGAAAGCAATCGATATCCCAAAATATTTTTCTGTGAATTATTCCCTAGTTTCTCATTTAACTGGTAGCATTCAGAAGACTCCATAATTTTATGAAACATTAACCTTGTAAAGATAAAAAGTGGTAACACTTATTAAAAAAAAAAAAATCTACACACAGAGCAAGGATTCCTCCCAGCATGTACTCCTTGATGCCAGAAATAAGGATGTCAATAGTTAGACATGGAATAAGTTAAAAAAAACTTGTTATAGAAAAAAAAAAAATGTTTATTAAAACTTATCATTTGTAGAAACTAAAAATTTTAAGCAAAACTGTTAAATCTATTAGACAGTGTTCAATTATATAAATGTAGCATGAGTAAGACACCAAGGCAATGATCGTCTCTTTATTCAGATTTTTGAAGCACTGATATCTAATGCTGTGCTACAATAAACAGGGTTTACATTCACCTATATATACACCTGGCAACAAATTTTGCCCCGCATTGTTGGGATTTCATGCCTAAACAGTATTTAAAAAGGATTCCTAGTGATAATGGTGCTGGTTATTACTGCAGAGTGGAAAAAAAACCCCAACAACCCACAGTAAAATCTTGGCTAGATGAGGGACAGGAGGAACATCTCTACTGGACTTGTCTACAGTAGGAAAAGAAACAGGTTGCCAATTTTAAAATATAGACAAGGTTAATTATATATTGGTATATGCCAGCTGATCAAGTTGAACGGAGTAGAATCAGATTACAAGAGTAACAGCTAATAGACATTAAAATATATCTTAAGTCTACGCTACTTTTAAAAATATATTAAAAATCTTGTAGCTAATCTTTAAAGCAATAATGTTTCTACATGCCGACAAGCTCCCAAACTAAAAAGAGATTTAAAAAAATATTAATCTCTTCAAGTAATCACAATACTGACCAGACCAAACTTGGAAAAAGGGAGAATGCAGAAGAATGACAGAGAACCCCACAGAGACAGAAGAAAACCTAACAAGACATTAAGGCAGTTAGCTTATGTCCTGCTGCCTGCTTCTTTATCACTCATCTGATGCAGCTTTAAGGTACGATCTAGCCCTCTTAAGTATTTCAAGTCCTGGAACTTTCCCTGTGCCCTTGGAAAGATTATTTTACGGCCCAGCCCTTTTCATACAGGGTAACTCTGTCAAGATATCTTGCAGAATATTTTTTAACATGCCAACAGAATTTCAGCATTACAAGGAAGGGTTTCCACGGTCAAATTATACCCTTCTGCATGTAGCTGTCAGCAAATCCTGAGCGCGCAAGACACAGATCTAGTCAGCATACTGAGGTTCTGTTGCTTTGCACAGCAAGAACACTGCGTGCAATTTTTACATTTTTATTTTTGCTGATTCAAGTCTCCACTGCACCGACTTAAAGCTGCGAAAGACAGGTCTCAAGCATGGTAAGCTCTGCATACCTGCATGATTTTGGCCTGCCAACCGTGACATGTGTTCCAACGTATCTGACACAGCAGACCACTCTAAATCCTCTGTGGAACAATACGATTCAGAGGGTTCGCTGCCTCCCTGAGGGGCTCAAAGGTATCTTCTGAATAGTCCAAACCAGAGCTACTGTAACCCTGGCTTAATTCCACTTTTCATAGTTACCAGAGCTATCTGCTGGGGGAGTCGCCACGGTGCAGCATTGCAAATAAAAACAAAAGCATATAACAGGTTCAATTATACAGGAAGAATGACTGGATTACTTATAGCAATGGGGGACATACGAAGGAATATTACAGCTCTAGCTACCACTATGGATGGATGAAATAACTACTTAATCAGTGCACTGATCAAGGCAACACCCTTCAAAGCACTACTGCTGATCAAAGTACTACATCATTAAGATCCGCTGGGTAATCACACAGTAACAGTTATCACTGAACATTAGCAATGAATTCTGAGCAGCATTCCTTTCAAATTTGTAGCAAATTACAGTAACACTTGGATAAAATCATTCATGAAAACAAAATCATTTTAAAAATGGGTTGGGTTTCTTTTGCCTTCAGATTATTAAGCCTCTCACCACTCAGAAATGCAAAACCTCCTTGTTCTGCTTAGATTTTGCCTAGAAAATTAAAAAGAAAACATAACAAGCATCAGCCAGCTGATGCTCCCAAATAAGAAGTCATGCTTCCAACGTGAAAAAGAAATAAAATTTCTCCAGATTCAAGCTCCAGGAACAAAACAGACCTCAGATAATTACTTATCATGTAACAGGTTTATTTTAAAGCTTTGTCCTTACTTATTTTATCCTTTTTTATTAGAATGATGCAATACCCCTTCTTCCTTTGAATTTAAAGACCTAAATAACTTTGTCCTGAATAATTTTGCTCCAATTGCTTCCCTACTCTCATAAAGTAAGGAGAGTAAATGTATGGGCAACACCCCTCTGGAAAGATGCTTGCAGCAGTCCCAGTCACGGCTCCTTCCTCAGAAAGATGGGAACCCCAACACGAGAACAGCAGGTAGACAAAGGCACTTTCTGTCATGCCTGAAATTCAGGTATGCCACTGTACGTGGCGTCTGTTACTGGGGTTTAGGCAACTTCGTTTTAAAGGTGCTGACCTTGGCCATTTCCCTACTGAATATGCTACGCTGCCTGTTCTACATGCCACATTACTGCCAAAGTCTTTCTGTGCACTGTGTAAAGACCCTGTGCCCCTAAAACAAATTCAGGACTTCCTTCCCACGGCTAGACTTCCAAAACCAATCTGTAGTGCCCAATTTCTAGGCCCAAAGGTTTTCTTTTTGTTTTAACATGGTCCCAAAGATTAACGAATTGTTGTCATCTAAACTTTAAATATTAATAAACGCTGAGGAATTCTTTTATTCATTACACCACCACTGATTCAGGCTGGAGATTGGTTATTAAGATCAGGACTCCTGGAAAAAAACAATGGGAAATGCAAACAGAGAGTCAATTAGTTCTCCTGCCCACAGCTGACCTCAGAAGTCGCAGCTGCACAAGCAGCACGTGGATGGTTGAGGAGCGAGAAGATGAATTTCAGCAAGTAACATGACTGGCTGAACTAGAAATGCTTCATAACATCAAATGGACTGATACTAGCTAATTTTCACAGTGAAAAATAGGTATTTGTTACAACATCAGCAGATAAATTACTTAGATGCCATAAGTATACTCATAAATAGCAAATAAAACATGTTTACAGACAACTTTAAAGTTGTATCTGCTATCATACGGCTTTTATTCCTCACAAGGCTGGTACTATCTACCTTAACAGATCGGCGGAAAGCAAGCTCCGTGCTTCAGTAAGGGTTCTGAAAAAGAAAAGCCGCAGAAGTGTCTGAATTGCTTTTCTGAGAATCACTTTGTCTTACAGACGCGGTGACAGAACCCTCACTCGCCACTGAGAAGAGGCTGCCGTGATATAGTGCCACTGAAAATGGGAAGCGCTTTAGAAGAAAACCTGAGGGAAAGAAGCTCCGTCCTCTCAGTAGGCAAAAATGTGACTGCAACACACCACACTCGTGAAAAACCTACGTTTCCACCAAGTAACAGCCGATTAAGAAACTGTTCTCCATGCACTTTCTACTTAAAACCCAAAGGCGACAGAGGTGGGGTGTTCTTTTGCTTGTGGCTTGTTGTTTTTTTTAAATTCCACAATCCTGCATTTCCAGGCTGAAAACACGAACTTTCCAAAACCGTTTAACGTATGCTTCAACTGACGAATTCCCTTCTCGAACACCCTGGCACGAACCAGACGCTGAGGCGATCCTTTACCACACTGCCAGCACCCACACCGGGCCTTCCTGCAACCTCCGAGGCTCGCCCCCAGGGACGAGCCCCCCCAGCACATTCACTTGCCCAGCTGTCACCGAGAAGTCCCCTCCCAAGGCAGGTAACTTGCCACACAGGAGGGACCCGGGTGCGTGTCCGGCCTCCTCCGCTCCCCCTGAACCCCCGCCGGCAGCCGGCGCCTTCCCCTCCGGGCGTCCCTTCCCGCCGGGCGAAGACGGCCTCCTCCCCTCACACCGCCGCCGCAGACGGGGCTCCTTACCCCGGCCCGCCAGCGCATCGAGAGCCGGCAGCCCGGCCACACCGACCCCGCTTCAGCACAGAAAGGTGCCCCGGGGCGCGGGGGGGCCGCTGAGCCCCGAGCGGGGCGACCGGGAGCGGGAGCGGCCCCGCTGGCGGGCCGAGGCGGCCCAGGCCGCCCTCACAGGGCGGGCGCGGCGCCTGACGCTCACCGCCACTCACCCCAGCCCCGCGGAGGGGACGGCTCCGGCCGAGGGGAGCGGGGGGCCGGCCGAGGCCCCGGCGCCGTCCCGGGGCGGGGTGGCGGGGCGGGCAGGCCGGTTCCCTTCGCGCACGGCTCCGCCCCGTCTCCCCGCGGAGGGGTTTGCCAGGGCGGCGGGGCGCCGTGAGGGGTCCGGCGGGGCGGCGTGAGGGGCGGGGGCCTGGCCTGAGGGCGGCACTCCCGCCCTGGCCCTGCCGCCATTTTCCTCACGTCCTCCGTGCCCCTTAGGGAGCCAGGCGTGGAGAAAAGCCTTTCGTTACAATCCCTTTTGCTTTTATATAGTTGTTCTTTTTACATCGAAAGCGCAGGTTGGGAGGTGCCGGCTGAGGCAGGCAGGCTGGACAGGCTGGGTGCTGGTGTGGGTCATGGCAAGGCCCGGCCGTTGGTGTGGGGTGCCAGGGGCTTTGTGGGCAGCCCGGTGCTCGTGGTAGTGTAGCTACAGCCCTGGTGCCACACTGTCACGGAAATAAGGTGCAAGAAGTTCGTATTTCAGGGGGTGAAATCTACCTGTAGCTTGAGGCCCAATTTCAATAGGTATGTCGTGATAAAAGCAGCTCTTCTGTATGCTGGGATCTTGGTTTAACATTGCTATTTCAGGTTAGCTAATACCACTTTTTTTTCTTTCAGGGAAGTCATTCTTTTTATCAAGAAAAGCTTATTCTTCAGTTCTGGCATGCGTAGCGTGTGGTCTCTCACATGTAAGTCACTGAGGTATTTTATCCTCCTAAACACCTTGTGCTGTATTTGGACTGACTTGCCAAGCTCTCAGCTTGGCTGAACTCTTTAGAGCTGAGATCTTTAGGATCTTGTCTTCTCTCGTGTTTGCTTAAGTGCAGCACGTGATCTTGTTTCTCTTGAAAGAGAGAACTCTGTGTGCTGCAACTATACCTATAATATAAAGGAAGTGTGGCCGGCGTAATGAGATAGATCGACAGTGTTGCAAGAGTAAATAAATGCATTGATGCAGTGGAGTGTAAAGCAAAGTGGAATAAACAGGTGTGCCTACATATTGTTCGCGTGTTTTAAGATTCAGTCGTTCACTGCTTTCTGCAGAGAGTGGACTGCTTGGTGCTGGCCCTTTTCATTTTCATGTAGCTTGCTAAAAGAAATTAAAATAATTTATATGTAATAAACATTTCTTTTACATTTTCCATCCATACAAATTTTAGTAGTGATCAGAGAGGCGTGCAGCTGCAAATGGAAGGGGCCTTTATCCATACTGCAGGAAGTGGGAGTCAGCTGAACACTGATGAGACTTAGGCTGCGAACACTACGGAGGGAGGAAGATGTAATTAAAAAAGTGTATGCCATTTAGATCAGCAAAATCTGCATTGTGTCCTAAACCTCTCCAATGCCAAGATTCACCTTTCATTGATTGCTCTATGTTGTATTTTCCTTCTCAGGGAAGTAATGTTGCAGACAAGCTAGCAAGCACCCAAGCTGAATAAGTATCTGGAAGAATCGAAGAGGTAGGTTGACAGTTTTCATGCTCTGGGTTATAAACGATGGTGAAATAGGGTTGGGAGAAACATTACCTTTTCTTCAAAATTCTAATCACGATACACAGAGAATAACACAGAATAACCAAGAATAACACAGATCCTCACAGTTCCCACTAAATACTTCCCTGGCAGCCTGGTACTTTGTTATTTATCATTGTCCGTTTTTTTACGGTGACAGTTGAGATTAGGTTATTACTGACCTGCTTGGTATTTGAATTTATTCCCTAGAGGTTAAAGACTTTGTAGTTTCTTGTTCTCAGTCCCTTTTAAAATTCATAATTTTGCAGCATGGAAAATATATTGTTCTATCAAGTTTATTTCTCTGACATTTATTCAGTGGAGAGTGTGATCCCAATATTAAAGGCTTTTGATTTGAAGCCCGGGGTACAGATCAGTTGTTTCCCTGGTCTTCCCTAAAACAGGTAATTTTATCACTGTGGTTCCCCTTGTTGGTGTCTAGGAATTGAATGTGTTGAACGCCATAATTATTTGAACCAGTATTTGTTTTTAAAGGATTTGTGGGTGATAATAGATGGCTCAACCCAGTTGTGTCAGAAGGTATTAAGATTTCCGTCTGCTAATGTCATGGAGTTGGTCCTATATAGAGCCATAAATAATACTGTGTGAGAAGCAGTGACAGGCTTTTACTCCACCTCGTCTCTTTATCATATGTTATATTAAATTAAACACAGTTGTTGAATCCCTTTGTGTGGGTAAATGCTTTTCGATGTCTCCTTCTATTAAAGTTGTAATATCCCTTTTAACCAGAGGGCTGCATAAGAATTCATACTTGCTAGGTATGTTTCTCAAATAATCATAATGTCATTAACGTTGCCAGCAGAACTAATTGGGCTGTCACAACGAGGTTCAGTACCCAGTTGGAGAATTATGGTGCAAGGCCAATGGAATTAAGCATATTCTGATGGTGGAGAAAGTTAATGATGTGACTCATTAATGAGATGCTCATAAGCATTATTCTGTATGAAAAGGCAGGTAGTTTGAGGTTGTTTTTTTTTAAACTCTGGAAGTATGAAGGACAAATGCAAGAACTCTTACGAAATTTCAAAGCATTTGTTGACAGTTCAAGATGCAATGAAAGTTTTCTTCTTTATCAGCACAGACATTGAAAGTACTGCCAAGTAGCACCTAGACGGCATAAATCATTGATGAGAGTGGATAGTTTGAAACTATTACAAAGGAAACGCTCTAGGGCATGCAGCATCTCAGGGAGTCATTGTTTAGGGCCTGCCGTGTTTAAAATGGTCATTTCAGTTTCCATTAATTCACATCTCTAATTAAGAAATGGATTGATTTTTGCTTAAAGTTGCTCGAGACTGGCTGGTGTCCATGGCAGATCAGAAGTGTGCATACAAATTAAATATTAAAAGTGTCCACAGAGTTTCAGGTAGAAAAAAATGTAGATAGCTGTAGGTAGCTGTTGTTAATTATGCTCTGGTTAGTAGGAGGAAACCACAATTAGCTGCATTTTCACTAGGCTTCATGGTGGAGAAAAGAGGACTGAAAATCTCTTGTGAAAAAAAGATAAACTGTCTCTTACTATCTTGTCCTCGGTCACAGTAGCATCTCTGCAGGCAGGTATTCTTTCATCTTGGTCAGATTGGTAACCACCCAGGGGAGAAACATCCAGTGAAGGTCCTGGTTGTGAAGAGCGTGACAAGTGTCTTTTTATGCCAAGTTTTTGTACAATGTGTTGCTTCTGTAAGTTGCTGGAGAGCATTGTACGCTCTCCCTAGAGTAACCTGAGGAAAGGATGTCCTTAGGATGAGACAGAAAACAGAAATTACTACTTGGGATTACAAAGGAGCCACGGCTGCATTTACAAGGTTTGGTATTAGCCTCAGTACATAGGCTTGATTCCAGTTAGCATAATTACGCTCTGCCTTCCTAATTTTGCTTTGCGCTTTCAGCTGGATAAATATTCTTACTGTGTGTCCTAGTGTGATGGTAAAGAGCCAACATCTACCTTCCCGTGTTTGGGTGCAAACTGCACGCATAGATTGCAGATTTCCTTGTGAGTCCTTTCTCCTTCCAATAGCAAGAAATTGCAGTGATCTCATGGGAAAACATCTGAAAATGCAGTAAAGTTCCATTAGTCAGCATTATAAAATACCTATTCATATATGTACATACATAGATATTTCCATTTATATGGAAGCATCCAGACTCCTCACCAGAGATGTAAAGGCCTGTTGGAGAACAGGCGCAGCGGTGGGAAGCGCTCTGTCTGAAGAGCAGAGAGGAGACTGACCAGGCATTTGATGGTAGTTTCTTACAGAGGAAGTAAAACTTGTAGTGGAGAAGCGTTAGAGTTAGATCCGCTCTTGATTTCTCAAAGTACTACACTTGGAATTGTCTGTTTGCTGATCCCAAACCTAAGATCGCATGGGGTGGGACTGAATCTCTAAGTCAGGTGTTTCACGATAGTCTCGATCTTTTCTGTCTGGATAGATTCAGTGCTGCTTGTAACAGCAACTTGAGCGTAAGAAAGTTCCAGTGCACGATCCTATTCCTTTCAGAGACACACAAAGGTGGTGTTTTTAAGTCGGTTTGCATCCTTGTCTACGTTTGCATCAGTTCATTTTTATTTTTCCCCATGCAGAGTTATTGTAGGCGCCTTCAAGGAGATGCTTTAAATAGTTGGGTATTCAAGACCAGTGGTTTATCATTGTGCTTCTGAGGAATAATGTGTCCCCTTAGATGGACAGGTTAGGTTTTTTTCCTGAACATGACATGAATTCATGTGAAAGAGGAGAGCTCAGAAACCCATAGAGTAAATGTTGGAGATTTTCTTCATTTTCTTCTCTCCTTTTATTATTTTTGCTTAATGATTTCCCTGTGGACCATCCTGATGAATTCCCCGTGTGTTGCTGTGGGGAGAGCTTTCAAAGGGAAAGGCAAAGTCACTTTCGACAGATCGATACTAGACTTATTAATCAGCTTTCTTCAGTAATAGGTTGAGTCTTTTGGGAATCTTTCAGAATTTACTTCAAACTGATGAGTTGTTTTGACACTTCAGAAAATGCCTTCATTTAGAAATTGCAGCTTTTCATATTGACAGTCTGTTTAACCCATCATATATCCATCTGTTGTAAAAAAACAGTATTTATTCGTTCTTCAGCTAGCTTTTGTGATACTAGTCATTGCGGTATTGAAGTGTCCTGCACATGCTGTAAGTCGTATTAGCAAGGCTCTTTCTGTTTTTCTTCTAATTCTTTATTGGTGGAATATTATTTCTACTGGAGACGGTGGAGTGATTTTGTAGTTTGTTCAGAGGACACTGTTCTGAGATCCTTACAATCTCTTCTGAAGGTGGGCTTATTTCTGAGAAATCTCGTGGTCCTGGAAGAAGGAACATCAATGTTGCTCTAAGCATTTCCTCACTGGTAAGGAGGTGAGTTGTTTTGGGTGATTGTCTTTTTGGAGAAAGAACTTCTCTCTTAATTTTCTGGGGCTGTTTGTGAACTTAGAAAATGGACACTCATCTGAAATTTGGCAACCAGTTTGTGCCACTTACCTGTGTGTGTACGTGTGTGGAGAAGTTTGAGAACTTTAGTATCCTAGTCTAAGACAGAGCTTCTCAACAAATATAGCCTCTATAATCTTAAATAGTGACTTTCATTGTATTGGTTAAGCTATCATATTCTTAACAGTAGCTTACTTGAAACCTAGCTGATGTTTCCAGCTCCTGGGGGATGGGTAGCTGGAGGTGATCGGGCAAACCACTCGGTGCTTTGTGGAACGTTCCGCTACGCTCTGTGTTGAATAATGCTGTGGCTCTTAAGTAAATTTATCATTCCCTCCGGTGCGTGTTGGTTATAAAGAAAACACAATTGTAAAATTGTTAACTCTGAAGTCCCATTAATAGAATGGACATCATGTATGTAAATTTTGGTGGGCTTTTTTTTTTTTTGGTCTCCAATTATTATAGGCCGGTAAGAGTTCATAGTAGGCATGTGAGCATGCATATGCCTAAAATGTCCTCAAAAAACAATAAAGTGTACATATGGAACACATTTTGCACTGACTCATCATATAATTTTGAAGAACATTCAAAACATTAATTACTCTCAAAAGACATGTAAAATAAGTATTGGTGCTGCCATCCACTAGAGGGGGGAAATCAAAGGCATAAAGAGTAAATGACTTTAAGGTCAGACAGAATGACAGCCGAGATTCCTGGATTCTCACCGTGGTATTTCTTGCTGTGACAAGATGCGTCCTCTTATTCATTATCTTTTTCATTATTATCCTTTGATAATGAAAAGTTGTCTGATTGGTTATGTTATCATTTGGAGCGAATCACCATATCACGGCATTCTCAAGTACGTACGAGATCAGAACTTAAAGAATCCTATGCTTTTTTCCCACATTTAGTAAGCTCACTGGTGGATATTTATTAAATAATTATGTGCCTTTTGAGTTGCTGAACCACCTACAGAGGGAGGAGACAGACAGTGGGAAGCTGACATTGAGTTTGGCAGACAGGTTAAATGATGACATGCAGAGGGGATTTCCAGTGTCTGTGTATGAAAGAGGATTTTCAGCGTAAACAGTATCTCACAAGTACTGTCAAATGCAGTTAATATCTCGTTATGTGACCTAGAGAGATTTATTCTCTCTCTATTTTAGAAGCTTCAGCATAGGCAGACCATAATCCTTTCCATTTGATATTATATTGATCTTTGCTGTCAGAGTTTGGGGATGGAGGGCTCTTGATAATGAAAATGAACGGAAAAGCAAAAATAGTGTCTTTGGTTTTGATGCAGTCATCTGAGGGCTCCATGTCCGCTTGGGATTCTGGAGGAAGATGAGAGTCTGATTCCTTTTGACTCCATACATAGGCATGAGCCAGATTTCCAGATCTGTGTACTCCCCACCTTCCTCTCAGAGTTGCTAGCCCAGATCTAGCTACCACAAGTGCCTGTGAACCTTCTTGAACTGCTGAGCTTCTTTCAGGCAGCTTGAATATCAGAAATACACTAAGCCAACAGACTTGGCTCAGTCCTGATATGTACTCTTAAGTAAATCATTCTACCCCATGCCAGTAGACCAAGTCTCCAGCAGAAAATGAACTTGATGATCTGATTCTAATTAGTTTCTTGATTTAATGGCAGTAATTTTACTTTCACGATGGTAGTCATTGCCCCAGCTAGCAGGAGTAATAGAATTGGTTTCCTTAAAGGCCCATTTGCGATGCATCCTCTGTTGAATCTTAAGCAATAACAAGCAGAAGCCTATAGTTATTTCAAAATTATGGTATTTATATGGTTAAAAGTGTCAGGCTATCTTGCCTGAGATTGGTGACTGGGAATTGCCAGTATAAGAAAATGAACACTCATAAAGTTAAAATATAGTTTGAATTGATTCCATTTCATTCTAAGATGATCTTCGTTTTCTTTCATTGCTGATTTAAACACCTGGAAGTTAAAGTCCTCATAAAATTAAAAACAGGCAAACAAAATCTTTAAGGAAATTAAACAGCATGGGATGTGATGTGTTTACACCAGTATAAAACCAAAATGACTTCACAGAAGATAATTAAAAGCAGCTGAAACAAATGGACTGATCTCCTTAATAACCTAATGGGCAAAGTGTCATTAAAGTGTCGTTCTATTACAGTTACCTCAACTCCATATGCTTTCAAAAATTATACTTAAGCAGGAGAGCTATAAAAACTTGTTGCCTTAGTTATTTTCCCTTTAAACGTCTAAAAATTTAGCTCTCCACAGCTAGATTAGAATTGGATTAGGTATCTTCACATTAGAGTGCATTTTGAATTGTGGACTTGAGAGCCTGGCAATCTTCGCTTGAAAATCCCAGCCTGCTAGCAGATGAATCTCCTGAATCATTGTAACCCTCTGTTCATTACCAGAATGCTCCCGACGGAAGAGTTACCTGGCAGGACTGTGGAACAGGTTAGATCTATGGAAAGGGATTCAGGGCATATCAAGTCTGAATAGGTATGGCGGAAAAAGTGTTGAACTTGATTTGGTGGAAGGCAGTTTTTTTGTCCCCCTGTGATCTGCACCATCCGTATATGGATTCAGCCGGGGAAAGTTACCTGCCCAGAAGAACTGAAGGTTTTGGCTAGTCTCTCAGCTCCTTGTCAGGCTTTATTGCCTTCATTAAGAATATATCTACATCTGCCCTTCCTTTGTCCTGTATTAAATGGAATTTTCCGTTATTATTTCTTGCACCTATTTACCTTTATAAATTCTTCAAACTGGGGAACACTTAGAGCTATGAGGCCCTGAGCTTTCAAATTCTTCATTCACAGAACACCTGCTGACTCCTGTGGTAGCTCAACTTAAAAGACTCTGATAGATTGTTCCTGAATTTTGAAGAGTAATGTACATTTATAGTCCTTTCTCAGTTATAAATAATAATATATACTCCGATCTGCTGTATACTTATTTATGTGTTAGGCTGTATGCATGTATGTAGTACCTTGGGAATTGTTCATGAAATAAGGGCCACATTGATCCAATATTGTATTTTGTGTGTTTGTCATTAAATATTTAAAGCAAAATAATTGTAAAGAATGGATGGAAGATGCATTTTGAATGGAGGTTGTGATGAAAATATGTGAACTGGGAAAAGTGTTATGCAGGAATGTGCTGATGGTTTTAATCAAAAAATGAAGAGTAAAGATGTATTTTTATTCTGTCAGGAATTTCTACTCAAATGTTCTGAAAGATTTACAAATTCTGAACCTGTTTAGATCACGTACGACCATAGATACACATAATTTGTAAGAGTGAAGAGGTTTTCTTTTTGCAATGCACTGTTATAACCAGCTAAAGTGTCTCTAACAATGTATTACTCTAAAGTGCAGATCAGAAGAACAACAAAGAACAAATCATAGTCAGAGCAGAGACTAAGATATTAAAACCATAATTCAGCCACAAAGTTGACAGAGTAAGATGAGACAGTGAAACTGTGGCACCATTAGCATGTAACAGAAGCTGTTATGTGTGTTGAAATGTACTCTGCCTGAATAAATTGCATGTCCTTACAACAGGGTCTTATTATCATTTTGGTCCTCTGCAGCATCAGGGAACATTAAACACAAGAGCAGGCTTGCGCCTAAAAACAAAAAACGTCTAGATAAGGTGACCTTGATCTAGACTGATATAATCCCAGGAGTTATAGGGGCTTTATTAAAAACTTAAAAACTAGGCTGTTATTTAAACTTTATTCTCTTCTCTCCCCAAATAATCGAAATATTGACAAAATTTTCTTAGCTGGCTGGTGTGATGTGCCAGCTGAAGTGTATCGGTGTCACTGGCTGCCTCCCTGGCAGAGTCCCAGCTTGCCTGTGGATCTGGTGTCCGAGGTCCTGCTCTGGTTGGCACTGCCCAGGTGAGGATGGGCCCAAGCTGTTTTCCACCTGGGCTGTACTGCAGTGGTCATGCATGTGTCGTAATCTTCTAGACAGATCCTTAGTAAAATTTCAGTCCTCTCCTACAAATTGCTTCTGCTGCTAGACTGTTTTAGAGACCTCCTTCTTTCCAAAGTGGATTTGTAAGGACTGAAGGGTACCTGTCCGTTTTCTGGCTTTCCATAGCAGCTCTTACTGCAGCTCTATGGGCTAGTGAAACACAAATGCGGGTTGTAGGCCCTTTCTGTTTGGTTGCTGGTTCAACTCCTGTTAATGATAGTGTCAGCTTAAAATCATTGTAATGCAATAATGGTTCAGTTAAAGCAGTTAACAAGTTAGAAGTTTGAGTGTAGTACCTACTAGATAGATGCACATGATTAATTCAAGCCGCGACTTGGGAAACCATTGTGGTGACTGTATGGAAGGACTGTCACTGTTGCCCTGACAGCTACAGCAAGAGACGGGCCATCTCGGAATTTCCTTTGAAGAACAAACTCGTGTTACAACAAAGCATCCTACAGGGTTTGCTCTACAGAGACAACCACTGACTGACTTCCTTGCGGGGAATTTCTGCAGAGGAACCACAGCATGACAGGGCCGGTTTGCTCCCTGAAGGCCGTGGGTGACAGTGGGATTAAAGACCCCTGGCGGAAGGTTGCAGGTAGCGAGGGCTGGCGTGGCTGCTGCCCGCTCAGTACTGGTTTCGATGACAAATGCAGAATTTGCTGGCTCTCTTCAGCGATGAAGAGAGCCAGCACTAACTCAACCTTACCTTTTTGTTTTAAAATAAATATTTTTGCCAAGTTACTGTGAATGCTTTCCACTTGCCGTACAGATGGAAATCATTCAAGAACTTAAGATCTTCATTTATTTTCCGTACTGGGATCTTTTCCCAAAAATGACACGGAAAGTTGGACTAGGGAACCTTTCTTCTTGTTGCAGTGACAGCTACTACTTCGGAGCACAGCGTCCGTGTAAGATACGCTGTTTTTCTGGTTTCCCCTGTTGATTGGCGGGCTTGGTTAGGTGTTTCTGTAGGCACAGCTACTGCTGCTGGCAATTATGATCTTTGCAGCCGTCTCTAAAACACTTTCCCTCTAATTCATTCCTGACCTATGTGGGCTTATCAGACCTGATGTCACTCCCAGGCCTCTTACCACTGTTACAATAATGTAGTCAGTGTTACTACTACAAAGAAACACATTTTATTATCTTTTCTTTATAAAGGAAAAGACACCGCTAGAGCCACAGCGCATAACAAACTAAGTGTTCCTTCTGCGCAGAGATTCCAATGGCTTCAGGTGCCTTTTAATTATTCAGTTTGCATATTTATTATTCTGTTGTTTGGTGGGCAGGGCATCTTTGTCTATGACCCAATAATGTATTTGTTGTTAGAAGCAGAAGATAATAATATCTGTCCTTGGAATGGTAATTTCCTCTTCATTTGCCTCTGATCTCACCTGTGATTTGAAGGTTCTAGGTGGACAAGGAAGAAAATAACTTACTCAGTGATTGTCGTGGAAGAATAGTGAATAATTTTATTGAGTGTAAATTTGTAGTTGCATTATTTGTGAGGACTATTTCACTATTATTTGCTCATTTTTATTACACAGTTTCCATAGATGGGTATCTTACAATTTTTTTCTTGGGCATTTGTGTTTTCAGGCGCTTGTGTGAACATTAAGAGGGCTGTAGCATATGGGCCTCTATTAATTGCCTACGGGAGTCTGTGTCACGCCCTAGCCAAATGACTTAGAACATAAAATATCAGGGTGGAGATTGGTGTGCATTAGATGGGTGGTGCCAAAACTAACATTACGATGTTGGCTATAGTCTGTCAATGCGGACTGAGCACAGACTAGATTCTTGGAAGTATTAACTTTGAATAGAGAAGGGTGTTAAACTTCACGCTTAGTATTCAAACAACATCTCCTACAAGAGAGTGGCAAATTTTGCAAAAGCAAGGGAAGGGATTACCTCCTTAGTTTAGAAAGTCCCTATTTCCTCCATGGTTTGTAAAACACAAGCTCCTGTTAGGTTGGAATATTACTGTTTATGAACAAAACTTAAGGATTACTATCGCAAGTATTTTGGGATTTGAGAGCATCTTTCTGTGCTGTGCTGACCATGAAATTCTTAGAACTTCTCAGTTACTTGGCTGAAGTTTTCAGCTCCTTCGGATTTTACCTGTAGAGCAGGCAGTGGCAGGTAACTGTAATGAAGGGACATAATTCAAAACCTTGCTTAGTTGCAGATAGAGTTCCTCACGCTCTGTCTTGGGTTCCTTTGCTTCTACTTTGTCAAATAATCTGTCGATTTGGAATGAATTTCCATTTTTATTCTGTCCAATCTCAGATAAGTTTTGCTTACTCTTTTAGTAGTGTTTCTCAGCTCTTAGCAGTGAATAGAAGCTCTTCCATAGCGAATAGAAGCCACAGCAGTGTTTCTTGCTGTTACAACATTGCGTGTATCTTAGGCTAACTTTAGGCTCTGTAGAGGAAGAAAAGGAAGTGGGAAGGTTATAGTACCAAAATGTGTAGAGGTAGCTATTTTGGATTGCATTACTAATCTCCTAAAGCAATTTGCCATTTTCTTTTAATACTAGTCTGCATTGAAGATCAGATAGCACTTACACTTTAAAACGATGAGTATCAGAGGCAAGCAGGCCTATAACAAAAGTTTGATAAAAAATGGAAAATAAAACTGTCAGAAGATATTATAGTTTTAATGTTTGCACTGAAATGAAAATGCCAAGCATCAGTGATAAAAGGCAAAGTAAATATTATAACTTCTGTGGACTCAGTCCTATTATGTGCTCTGGAAATCTGGATATCGTTTCAAAACAAATTAATTATGATGAAACTCCTTTAAACACTGGCAACAACAATCCTGTATCTTATGGGGAGAGGTTTGACTTGGGGGCGAGAGGCACTATTCTCACACTGGGGCAGACAAGGATAGGGTATCTGTGTGTGATCTTTGCATGCTGACATTGCTAATAGTCGCTTTTAGTTATAAGGATAAAAACTGTTGAGGTAATTGTGGATAGCGAATTTCAAATTTAAATGCACTCAAACAGGAGAGGTCATGGCGTCTCTATCCTGGGAAACATTCAAAACCCAGTTGGGCCCGGTTGACTCTGCTGTGAGCAGGGGGTTGGACTGCACCGTCCCCAGAGTCCTTTCCAACCTCAGTGATGCTGTGCTGCTGTGAAGTGAGAGGTTGAAGACATTTCTTAATCACAGAATCACAAAAAAAAAAGTTTAAGGAGCTACTCTGTAACCAAACTTGCCTGTGGTGATAGAGGACAAGGAGACTTTGAAACACACTGGGGTCTGTGGAGGGTGAATATACTGATCCTGCATGCCAGCAAGGCCTGCTGAGCAGGAGCTTGCAGTGTGCAGGGAATAAAGCGTATCTTTAATGAACAGAATCATCTGGTTCAATGGAATAAAAGGGAATACATCTTTCCTAAGTATTTTTCATAAGGGATCTGAAAATGGCTTGCTTAAAAAAATATCAGGCACACGAACACACAGAGTGTATGATCTGAGGGCTCTTGTTTATACCTGACTTTTGCAGACTCCCACATCTGTGGTAATTTGCACCTAAGAATCTGTAGGCAAAATTTTGATCTAGGACCAAAAAAAAAAAAGAAAAATAGAGTATCCAAGACCTAGTGCCCTGAGTGGTATCAACAGATGAAATCCAGCTGCTGCCATGAAATGGCCCTATGAGAACTGTCATTATAGCATCCCATCAGTGAGTGTAGCTCCCCCGAAGAAAATGTGAATATTGTACACGGGTATCCTTTGCCTCTTTCATCCCCCCTCCTCTGCAGACCAGAGGGGTGCCGAGTTCTGCTGAGTCAGAGGCCATTGCTAGTCACCACGAACGTGTCGGGGTGCTTGGTTTTGCCTTTTATTGACGAGGCAAAGAAGACACTGATGCGGCTGCTTCTTGCTGACAGTACAAATACAGTGATTATTCAGACTGTGTATTTTTACTAAGGACGATCAAACTGCGGTTTCCTTTACAAAGGAGGTATTTTCTCCTTCGTAAGTTGCTAATGTGGTTTTGGTGCACCAAAATTTGTGTGTATGTTGACTGTTGAGTCCCTAGAGGTGAACAAGAACAAAAAACCTCCAAGTGCCGTCATCTTTCTCTTTGCTGCCATTCAGGATCTTTGTGTCCCTGCTCTTTGCACGTTAACAAATGCCCAGCCTGCTTGCTTCTTATGCAGTTACGCTAAGTTGCCAATGAATTATGAAGAGAAAGAACATACAAGTATTACAGGTGTCTTGAGGGCCATCTAAATTAATCATCTGGGATATAATACACTGTCCTAATGGTAAAAAAGTAATTTGAAAAATACCTACTGTCTCTCTTGGCTGTTCTGTTCTAATGGCAAAACAGTGCTGTAGCTGACCTGCAGCATATGATGTTTTTAACAGAAGTCATCGTAATATTCCATGGCCAGCCCTTTAACACGTGTTTTTTGCAACCATTTCTGATTTTTAATGTGGTAAGTCTTGTGTAACAGGCATGGCTTGATGTAGAAGGCATGGCAGAGGGGCTGGGAAATCTAGCGGTATTCTCATTTTTAACTCTGTTTTGCTTTCCCCTAACCAAGAACAGAGCTGATGTCGCCCCGTACGTAGAATTGTCCTGGGCTGGCCGTTGGTCACGAACACTGTGCAGAGCGTTATGTCACTAAAGTGCTCGTTATTCTGATTTGTAATGAGGCAGAGAGTCAGGAACTTTGGGTATGCCTGTGCTGCAGTCAGAGGTGTGATCTTATGTGAAAACACCCAGTAGAGCTTTAAACTAACTACTTGGGATGCTGATTGCAAAATAGGTGCGGGAGGAAAGAAGTCGTGCCAGGCTATACCAGGCTACGTGGGCCAGTCTTAGGGCTAAAAAAGGCAACTGATTTAGGTCTTGGAGCCAGTGGGAGCATAAGCAGATTAACGTAGTAGCACGAGGTCTTGAGTAGTAGCACATCCAAAGCGACCTGATGTACAAAGCTATGGATTGTGCTAGGGAGATGAAGTGAATTTTCCCAGTTCAAGAAAAGTCAGGAACAGAATATAATTCACAATGCTGCCCACTGTGCTCCTCGTCCTGTCCTCTGCTGACAGGACATCTCTCCATCTTTTATAATTTCTCCTGTGTGCATGAGGAATTCCATGTTTGAGGGTGTTTGAAAGCCAGAATCGGTTCGGATTGGTCTTTTTCAGCATGCTAAAGTAAAACCCCAGATCTAAATAACCCCGTATTTTGTCATATCCAAATTTTAATGCTGAGACTCGAATCCATGTGTATTTATTAACTACAGCATATTAACAATTGTTTAATTGTAAGCATCCCTTCTACTGTCGATGCATTCCTAGCGTGAAGGAAACCAGGGGCATCAGAAAGTGCTTGCGAAGCCTTAAGCGTACTGCTTCCCAACCAAAAGCATTAAAGTTTGTTACATAAAAAGCTATTGTTGTGCCTTCTCTCCGTGCTTCATCTCTGCCTGTCTGCAGATGGATGTTCAAAAGAGTTGGTGGGTAATTGTACTCAATCAAGTATGCATTTAAGACTTCATTTGCTTCTTTTAGCTAGAGCCCCCTCATTCTGTACTTCACAGTCACTGAAAAACAATAGAGAACTGAAGATGTAAAATTTAGTCCTTGAAAATGTGCTTTGCAATCCTAGTTAACTATCTTATTGTCCAAGTCTTCATAATCCTTTCAAATTGCAGAAGAAGAAACGGTAGAGTTAATGAGTGTAATTTATCAAAAAGATAACGAAGCATCAGGCAGGGAGCTGGCCATTGGCCTGTGTGTACTGCAACTTCAACATCCAACAACAAAAGGGAAGTGGCTGGGATAAAGGTTAAATATCAGGTGCCTTTGGTGAAGTAATCCAATTTCCATTAAACCATTTCGGTTTAGTCCAAGCCCCATTAGCTCACATTTGGGTAGGCACACACAGACAGTGCCTAGCCCAGCTGAAAGGTCGCAACTTGCTACACTACTGTAAGTTGGTGGCGTTGCTGAGCCTGCTGTAATTTGGACCAAGTCTCTCGTTATAGATGTTGAGACCTCGCTTAAAATAATCTGATGTTGAGACCCTGCCACTGATTACACAAGCAGAGTGTGCAGCGGAGAGTGTTGAGACCCAGCCACGCAGGCAAACGGTGCAGCAGATGAGTGTCCGATGGAGCATCATGTGTTAGATGCCTGACTGCATCCTGCCTGGAGCAGCAACGCTGAGCAACGACACTGGTCGGTGACATGAAGCGGGGAAGGCAGTACCCCTGTGCCTTCTGCCCTAACAGCCCCTTTCCCTTCCCACCCACCTTTCCATATGTCAGAGGTCTTTGTTTGTCATCTACTCTGAATCAAACTTCTCCCTAAACCACCAAGTTACCCTCTTCTGACCGAAGTTGCCACTGGCAACAGTAGCCTCTACAAACTGATTGCAATGAATGATATTTGCTGTAGTTCTTCCGAAGAAACTTTGTCTTGACAGAAGAAATTGCACAAGCAATGCTGTTAGCCACGTGAAACTGAGTCTGCCTGTTTTTTTCTGGATGTGTCATAATGCTGTGAGGGTTCTGTGCAGCCACCTGAAAACGTTCAGCAAGATCAGCTTCAACATTTGGTTTCTCTCTCTCTGGTTCATTAAAGAAGAAAACGTGTACCCTGGCTCACTCCGATGGCTGATGCTGTTTGGATGATGATGGTGTGCAGGCACAAGATGCTCCAGAGCATTGTTATCATGATGACAGATGGGGAATCGTGTTAGGGTTAGGGATTATTTTTATTTGTTTACCAGTACCACCTAAGAATGTGAGGGTATTCATTGTATTAGTTGTGCTGGGCACAAACAAAGAATTCTACAGTCATTGTGATAAACCTGAAGCAATCTTTTTAAATAACAGACTGGACCCGCATTTAGGAGGGGGAGAATCCATTGTAAGCTTTTGAATTGTTCGGGCATGGAAGAGAGACAAAAAAGGTTGCTATTCATTATGGTGGTTATGTTTTACAGCACATAGCTGCTTTCTTTGGTTGGGATTTTTCATCCTGATGATATAAGCTTCCTTTTTAAGCAAAATTTCTCTCTAACCCAAGATATCCCTTTGGGATATTTCAGCCCCTTGGCTGGTTGATAATGTGATTGCAGATGTTTTGCTTTTTTAAACAGACTACTAAGGTGGCTGAATGCGATACTGAGATTTAGCAGTTGTTATTAAGTCTTGTGTTCCTGCAGATCTGGGATGGGAATTTTAGCTTAATCACTGCAAGTTAGAGCTATGAGGTTCAGATAAAATAACGAGCATTTGCAATTATGTGGCTGAAGCCTCTTGAGAGATCTAAAATTCACCTCAGACTATTATTCGGTAAACATGCTTTCCAGTTCTTAACTTGCCTCGCAGGATCCTTCCCAAAAGGAACTCAAGTGCTTTAACAGCGCTTTGCTGGCCCCAGGAGAGCTGATGATTTATGCAGACATGAGGGGGGATCTGCGTAACCTTTCCAGGCGCTGCTCACCAGTGTAGGTTTCAGGAATAATCTGACCTTTGGGATGAAATTTTTCCAGGCAAGCTTCCTCATTTTTCCCTCATTTCCTCACCCACCTGACATAATTGTTGGATCGGGGCTCCTGTTATATGGAGTTGGCAAGATCAGGTTCTGTATATGTTGGCCTTGTCGTTATGCTGTGAGTGACATATGAGCGGTTGTTCTTGTGATGCCTGAACAAGTTCGGATCCTATTGTGGAGAGAGCCAAGAAATGCAGAGCTGCTCAAAATCTTCACTATGGACAATTTTCAGGAGCTCTTACCAAGGGATTTAAAATTCTTTTACTTTAAAATGTTAATAAGTTAAACTGCCTGACAGTATTCATGGATGGTGATGTGCCCATTTGCCTGAATGGGGAGTAGGTGCAGAAGAAAATGGCTCGCCCAGGGTCACTTAGATAGTAGTCGACAGAAGCAGAAACTAGATCGTCAAACTTCGTTTTGGCATTTGCTCCTGTTGCACTATGCAAATAAAGAACATGTCATTTACATATGACGATGAGGGAGATCTGTCAAATTAGATTGCCCAAAAAGTGATTTATTTTAGAGCACACACAAGGATGTGATACTCGGGAGTATGGGAGCCCACGGCCATGGTATTCCCTACTTGCCTTCCTCTTCAGAGCTGTCCCTGCTCAGCACATCATTCTGCTTGCAGCAGAGCTTACTACTGCCGGGCCATATTCTTTTTTCAGGGAAGCTGTGGTAGATTTCTCCCATTTCCATTTCTGTTCACTGTAACACGGCTGAGAGAGCTGATTGGTTTTGTCTCTTTCCTTTTGGTATATGGAAGGATGCTCTAACTGGTAAATTCGATTACACCTGAGCAGAATTATACATGTTTAAAAAGCACTCAGAGAATGGCTGCCCCCACATCTGGAATGAACACCTCTAGATCAAGAAAGTAAGCAACACCCTCACCCTCAATAAAATTCAAGGCCATTTTCTTTGCATAACAACAGTGAAAATTAAGACCACTCCCTGCTGACCAGCAGAAAAAGAGACAGACCTATAGCTACATTGCTTGTGTCTGGGAAGAAGCGATGAGCACCACATATTCTTCAGGTTGGAAGCTCTACAGGTGGTGAGCTCTATAATTCTATTAGCATTTTAGATGAACTCTGGAGCTTTTACAGATTTGCATTCCTGCATGCACACACTTGCACAGAAGTGCTAAAAGATCTTCTATTTTCAGCACCAGAGAGCTAACCTCTGGTAAGCAAAGCACTAGGGAACAGAGGCACCACTTAGAATAGATTAAATTCCAGCCACAGAGAAACATCATTTGGATTTTTCTTGCAGGAGACACTATGCTCTGTTTCTTCAAACCCCAGAGTATGAATAAAACTTAAATTATTGAGGCAAATAGCTTAGGGAGTTATAAATAAGGATTAGACAATTATATGAATAAGAATAGGTAGGATAAAAAGAGAAGGGCTATCAAGTTGCCTGCATCTGCTTATAAATTCATCACCAGTATACAAGTAAGGTGAAAATCCCATAAGCATTGCCACCAGGGAGGAGATCTCTGCATGAGCAGCGCGATCTCTTGCAGCAGTCGGTGACTTCGGGTGTATTTCTAGATTGCTAACTAGAGACATTTTAAAGAGACCTTGTTTTTCAGGAGGTGGTTGTTTTGCTCTTTCCGACACCCAGATTCCTTTGTTATGTGAAAAGATGATGCCTTAAAAAGCTGAACACTTTTGAATACCTGTTTCCTATGAAACAAGAAGTATATTGCTGATCATCTGGGACTGATCTGAGCTCAGAATAGGTTGTTCTTGCTCTCACATTTCAAGTTCTGCCTAATGTATGTAGTAGTTACTCCCTAGCACCAGAGGGAAAGGGAAGCTGGGCCCCTTCACCCTCAGCGCTGTACAAGTGTTACAAGTGTTACACGTGCTACAAAATCTGGGGGAAGAGTTTCCTGGTTAGGTTTATCTTTAGGCTTACCCTAAGTGCCTAACTTAGTGAAATACCAGGCTGCTCTTCTGAGGCCGGCAAAGGGTATGCAAACCTCTGAAGGTTACTCATGGTAAAAGCATAACTCGGATGTCTCAGATCACCTTCTAGAGGTTTCTCTGTCTTTGCACTGCCTCTAGAGAGGACCAAAGCAGACTGAATATCTAACTGAAGCCGTAGTTCATCTGTGCACAGGCTTTGTTGGCTCTGCCTGCTGAAGCGGTTCCCCTTCTCTCACGCCTAACTGCCTCTTCCCACCTCTGCTCTACCTCTGAGTTGTGCCAGTCCAGCTCTTTTTGGGACCACGCTGGAATATGTCTCAGTGTCTTTTCAGGATGTTACTCAAATACGCCTGGCGTCACACGGTTCTGTTTTCCTCTTCAGAGTGACAGCTCATATTGAAACAAATTTGTAGCTTTCTGGACACTTCACAGATGTCAGCAGTGTCTCCACTGAGGCTAGGCACATCCTTGTAATGCAAAAATAGTCTCCTTCTGCCTAAAATGGGGATACTTTCCCAATAAACAGGGGATACATTTCCATTAGATTATGTCATTATAGGATTCGTGACACATAGATGAAAAATTTGATTCTTTCCAGTAGAAAGAAGCAATGCACGTACACACTCAAGTGAGAATGACATTGTTCCCTCTGTTCTGTGAAATGACAGTTACTGAGAGGATAAACCCAGAAGAACGGCTCTCAATAAATCTTTATCTAAATTATCAGCAAAGAGTTTCTCTCTCACTCTTTCTCTCATTTCGTAGGCCATTGACCAATATTCCCATGCAACCATCTTTTAATAGAAAAGAAAGATTTTCCTCCTTTCCAAGGGGAAAAGAAATGAAAAGATTATTTGCTTGTACAGATCATCTGGAGCAGGGAAATCAATTGGGATTGTTTATTCAGCAGAAGCAGCAGGGGAACCGATGACAAAAAATAACTTATAACCCAGGAGACATACCCCTGTTTGGCAAAACACTTTTCGTACATAGGGGACCTCTGCTTATCTTTTTTGTGGTTGTGATGCTGAAATAAATGTGGTTTCCTTTATAATAGCCAACTCTGTTGTTACCACCTAGGGAAACTTCTGCATGTATCAGGGCTGCTGGATGGGTATCTTTGCTCCTGAATTCTTCTGTGATTGAAACTGAGTAATGATGTATGATTGATCTCTGAATAATAGATGCCAACTGTCTAATTGATGAGCGCATCCTGTAGCCGTGAGACTGCTTTTCACCAGCTGGGGGGTACCTGTGACAGGTACTGCTGGAATTTTCCCTTTCCTTTAAAGTCTTTTCAGCACCCCTCATCACAATGAGCTGTTGTGACTGGTTAGCTTAGCAGTGCATTGATATTTTTCTCCAGAACAAGCTTAGAGGAAAACTGTAATATATGGTTAAATGAAATCATTTCCAGCAGCACCTGTAGAAATGATCACTGAGCATGTAGGGAATTTCCACGCACGAGCTGTGATCGGCCCCAGATGAGGTCTACAGAAGGCGCTCTACAGTCTTCTGTGATAGCTACTGTAAATAGAGCCACATAAAACCAGCAGTCCGTATTATTAGGCAGACACTGATGTGATCTTACTGCTATCGACATCCCCATCATTTTGCAAATGAGAGGATAGTTCTATATAATCTATCTTCAATTTTACCATGACATCCTTCAACATTGTACCTGAGCAGAAATGAATCATTTCATTCTCCATCGTAGTTAAGCCCATTCCAGGGTTGTACTAGGGTGACATTAAAAAAGAATTTTAAACAAAAACATGCCACGTACTGCTTGGGCAGGAAGGAGACAGATGCAGAGCAGTGAACAAGTGGGTATAGAGGCAGACTGGCTCTAGTTGACATTTGCCTACAATGCTGAGATTAAAATTAATCTGGAAAGTTCTGTGACTTCTTTAAAGGGAGTTTTACAGGATCTGATTTTGCATTTTGTCTTGTGTTGGGTCATTAAGCCACTGAATATCTTTTGTTGGCCTCCAGGAGCTACAGGCTGGAACCTGGCTGCAGTGCTTTGTGGTTCAATAATAGAAGATAATTTTCAAATATTTTTAGTTTAGTTTAAAGTGTATTTCTACAAAACAAGTGGGTGCTTACATTTTTAAGCGATGCAGGGCTTTTCACTTGGGCATAAAGTTGGAATTGCAGCATCATTGACTCTTTTGAAATTGGTGGGATATACGGAAGGGTAAAGGGAGATGTGTCCAGTCCAGGAACTAGAAAAAACAGTGAGGGAGCAGGGCTGCCCCTCTGCACTGCTGTTTCAGGGAGACCACGCAGGTAGAGTGGAGAAGCGAGAGGAATGGAGGCAAAACCCCAGAGATGTCACCCAGCAGAGACCAGTAATCCCCTGGTGCGGATAAAGAAATCCAAAGCACATAAGACTAGTATCACAGTGCAGTTATACAGTTATTTAATATTTCTGGTATTATCTAGTATGGCAAAGATTTAGATTTGCAAGAACTTCTTGCAGCAATATCTGCACACAGCAGATCATGTTATCGGGTGATTTTAGAACTATCTTAGCAAGAGGTACGTATGTCACTCGTGGGTAGCTGAAGAGCTCGTCTGTGAACTGAGAAACGAGTCTGTTATCTTCAGTGAAAAACGTATCGTTATCAGGAACAACAAAAAATTCATAATATGAGTTGCATACAGGAAAATAATTAGTAATGACTTTTGTAATCCCTGGCTGAATTAGGCTGTCTTCATAAGGCATAGAAAAGTATAACTTTTCCTTGAATTAATATTTTCACCAATTCATCTGGTTTTATGCATAACATTTCTTTAACAAGGGGTTGTTTGCTATAATTTCCTGTTTATACAGGGGAGAAATTGCCTGCACGTGAAGTACTATCCTGATTGATTTAATTGTTAAAGAAGTTTCAAGGATGTTGCCCATCCACCACTTTTCTGAAGTACTGCTCTGAGTTACGTAGCTGTGATTGTTTGTATTGCAACTGTTTTGTTGCCAGGTCTTAATTTTGTTAGGTTATTTTGGTTTGACTTGGCTTTGTAAAAGACATGACAAATGAATTGTATCTACTTCAAGGTGCTGTCTCACAGCCAGGATGCAATTTTATGTTAACTTCATTATTGCAGAAGTCAGTCTGAAAGCCAAAGCACACTGACCTACAGCACATAAAACTTTAATAGAATATTTAATTCATGTATTTGAGATAAACTGAGAGAGAAACCTAAAATTAATATTATGATTAATTTAGGTGAATGCATATGTTTGTGCTTGCAACCACATCTGTTCTCTTCTGGAGGGAATCAAAAGCATCCATCTGTTTATTGTAATAGTTTCTAGTCTGTGTATGTGGATTCTCTTTTATATTGAATGTCAGGACCTGTTTTTGCAAGCCGAGTGGTTCAGAGAATGAGATCTGAAGACCCCTGGAATTCCAGGAGCTATGCTAAGCAGTATATATACATACTGTCATTTCAAAACTAATTTGGATGCCTTGAAAACCATATCTTAATTTGAACGATAGAGAAGGAGGAGATTTAAGAAGAGAATGCTGTAATCTGTAAAAAACTACTGCTTGGCATAGCAAATACTGCCTGTTGTGTGACAGGAGATGCTGCACAGCCCGCTCCTCCCTTTCTCCTTGGCAGCTGCCTCCAGAGTGCCTTGTCTGTTCCTGAATATATATGGGCACGGTTTTTCCAGTAATAATACCCTATTTCCACTTCTACTGTGCAAATGACAGTCTGCAAGGTGGCACAAGTTCATTACATTTGTGAATTTTATCAGTAAAATGTTCACTTAAAAGGTAAAGCACCTGAGTTACAGCTTGTTCAAAAGCATAACTTCTGAAAAGTCCTAGAGAAATCATTCGCCATCTTTGTCAGCTGGCGGAGATTCAGCTAGCCTTTCCTTAGGGAGCCCATCTCCGAACCGACACAGCAAGTTTGTAAGGTGGCCACTTCTTATGCGTGAACCCCATAAAGATACTCTTCTCCTCTGCTGTTTGAGTTCAACGAACCTGTTTTTCTCTACCGTATTTTACTAATGCTCTCCCTTGACTGCTAATGCTGCATCGATGCCTCCCAGCACATTATCAAGAGATATCGTGATAGGTGAGATGGTATCTTTAAAAACAGACAGTTGAAAGTGCCTGAACACTCATGCTCATGTTAGAGATCCTGTATACTTATTTCCATACAACCCTTCAGAACTACCACACCTGTCCTCTAAACTGTGTATCTGTTAAGAATTCAGTCATCAGTCCTCAAAAGACTTTATTATTAATGTAAAAATCCTGCTCTGGTTAGAGCCAAGTTCTTTGGTAGGATTATTGCTCTCTGTCTGACCTCACTAATAGAAAATATTAGCGAGGCTCCATCAAATTTCACCACAGATAAGCAGTGGGTTGTGATGGGCTGGCTGGTATGGATCCCTTATCGAAGTGCCACGTGATCTAGAGGAAAAATGCCTGAAGAAATTGTCAGGAATTAGGGTCTTGGCAGAAATAGCCCTTTTAGTGAAAGTGAAGCATAAACGTACTAAGTTGGGCAAGAGAATTCCCCAAGGTGTTCTACTGAAGGTCTTGTGGGTTAAAAGCCCACTTACAAAGCAGGGTCATGTGTGCAGTCTTGCATTTATTTTATTCTGCCCAGGGCAGTATGAGTTTATAAATTACCATGCTGTTTGAGCCACAGCATTTTTGCTTTCAGAAATCTGATCATCGCTCCTAAATGAGCGCAGAAGGAAAATAAACTCCCACAAGTTCAGATTCTCCTACTCGCTGTAGGAGTCTCATACAATTTATTCAGTTAATCCCTGCAGAAACTCTTGGCCATTGGAAAAGCTTGGGTGGAAGCCCTGAGGATTCATGAATTCCAGCTGTGACTGCTGCCACTGCATACCCAATTGGAAATTAAATTGGTTTTGATTACAGCACTTGCAAAAATTCTCATGGTGATCAGGTTTACTCCGATTAAAATCAACAGTGTAGTTTGTAAAGGATCATTCAAGGTTTCACTTGTAGAGCACACATTTATTTGATAGCCTGTAGTTTTACAAAAAGTGGTGAATCTGGTTTTTGGCACTTTGTACCAGATTAAAAGCTCCAATGACACGTGGAACAAAGCATCGAACTAGTGTAAACTCTCTGGGTCAAGTCTGTTAGAAAAAAAGTGTTGTGTAATAACTTTGTCTCGGCAGATTTTATGACATAAAAGGTACCATTTATCTTTACAGAGCTGGCAGAAAGCTAACATAAACCACAAAGGGTGCATAAACACCATAGTGTACGCTCTGGCTAGTTTGATAAAAAATGTGATCATATTGTCCTGCCTAATTCAATCAAATTTGTACTGCCAGATTACCTAGTACTTCGTATATCCGACAGTAAAGTTGAACCACAGCCTCCATGACTAGGTAATATTGTCTGAATAAAGGAAACGTTGCCAGGAACTACGATTAAGGGCCATGCAAGGCCAAGCTTCATAAGCAATATCTGATTTGGGAGGCTCGGGAACACCCACTTTGAGACATCTGCAGGCTGACTTGCAGAAGCGCACAACACCTTCTGCTCCATTTGCTCCTGCTGTAACCACGAGTCTTCAGTGCATCTGAAATTTAGTTTGCGATTTTTCAAGTTGGACACCCCAGAATCAAAAACCTGAAATATTAGTGGACTGCTCTAGAAGAATTAGGCCTTAATCTCTCTGCTTTGATCTCCCTGTCTGTTAAACTAGTAATGTAAATGCTGTGGACAAGTTAACAGTTGTAACTGCAGTTACTGCCGTTTCCCGCACCTATAATACAGGATTTGTCTCTTCCACCTGGCTGCCCGTTTCCATGCAGCTTCTCTGACAGGCATAATTACCCAGTGCTGTGATCCGTTCCTCTACGCCAAGTGTAGAAGACAGGCATCGAGCGAGGAAGAGGACAGATATTTCCATTGGAGAGGAGCCATCAGGGTCTTGACTGGACTCATTAAAGTGCGCTGATGAGCAGGTGCAGCAGTGATTCATGCTCTGGCATAAGAGAAAAGCTGCTCATGTAAGGCCTAAGAACACTGGATTCCTTTTACAGCACTTTTGTATCATAAACATTGGCAGCTGCCTTTATTGGTACCTGCAAAGAATTCTGCTCACCTTGCTATACAGAAAGTCTTTGCAGCCTGCTGTATTTATTGGAGGACTCTGATGCATATTCTTCCATACACCACTTCTTGCTCTCTCACCTTCCTTCCTTTTCATCATTGCAATTACATGGCAGACATGAAAGACGTATCTTCGGGTAAAAGATGAATTTGATAGCGTGAGAATGTGAATGAAATACACAGAGAAATTAAGAAAACATTGTTTAACACAGTTAATTGAAAATTGTTCCTAAAGCCATCCCCAAAGCAGAAAACGTTTTTGCTTTTATCTACAGATTATTTTTAAAAGCCACAGAAAGATATGTAGCAGGTTCACTTTTACATCTGTGAGGCAAGGAGATTTCACTGGAAATAACATGAGCTGGTTTCTAAATCAGTCTTTCTTTTTGTCTTCGTTTGTCTCCAAGCCTCTGATATGACAGGATCACAGCAGCGGGAGATGGAAAGATTTTGGAATAGTTTTCTTAATGATTAGGCCAAGAACTTATGCAAAGAGCCTCACATTCTTCCAGTGGAAATGTGCGTGTGGTTTTTGCGTAATAGCCAGCTCAAGACCCTTACTGAAATGCGATATTCAAATTCAGGAGATGAGGGAACAGAAAGAAAAAAAACCTTCAAATGGTGAGCCCGATGGCTGGAAAGAGCTGGTCGGTTAAAGAACGGCTCCACGACCCGGCACAGCACAGTCTATAGTCTGGCATCCCAAGGAAACGAGACTTACGTATTGTTTACTAGTCAAGTCCCCATTCCTAATCTTCCCCAATACCTTTTGAATCCATTCATCAAATCATGCATATATGATACAGGAGCTGAAACCTCAAAGATCTGAAGTTCCTACAGCTTTCATGAGAACAGGTAGCCAGGTGGAAGAGACAAATCCCGTTAATACTCCCATAGGGAGGTGATTTATAGGACTCGCCCCGTATGACCCCCCACGGGCCAGCGAGCTGTGATGAACAGCCAAGCCTTGGGAAAGCGTCACGCATTTTTCACCTTGTTAGGCATCAGAGCATATAAACATGAGGCGACTCCAGAGGAAGCCAAGCTTCATTCGTTTCTGCTGCTGACAGAACTACTTATCAGTGGGTTTGTTATACCGAGAGAAGGACCATTTTATTTTTCACACATACACAACTATAGACTTGCGTCCTTGACAGCTTGCATGAAGACGCAAAACAAAAACTTAATTAAAATAAGATCCCCATTAGAAGGGGGATAGCATATGTGGCCCTGGTGACCGTTTTTAATGAGCAGAACCAAGACAGGCGTTTGCAAAGGGGGTCCTCTGAAATTAAGTATGCAGTGCAGAAGAATTCCAAGTGTGCAGGTTACACTGCAAGTTGTCTGCATCATATATTCTGCTAAGTGCAGAACTGAATCCCAGTTTCTCCAAACCTCAAAATGCATTTGGTTCAGTTATCCTCTTGACTAAAGAGCCCAGAGAAATTAAGAAATTCAGCTGCAATCCATGAAAGTAATAAAGGGACATACATCTCTTTTCCTGTCTGCTTTATGCCAGATTTTTCCTGGCATTTCTATGTTATTCAAAATCATGATGCTATTTGAGTGTGCTAGCAAGCAATTCTATTCCCTTCTGGAGATTTAGTAAGAAAATATCCTGTGCAGCTGTTCTAGAGCTTGATTTGTTCTTAGCAGTAATCTTTCTGGTACAAAGTGTCTGTTTGTCAGTGCAACTGCATCTATCCTAGAAGCACTGTGTCAGTTCAAAGTAGCACTATGCCTGTATTTGGAAAACGTTGCTGGAACGGACACTGCCTGGGCACCGACAGGCCAGGACCCGGTCTCGTACGGTGCCAGCTATAGTGAGATCCTGGATCCAGTATCAACTTCCTCAGGCTCTGACAGAATAAACATGAATGTACTGTAAAGATGGACACGATTCTGAACTTCAGCATCCAAAGTGCCCACCAAACTCACTGTAACCTTATTCTTCCCAAATTTTGCCTGGCAAATTAAAAAAAGGACTAGCAAAACATACCATATTTTAATTTATGCATGCACAAGTCTCATACTGAGACATGTCATTGATTCATTTGTGAAAGCAATAGTCTGGATGCTTTGAGGAAGAAGGGACTGAACTAATCAGCAGTGGAAACAGGAGATAACCACAAACATCAGTGGGGTTTGATCCTTGCCATAAACCAGGATCAGGGAACAAGTATCCATCTCTAGCATGATAGACCTCTCTTTTGTCAGTAAAATAGTGACTGTTAAGGGCTTAAGAGGAAAAAAAAAAATAATTCCAGCAAAATCCGTGTGCAGAGCAACATGAAAGCACGCAGGCAGGCGTCAGGTATGTAGGCAAGCAGGCCACTGTATGCAGCTCCATGCCATATTTCCTAGGAAAGGAAGAACATTTCCAGTTTCATTCGGCATCTGCACCCAGGTCTGCCAGGCTGCTCTCCTCCATTTCTGCCTAAGCAGTGACTGCCTGATTTCTCAGCAATAGGGACGAGGTTTGGAAGTCAGCAAAGGGGCTGCTATGCTAGCCATCACGCATCAAAGGGAAGGAAGCAAGCTGGCAGCGCTTCAGGCAAGTTGAAGCCTCCCACAGTGCTCCTGCTCAAGAGAGCTTACTTAATTTAAAAAAAAAAGCAAACAGAAAGTATACTGGCAAGAGTGCTCATTTACAGATATGTATTGCATCTCTCAGAGGCCCGAGAGGGAAGAGGGAGCACATAAGGATCTGTTTTTTCCTAGGCAGGTGTAGATTTACTGGAAACAAGAGATTGCAGCCTTCTGCCCTCCTCCACATCTGTGAGGTTTGGTGCAGCAGCACACTCGCTCTCACGTCAGATGCTACGGTAGTGGCTGTGCAGACACAGCCAGCCAGCCAGGGCTATGTCCGTTCCTCCATGCCCCAACTTGTTGTGTTAAAAACATCCAGCCTCATTTTGCCCTCTGAACCTCCTGCACCCTCGTGCATCTGTATCGAGGCACTGGGATGCCAGCAGGCACTTCCCAGTGTGTGGGGCTTTGGTTAGGCACTGTCCTTTCTGCTCTGTTAAGATCTAATACAACATAAAGTGGTGTAAAGACAATCAAAACCGTTTCAAAGCAATAGAATTTTACATACCATTTTCCACTACAACTTTGAACTTACATTGTAACTACCTTCACTTTCTTGTAGGAAGGACCTAAGGAAATAGTGTAACTTCATCTGAGGAATGCTTCTCCTTGCTTTGAGGTCCCACAGAAAACTGTAGATTTGATGGCCTTGTGCACTCTGACAATTTTTGATCCATCTGCCAGAGTACTGAAGAATTGCAAATCAGTGTAGCTCTGCTTGAAGGACAGGGGATTCTTGTTTCAGTTCAGAGTTGAATTGGCTTGATTGGAATGAATTGTTGCAGATCTTTGTGAAACCCTTGGCGTAAACACGAAAAAAACACACAGCATCCATAACAGCTCACTCTGGTTTTACAGTTAAAAAACTGCATCTCTGCTGAATAAAAGCAAACCTGTCACTTAACGCAAGGCAAATATCGATCGTTATTCTTAGGCAAAAAAATTCATTACACTGTTAATACCAGTAGTGGACTCATCTGAGCTGTGGAGCCAGGGTTGCTGGAATCTCTTCACAGTTCTGCCCATCCAGTGTGCAGCCTTGGAAGAGGTGAAGAGTGAAAGAGGTGAAAGACCTTGAACAACTTCTCTGTACCATAGTTTTCCCCAGGGAAAACTGGAGATACTTACCCATTCAGAAAGGGGGGTTGCTTTTTATTAAGTACTTTAAAAACCATGGATTTATAGCATGAAAAGTAAAAGCTCTTTAAGTTGCTTTGTTTTTATTTTCTAGTAGCACAGAGTGGATCGATCGGCGCTGTATATTGATTCAGTGCAAAAAAAGGAGTAAACCAGGAATATTGTGGAGACAGGGTTATATGCAACATAGAAACCTGCCATGCTTTAAACTAGTTTGGTTAAATCTGTCCCAAAAATCTGGACAAAAATACATTTTGGTCTGTCTCAGATCAACTGGGAACAGATTGAAGCTAAAGAAAATTAAAACCGCTGTTCAAAGCAAGGCAATGCCATGTGCAGACAAGCCTGTAAGAAACCGCACGGACACCCTTCTGCAAGCCTTGTAACAGGCTTCTGAGGGCTAAAGCTGTCATCTTCACCTTTTCAATTCTTAGCTCTTCTGTTCTTTCTTCCTAAATCCAGAAAGCATACAGCAAGAACAATTCAGATCACCTGTGTCATTGCTGAGGATTAAGGAGCAAAGAGTGTAAATCATTTCTTAATGAGAAGTGGAGGGGAAGGGGATGGGGGCATCATTAGGCAAACAAAGCAAAGCACCTAGTACAATAGGTGCTAAGTAGACTATTAGTCTCTGCTAAGTACTTCTCCTTTAGCTTGAACCAGGAAAAGCAGTTTAGGGGAGAAAAAAGGGATTTAGCATGAATATATCCCATCTTTCTAAAGATGTGCTAAACTCAGTGGCAAGGCCTCTCAAATTAGTAAAGGGATAGAATTTACATACAAAATACTCTGTGCTTTTCCCTCAGTCCCCGCATGAGTTGATCTGATTTTAATGCAGATGCTAATTGAGACCAAGGTAATCCGAGTTTACAGTGGTGCTTGATGGAAGATGTTAAGCGAATGGTTCTTTGAAAAACGTCTCTCCAGCCCTTGGAGTGCAACAAATTGGTTCCTTCTTGTTTTCTCTTGCAGTTTTGAAAAGAAATATTGAACCCTTGAAATATTTGACCTGGCTTTGTTGCCGCAAACATTAGTTTTAACTGTACAGAAAATACTGCGATAGGGATCCAGAAAATCCGGTTGTTCCCGCAAACATTAGTTTTAACTGTACAGAAAATACTGCGATAGGGATCCAGAAAATCCGGTTGTTCCCAGTCTGGCTTCGCCAGTGAGCGCCTGCTCAGTTAAGTCTTTTTGCCTTTTTTCCCCCCTCAGTTTCTCAGTTGCGGACTGCAGAGGGGAAGGTGGGGGAGAGGAAGGTATGCTGACTCCAAACCCTCTGCTAATCCTCGCCGGAGAGCAATTAAGGCAGCATTCACAAAACCATTTAGCTTTTCTGTTCCTCAATTCTGATCAGCTTCTTTCCTTTTAATTCTTTAGGGTTACACGTGAACCTCTTGACCCTTCTCTGTTTTATGGTATCAGGAAGGCTATTGCTCTGGTTTCTTATTTAATTTTAAACCTTATCCTGAAGCTGCCTCCTGGAGAGCTTCCAATTTCTGTTGAAGTTGACAGGAGGTCTGTATGCACTGCAGACTGAGGTTTAAGCGTACTGACTGTCAGGTCACATATTCCTTTACCTTTCTAGTTCAGAAAATCTACAGGAGAGAATAATCATGTTTTAGTAAAGCAGAGACTAGCTGATAAAACCGCCTCTTCTCCATTTCTGTTGCCCGAGTCTGCTAAGCATAAAATACATCTTCCTAACAGCATAAATGTGACACGAGTTGCTCTGTATTTCCCAGAACAAAGAGCATCAGGACGGATTTTGTTCATTTGTCTCTGCACTGACACGAGTTTTTATCATGATGTACTATCAAAATTGGACATTTAACCAGATAAACTACTCCATTCAGCTACAGATTTTCCTAAGCCAACTGCAAACAACAGTTACTTTATAAAAAGGAAGCCATTTTCTAAGCGCTTTCAGCAATGCAAGTTTAAAACCTAACTTTAAAAACCAGCGTTCCAGCTGCGGTGCTGCGTGTTGGTGTAGTTACCAGTAAATCCCAGCGACCTTCCACCGACTCTTAACAAGGACAGCGCCTTTAAGCTCAAGCTGGTACATTTCTGGAAGCCTTAACTTATTATTTTTCAGTACTAAAACAAGTGTACCACACCAGCCTCAGTATTTTGGGGAAGCTTTTATTTTTAGGGTATTCTGGTTTTATGCTTTTATTATATTGGAATAACCAATTTTAAGAGGAACTGGCCAAGCAAACCTAAATCACAGCCCTGGGTAGGCTAAGTTCTGTGAGATTTCTGACTCTCACCCATGAACGAGTCAGGAACTTAGGCAGATACATAACCGTGCCCCCACAAACCGGGGCGCTTGGATTTATGTGTGCTTAGTGTAAGCATTACTGTAGGACATACTGCTCACCAGAATTAAGATGTAACGTTCTGAAGTAAAATATACATGATGTAAGGTCATACATTTATTTACAAAGTATATTAGTCCCATTGACTTACAAGAGAAGGCTCCGAGCATCTTTATCGTACCAGTTTCCTGTTTGATAGGCAGTACTAACACAGGAAAGGCTTTAGCCGCCTTATACACGTAATATTTTTTAAGCCTTGGCCCTTGCTCCTACTGATAACACCTGTGGAGTCCTTTTAACGTGCCTTCACAGTATAATCACTCGGGTTTCTGTGCTGTGAGGCGGTGTTAAAACACTCCAGCAGTGAGTATGTATTTGACAACTTCTTCCTATCAGTCTCCTGCTGTGAAGGGGATGGCAGCAGTCAGGCAGCATGCATCTTAACAAGGAGGCAAAGTAGGCAAGCTTTTCCAGCATGTTCTCAGAAAACTGATTAGTCCTACTTTGTTCTTACCTTACCCTGCAATTCTTCATCCATGTGAAGTGTCCAGTTATGTAAAGAAAAAATAAGACCACTAAGCCACTAGAAGAGAGGAAGCAACACATACATTGTTTTATTATCTTCCCCTAGTATCTGTACTTTACATATATTTGACTGAAATTAGGGCTACAAGTTGCTCCTTCAGCAGCACCACCTAACTGATAGTTCATGGGGCAGGGGAGTCACAGGCGGTGTTCCACCATCCCTGGTAGGAGTGTGTAGGTGAAGTCCAGCCTTCCTGTGCTTCACAGGCTGTCCGGTGTCCACACTTACCAACTCCACCGAGGCACCTCCCTGTCCGAAGTTGCTGAAAAGCGATGCAGCCACAGAAATGGAAACCAAGGCCCCCGGCGTGTCCCCTAGAGCATGGCCTGGCAGCTTGACGGGACCGGGGTAGGGTGAAACTCGTTTGTACAGTTCCAGTCATTCCTTGAACAGGTATGCAGGCCTCAGAATCTTGCCTTTTTCAATAGCATTAAAATAATACAAGTTAAAAACCCAAAAACCTAAAAGAAGTTCTAAAACGTCATCTTCAGAGCTGTAAAAAGCCAAAATTGATGCACTTCCTAATAGCGTCAAACATTTGAAAGTCCTCGTTTCAGTCCCAAAGAACCTTTTAGAATAGCGGAGTAGGATTCGGTTCAGGCTGTATGCCGACGTGTCATCGTCTCAGACACGAACTCCCGAGCACATCGTCTGGCCGCCCTGCCTTACCCCGAGCGGGGCTGCGTTACCACTGTGTCCGTAAACTGTTCTCTTAAGGGAAGGCGCTGGAGCCATGACTGCGGTGCGATCAGTCGGTGCTGTGCGGGGAGCGTGCGGAGGGCGCAAGGGTTGTCCGCTGCTCGGTGGAGGACTTGGGAACCGAGCATCTTCAGCCAACCTGACGATAGGAAGGGCTGGAGCCAGAGTCACGCCGATGTTGCTGCTCCGGGGGCCGCTGCTCAGCGAGCTTCTGGTGGCAGAACTAGAACTGGAGAGGCGAGAAGGAAGATCGGGTTCTAGCAGCCAAGCCTGGCCAGGTGCAAGTCCGCTTTGCTGCCCCTCATCCTGGGATTTTAAGCCTTTGCAGCAGCAGATTCCAACGCAGGCACCGCCAACAACAAATGCCACAAACACCGATCCAACCAGAAGGAACGGCAGGTACACGGGCACTGCAAACGAAGAGTGACGTTAGCCAGCCATTCGTTCACGGGGTATTCTGGTTATCTTCTGTTCTTCGTTCCTTAAGACACGCATGCACCAGGGAGCAGGCCAGAGTAAGTTTTACTCTCAACTCTTTCTCTTGCTGCAGCAAGAAGATGAGACACTGGCAATTGCTACAGCAGGCTCATTTGAGAAGCCCGGGCGGACCAGTCAGTCCTACAGCATCTGCCATTAATATCCACGCAGGAGCTGTGCCAGGGCTCAAATGGCACAGCTGCTGTTCGCTTGTGCGTGACTGAAGTAGAAATTCATACTTATAACTGAGTTTCGACATACAGTTAGTACCTAAACTGCTGATGGGTTGCCTGTGGAATCTGGGTTTGAGGGCTACAGGCGTTTTTACAAGCCAGAAACTAAGTCAAAATGCATTAGTTAAAGGCATCCACATGCATTAACTGAGCGGGTTAGCAACACGCGTGTTCCACCGGGGATATAAACATCGGAGGCGTTACCGGATTACTTTGTTAGTAGCTTAGAGGCTTTTCTAAGAGTAGAACTGACAGGAGAGTCTTTTGAGTGAAGCCCCAGGCTGTTCCCTCTTCCCAGAGAAGGGAGCTGAGTGGCTCTGGCCCACGCAGCCACCAAAATACGCGCGGTGCCAGGGCTCCACGCCCTTCTGCTGCCCTGGTTGCAGCTTGGAGCTCTGTCGGGCAGGGCAACAGAGGAGGGATCTGGCCGATGCCCCCGAGGGAAGGGTGCTCCAGGGGACGCACAGAAGCAAGCCCATCCGATACGCCCCCGTCCCATCCGAGAGAGGCAGGGGAAGCTTACCTGGCACTGGAGGCCTGGGGCTGGGCTGCTGGTGGTCAGCAGGGCACTCGCCCTGGTCCAGGCGAGCCTCCCTGGCGGCGCAGCAGTAGCGCAGGCGGCAGGTCCCGCAGCACAGCGTGGCCTCCGGGCCGTCGTAGCGCTCGGGGCACTGGAAGCCGCGGTGCCAGCGCTGCGGGCCGCCGGCCCAGCCGTGGCAGTACTCGCCCGCCTGCCCCGGGCTGCGCGGCGGGGCCAGCAGCAGCGCTAGGGCGCAGAGGAGCCCCCTCGCCATGGTGGGCCGCGCTGGGGGTCTCACCCCTAGCCACTTGGCCCGCACGGCCCTTTTCCCCCCCTTTTTTAAAGGCAAGGCGCACACCAGCCCGGGCAGCTGCAGACTGCAGCGCTCCCAGAGCACCAGCCGCCCACCAAGGCACTGCCTGAGCTCCTGTTTCGGGAGGTTTTATCTCTTGACCTGCCTCTAATCCCCTCTCTTTGCAGCAACAAAGGACCCACTAATTGAAAACCATTTGCAGCTACTCCAGCTCCACCTTCCTGATGTCTCCTTCGTTCCTGCAGGGAGCAGCCACTGGTTCCTGCTGGAGATGGCACATCTCACACTCACGGTTAGGCATTTCAACTAGCGAGGCCAAGGAGTGCGGGCTACAGAAAGCCCAGGGCTATCTGATACCAAAGCTTCATGCCCTCAGGGGCTCGTCGACTAGCTGAAGTGTCAGAGGTGGGAGGCTGGGGACTGCGCTGGGGACAACAGATGATGACAAGTGAGAAATGAAATTTCCAGAGTAGAAAGAAAATACAGGGATAACCATCTTCTAGCGGGCTCTAAAGTCTAATTGGTACAAACTGGTAACAAGGTAGTTTTTACCTTGTTTAATGTGGATAGTCAATTACATAAATACAAAGAAGAAGATTTATTCTGACAATGTAGGAAAAATTAATTTCGAAAGCTCTAAGTTGGTTTAATTTCTGTCTCCGTGGTTGAAAACCTAGGGGCTGAAAATTTTCTTCTGCTTTCCCTACACATAGTGCAATCCATAACTAAAAAGCGTGTTTCGGGGGACAAATACCTATTTTAAGCTCTTAGAAGTTTGACCTACACAGTAAAATCCTACAGTGTTACAAGGAGCCCATAGCAGCACGGGAGTGGTAGCGACCTCTTCATCTTTGAACTAAAAATAAAGCCAGACCATTTGTGGTCTTTCTTAGTCTCCTTACAAGTCTCAGTACTTGCTATATTAGCAGGATCCATGGCTGAATCACGGTTAGCCTGTGCTTAACTGCAGCCAGGAAGAAAATTGTTGCTAATTGAGCACTTTGAAAAGCAGGGAGTTAGGGCAACAGCTTTTGGTAGTGTGTTGCACTGTGTGCGGCTTGCTTGAAGACTCCAAAAGGTATTCTTGAATGTACACAAAAGCTGGTTCCCACACAATTTTTTAGGAGTGTTGCCATTGATTGTAGAGGGAGGCTGTCCAATGATGCAAACTTTCAGAAACATTTGCACAAAATAATCTCCCTTCTGATGATTTTTTGTTTTAATATTAGATAACAGCTTGCACATCTATGCTTTATTAACTATTTCATGTGTTCAGTTGAGTTATATTTCAATCTGCCAAAGATGTCAGCGCTCATCACCTTTGCCAGTCAGTCACCTTTCATGCATCATTTTTTAATTGGCTTTTTGGCAAACATGCTTAAAGAGATCCTTGGACTCGGAAATGTTAAATGAAATCTCTGTTTAGAAGTAGAGACCTTTCCAAATGCTGCTCAGCGCATTGAGATAGGCATTTTGCTGTGGTGCGTTTCAGCTCTGCAAGTGTCAGGTTGGCTGACTGCATAGGACCTCGTCCTATAAATCCGTGGGCACAATCTAGAAAATACCGAGCAGCCCCACCACCCTTTAAAAGATAGCCAGAGGTGAGTGATGACCCTCTTGGACTGGTTTCTCAAAGCACTGATGTGATACTTTAAGCCCAAAGCTATATTTGCCTTAGGGCAGATCCTAGTTTATTCACACATTCAGCCTCAGCACTATTAGGCCAGACTAAATGCTAACTTTTATTATTTGTTGTTATGGGAAAAAGCAGCCTCAGACAGGTTTTAAGCATGTGCTTAGCACTTCGCAGAGTTCATCATAATAAAATGTACCTCAGTAAACACGACAGGATGCAATTATTTCCTCCCATCTTCCACATTAAAAGGGTATAAAGACACCTGCAAAGTCAGGTATTCAAATGCTAAGAAATGCATAAAGCTGTGCATTGCACGAACACTTCGAATGACGCTGCCCTTACATCATTTCCCCTCTCCGCATATACGCTATCGTTAACAACATGGTCATGTATTATTTTTTCCTGCAGAGGATTACACTGCCTCACTTAGCAGGGATAAACTCTTGGAAACTAAATGCGGAGTCCCTGTTCAGGGTCTGCGAGTGTGTTGGTGCGTGTTACCGGAGGCATTTGTTTCCCGACTCAAAATCTCTCATCTTCATTTTGTCATAGGCTATTCTGTGCTGTGATGTCCACTTAACCGCTGTAGAAACAGATGAATGTAATTGCGTATCAAAATTGTGTATGTTTACAGAACTTGTGACCCACTTTGAATTTTGATAGGATAAAAAGGGCTAAGTGGATATATTGGGATGCTGGTTGTGAACTACAAGGGTAAATCGTGAATTCTATTCTAATTCCTTATGTTCAGGCACTCTCAGCTTTCTTAGTCTTTCACCCTGCCAGGGTGAAATTTTTCATGCTTGTTTTTTGCCAGCTTTGGGGAAGTTTTAAACAGAAACAATCCAGCCTGTTTTGCATGAGAGGACAGTGATGATGGTTTCCCATTATTAACAACAACAAACAATCTCGTTACCTTTTCTGAGTATCCCTGCAGCCAAAACAGCTTGAGCTTTGAATTTACAAGTTACCATGGAAATAGCCCTTAGAGAGAAGTCTTTTTTCCTATGTGAGGGTTGTTTCTCTTATTTAGGGAAATGTACATTCCCTCTCATGAATTTTATGTGCGCAGCAAGATGATTAAAAATTCCTGTTATTCTAAGCAGAAAGCACAAACTGGAAACTTCCTGATTTGCAGCTGCTTTGCCTTCCCTGCAGTACCAGGGCTCAGTGTCAGTATTTCACAGTCTTCTATAATGTTGAAGATTGAACTCTGCCACCAGATTTCAGGTATATTCTTGTCATTTCTTAATGCCAAGTGAACGTTCAATACAGAACAAGAAGCAAGGGAAGAACTGATCCCTCTCGGCTAACAGGAGCCTGTAGTCCACTGGTCAGATCCTGTAAGGTGCTGATCAATTCTCCCGATGCTGTGGGTGCTACTTCAGGCCAGCCAGCACTGCGCTGGGCGCTGGCACCGGCCGGGACCGGCCCTAAAGAAACCACAGGGAAATACAGCAGGCACAGTGAGGATGCCCTACGGTAACTTAGGTCTTTGCATTTCATGGCTCTTGAGTAAATGCTGCCTATGAGAAATTATGTAAATATTTTATGATAGATAGCCACCATATACTTTATTTTTACCATACTTGATGTGCATCATCAATGCCGCCTGCCTCCAGCTGATAGCTGCGAGGCTGGGGGCCCTCTGCATCTCATTATCCCTGTGGTGGTTCCACACGCGAGGGCGAAGCGCGGATGTGTGGTGCTGGCCGGAGAGCCTCGGAGAATGAAGGTTGCCGCTTAACCACTGAACACACAGCAGCCTCCTTCTCCCTGATCTCCCCGCGGCCTTTATGCACATTGAAAGATTAACACAAGAGGGAAGGAGCTAGTTGAGTGTGAATGTCGAATTGAGAGAGGCTCAAAGGTGAAGAAAGAGAGAATCAGACCGGGCTAAGCAAGGAAACCAGGAACGAGCTGGGGGGAGAGAGTAGGCAGGGAACCAGACTTGGGAGGCCGAATCGTGGTGTGAATGGGGAGGCTGGTAGGGAGGACTGAGTCGAGACAGGTAGGAAGGGGAGTGCTGCTCTGGCGGCCTGGGGGACTGCTTGCGGTGTCAGAAAGAGGAAACTAGCTGGAGCATCATGAGTTCAGCGTGAGCTAGAAAGCAGCTGCTACCTGAGATGGCTGCTTTGAAGCTATTTAGGGACTTCGGTGCTGCTGCCTGCCTCACCCGGTGCCATCCACGCAGCCGTAGTCCCCCAGTGGATGAGGAGTTCAGGGGAAGAGGGAGACTGGGACTGACAGGGCAGAAGAATCAGGGTAGGACCCAAGACTTGGGAAGGACTGGTGACTGTGAGTTAGAGGGATGTAAGAGGCGGGGACCGGCTGCCCGAGGCAGCTGGGATGGAGCGGAGGAGCCCACTGGCTGGAGACGAAGACTTGCTAGGCAGGTTTCGCTGGGGGATTTCTGAGCCCAAGCCGTGAGCCTCATGGGACTGAAAAACACTGGTGTCTCACACCACTGAGCAGTTCTGTTCTCACGAAGCTGTTGAGGCCTGATTCTCTCCTCACGTTAGCGTAACGCAGCTGCAGGGAGCTACTCCTGGCCCACGGGCTGGTGCTAGCAAGCCAGAGTCCCATAGAGCCGTCTTCTCATTCTGGCTCCATATAATGCAGACAGGTAGCTCCCCACAGCGACTGCTTGCTAGCTGAAGATTTGTCCTTTTACAAGTAATTACGGTAGTATTGTCTTATTATGTTATAATTAAGGAAGTGAAGAAGGCAGGAAAATAAAAGGCAGTCATTCAGGATAGAGCCAGGAGGCCCGTGTGCCAAGGTGATGGGCAAGCACGCATCTTTCTCTGCACGTTATTACTGGAGGTTGATGAGTGAAGGGGTGTCATCCCTGAACCAGGGGGCATGCTGTGGATACTTAGCAAAATCCATGCTCTGTAATGAGAAAACTACAGGAGAAGCTAATAATTACTTGAGTGTTTAATATAAAGAAGAAGAGAAAGCTGCAGTATCAACTGTGTTCTGAAGATACAGATTTAAACCTGGTGTCAGGTTTTCTTTGGTGATGTGGTACCGAGGTGTCCTTATGTTACTGAGAAAATAGCTCTCTGTAATGTAGGCATGCGTGACTTCTGTTCTTTCAGTGGTTTGGCCAGGTTTTAGGTGAAAACAGACTAGAGAATCAACAACATTGATATCTGTAAAAATGTACCCTGCCTCTGCGGAAGAGAACTAGCAGACCTGTAAGCTTATTAGTTTAAAAAGGGCCACAATCTCTGCATGTTTTATATAGAAAGCATTACTGCCTGTTAGAAGCCTGTTGGTTGGCTGTAGCGCTGTGTGCTCATGCGAGCAGTGCCCTGCTGGTGCGGGGCTTTACTTATCAACAGCGCAGGTAAGAACGATGCTGGAGCAGGCGCTGCACAGCATTAGGAACGGAGGGTGCTGCCTGGAGTAGCCAGCTTTCCTTAGGAGTGGAGAGCTCCCCAATTTACTGCTTTTTCTTGTTTTTAGGCAGTTTAGCTTTCTCTTTTTTAAGTGAGCTGCAGTTTAACTGAGTGTCAGTTTCAGAAATGCTCACAAAACTTCCACAAGCAAAAAAGAATGAAAAAGAAGAGAACAAACAGTGTTCTGCTTTGAGAGGTGCATGAAAAAGAAGACACCTCTCTATCTTTGATCTGTATGTACAGTTACAACAGGTTTTGTGTATGCCTAATACTCACAGCCCCACCTGATCCACGTGTAATGATTTGCCTAGTCACGGAAGTCTAACTGCAGCCTGTTTGCTAGGCTGGCACCTCCTCAAAAACAAAACCAAGAAATATTAAAACCAGTCAGTACTGTTCATCTTCCTCAGCAAAGAGAATGGGACAGAGGTGGCTCACATCAGTGTATTTAACACGATTAGTTCTTTTTTGGGGCATTATTTTTTGACTGAACCAGCAATTTCCAACAGACTTCAGTAAAAATGCAGGTCTTAAATTTTCCTTGAGTTAGACTTCGACAGCCCCTTCGCTCCTGGTGATTTTCCTTCTTTCCTCCTCCCAACTGCAGGTCTGTTTTCTCCTTCCTGAAGAGCCAGCCTCATTTCTGCACTCTTCTACCACAAGAGAGGTCTTTTGAGGGAGGAAATTAGGTGTTCCTGTGTTCCCTGCTGGGCTCTTCCCTCTCACTGAGCCCCCTCTTGATGTCGGCAAAAAGCTGGACAGTCCAATGGCCCTCCTCACCTAAAAAAGACAAAAACCACCTATTGCAAGCGGTAGCTAGGAAAGAGAATGGCAGAGCTGACTGAGATGGTGATTTACTGAGGTGTGCTTTTTGAACGGTTGTTCAGCCTGAATGCTCTTGATTGTTCATATACAATAGGCCTGATTTTCAAGAGGGGATGAGTCCCGGTAGCTTCGCTGGGAGTCAGCAGGAGCTGCCGGAGCTCCGTCTGCTCCGTCTGTGTAAAGCGCGGGGTGAGCTCCGTCTGTGTAAAGCTCAGGCCCGGGCGGTGCTGAACAACGCTGCCGTGGCAGACGGAGCCTAGGAATCAAACACAGTAAGAGTTAAGCCAAACTTTGATTGCCAACTCAAATCACAATGTGTTTGGAGTTCAAACAGGTCTGGAACTTTTTTTATTTAGTTAGTTGTAATTTTTTCTTTCTTTTTTGAGATGCAGCTGCTTCAGAGTTTAAACGATTAGAAGCCTGAAATGCTGGAAATCTCACAGGAAAACCTGCTCTTAAAATCTCCAGCTCTGAATCGGATGAATATCTGACCCCTTGGGCTCCTATTATTTTCTGTTGAATTTTTCTGCAGTAGGCATTTTCTAGCAAAGTATAAAAGACTGCTATCAGAGGCTCGGCGTTTATATCTGAACTGAAGTCAAGTCACTGAGAAGTATCATGGCAGCTTCATAAGGTGTTCGCAGGCGTTTGGGTTCATCAGGGCACGGTCAGGAATAAGTCCTGACAGAGTGGCTGTTAGGCCGAGGGACAGCAATTCCGTTAGTATTTCTGTGTGCGCATGACCCAACTGTCAGTCAAGGAAACTGTGCAAGGTGCTGTATAAAATAATAAGGAAATAGTTTCTGCCCTGAGCTGCTAATAGTCTTCATGTGAGGCATTTTGATTGAGGAGACACGGGTCGGCAGTGAGGTCAGCTTACCGGTGAGCTGCAAGTGTCGATGTATTGCGAGTCAGCGCAGCAGAGCGTGCCCTGAGGAGGAGCTAGCTTTGTGAGTATTTCGTTACAAGGGCCTTCTCTCAAGCAGGACAGTGGAAAGTGCAAAAAAAACCATAGCCTTATCACTGACGTTTTGACAAGCTGGAGGCTTTCTATGGACTAGCAGGGAATTGGAGTGAACATTTTCATAGCGATTGAGAGATGGTAGAAAAGGTGAAGACTAGTCATGAAGATTTTGGAAACTGGTTGAGGAAAAGGCTGTGAAAATGCTGAAAATAAAGGAAAGAAACTTATGCTTGACAGGAAAGAGAATAAGGAGTCAGCAGGGAAGACTCAAAGAGAGGGATAAGCAGACAGAATAGGGTTATATTTGTCAAGGTGATAACCATAACAATATGTCGAAAGTCTGGCAGTGCCTCTCCTAAGAACACTTGAAACACTGAAAATAAAGACAAGAAAATTACTAGATAATTTCATGCAGGAACACATCCTTCACAGTAAAGAAAAGACGATGGGATAAGGTAGACACCGTTCTAAATCACTTTCCTCTTTAAATTTCTATAGGAGCAAGGCGATGTAGTAAGTAGAGGTTTGGGACCCAAGAGCTGTAAGTTCCAGATTTCAGTCAGTCCCAGAGAAAGGCAGACAGACACACAGAAAATATGCAAACCAGCAAAGAGGCAATCCTTTCACAGACACCATGTCACCTAAGGGTTTCCAGAAGACAGTTAAGGCGCCTGACGACTGACCCAGAACAGGTCAGTCCCAGTGCTGTACTTAGACTGTAGGCACTGTGCTGGGGATTAAATTAAGCAGATTTAGATGTCCATTGCAAGACTCATTCTTCTGTTTCTTGGTACAAGTCTTCATAGTGCTTTCTGGTTACTGCTTGTTTCTTTCATGAAATTACTTTGATGTCTCTTGTGATTGTCTCTCTTGACACTTTCTTACATTCTGCAGACACAAGTTGCGATCTGCTTGGCAGTTCTGCAATTGCTCTGACACTTCAGAGAAACCTTATATGCCATCAGTCACTTATCGCTGCTTTGAATTTGCTGGCAGACCATGTGCCACTCGTACATTCACTGAGGAATTGGCTTTCTCTTCGCTGGCTTGTGGCTTGGGGACCACCTGTCACAATCCCTTATTTTAATCCTCTTTTTTTTTGTGATTGCACTGGCAAGATTCATCACGCCATAGCACAGGGGTAGTCTGCAATAACTGGTGTGGATGTCTCATTGTAAACCATGAAACTGTGCCTTGAGGAACAAGGGAAGACCCCGGGGATAATGCCTGTGAGCACGGGCTGCAGAACCCCCACCTCCAGGCTATTTGTCCGGATTTCTCCCAGAACAATGTGTGAGCAAACCCTGTGAAGCTGAGTGCTGTTTGTTGCTTCAGTTTCACATTACAGCTCTGCCACGCGGAGCGTAATAAAAGCAGAACTCAACGGGATACAAAACCGTGTGATACAACGGGGATCAAATCCTTTTCTGATGCCATTCTCTCCATTTCCCTCAAAGGTGCACACGGGATGGATTTGGCCCTAGAGGTCAAAAATGTCCTGACAGCGCCCATGTGAGCACAAACCAATGAGTTCTGCACGGTGCGGAGAGATCGGGGAGGGAAGGCAGCTGGGAAGTGCACTGAACCGCAAGCGCTGGCACGTACGGTAAAACTGGTCACTGGAATTTAGGCAAGGGGAAATCTTTGAAGAAGATAAACCATAAACCAAACCTTTGCCCTCGCAGAACCCAAGCCTTTCTAGAAATTTAGAAAAGTTCAATTCACTTAGTATTTTTGCAATTTTACATTTCTGCTCCCTGGCCATTAAAATAAGAGCCATGCTGAATGATTTCTGGGTAGAAAAGGAAGCAAAGTGGCCACATTTCGCTCTCCTATGCCCAGGGAACAACAGAAGATGTGGAGAAACGGGGTGTCCTCCCTGCCCCGTTCATTACCAAGAGGTTCAGATTATTTAAAGAGGCATTGGTATTACTGGATACTTAAAGCCAAACCTCAAGGTGAACCTCTGAACCTCTTTCAGCTTGACTGTTACTTCTTATAAGTGATGTGTTAATTTTCATCTAATGCCAAGAAATGTCTTTCATTCTCCCCAGCTGGCATCAGAGATAAGGGACTAAATCCCCCAGACATTAAAACATCGAACAGTTCTGGCGTGTTACTTTAGTCTCCTGCTCAAAGTCTTTTTCTTTTTCCCGACCGACCTCAGACACAATACAAAATAATCACTGAGCAAAAAAAGGGTAGCAATTTAAACTGTGGCTTTGAAGTTCAGCCCATATTCTGGGCTGTTGCCCTTCCTTTTCCAGCCATCTGCGAGGTGTCTGTCCTGAAGGGTTAACTCAGGCTGTTAGGCCAGATCTAGAATGGCTCATCTGTTACGTCAGGGAATACTCGTAGGATGCACTAGCAATTGGTTGTGGGTTACAAAACTGCGCTCTCGCTAAGATATCTCGTTGCTGATCCTTTTGCCCCAAACGAACTAATAAACACCAAGGTGTGCTCATTCACATCGTAGTTTTGCTGGCGTAACTGTTCCAGTCCCGTACCACAGCTGCGTCCCAGCCTCGGGTATAGCAGCCGTGTCAGCAGAGGTTTGTAGTGTTGCCGGTTGTTAGTCGAGCGCCAGACGCCTCAAGCGTGTGCCCCAAGTGTGGGGCTCACTAAGCCAGAGCTTACCTCACCTTTGAGCTGGTGACGTGCTGGGCTGCATCTCTCTTCAGTGCCTTCTACCGTTAACTTCCAGTTGCCCCCCAACTCTGAAAACGACTTGTCACTGAAGCCTCGCGGGCGGCTCGAACGGGAATTTTAGCACTTGGCCAGGGCCAGTCCCAAGCCTTGTCCCTGCTCCCGACTCCTGATTGCCCACAACGTTCTCCTTAAGTGGCAGTACCATTGGTGGGCTTTCACCGCACACCGGAGAAGGAAGGGAAACATGGAGAGCTGCACAGAGATCTCTGCAGAGCTCTCTTCTTGGTGTTAGGGATGATGATGAATGAAGAGCTGCCAGGGAGGGGAAGGAAGGTAGCAAGCAGTCCTTCGTGATGGAAATCTTCTCCAGGAGCCAGCAGCTAAAGCTAGAGATCGGTGTAGCTTTCTTGAACATCAAGCCTTGCAGAAGGCCTCTCTTAAGCAGGTATCTGTTTTCACCCTGAATGAGCGTGCATCAATTGCCACCATAACCAATACGGCTTTTGCATGCTCTGAGGAGATATTAGACCTTGTTCAGTTCATAGAACTCGTAAGCATCCTTATCTCTCCCGAGACACAACGCAGCACAACATCAAGGTAAACTGGATGGGTACAGGCAGCGGCTTGGCGCTTCTGCGGACAGATCAGCAACATGGCAGAAGCCTGACAAGATACACCTCTTCTCTGAAAGAATACAACTCTGGTCTTGTGTCTAAGCAATAAAATCCTCCCTGTGTTCTCTTCCACCAGAGGGTGCCAGTGGCTGGGAAACCACCGGCCTTGGCAGCCCCTTGCAAGACTGCAGAGACCCCTGTGCTCACCGGGTATCCTCCCGAAAGCGTGGAATACACATCGCTGATAACATTTGCATTTACTTTTAGCTCTGTCCTTGGAAGGAGAGATGTTGTATGTTGACAGAGTTCAACAGAGCTGGCACAACGCCCCAGCGCAGGCAGGGAGGTGATTGGAGAGAGAGAGCCCCATTTTCTGTTCCAGGCATCGGCTGCACCCCTACTGTGAGATGGTGAGAAGGGACCTGGTCGACCCCTGGGGTATTTTCAGAATGCAGGGCTTGCTTGTAGCTCTTGGTCACACTAAAGCATCTCTTTGTATTCTTAACCAACTTTAACATTAAGAGTCTTCTGAGGCCTCTTTCACATTCCCCTATTCCAACCAAGGGAAAATTTAAAGGGCCAGTTCCCCACCCGAAATAAAACTTTTCAACTTGATTAATCAGCAGCTGAAGGTTTGGCCTAAAATCTTATATTTCTTTGACAGAGAAGATAAAAATAGCTCAGTGTTTTCCATTTGCTGTATGTATTCACCTGTCCCATTAGCAGCAGTGGCAAATTTTACTACCTTTTTCTCCTGTCGCCTGTCTAGAAGGACCAAAGCTAGGCAACACCAAGCTGGAGCCTGTTTTGTCTTGCACGATATCGGCATATGCATTACACAAACTTCAGTTGCAAAGCCAGCGGTGCAGTTGCCTTGTTTTCAGACCATGCCATCAATTCCCAGAGTCCCACTGAAAGTAACAAGGTCGCACATTTGAAATAAAGGGCATTATTTGGTCTGCAGATGCTCATTAATTATTAGTGTCCGGGCTGAGTGTGCAGAAATAGCTGTGGGGTGAGTCCATCCCTTGACTTGTTACCTAGGCAAGTGTGATACGGACTTACTGACACTTAATGAAGATAGAACTCCAGGATGAGATTTTATTTGTCTGTTTATTTTACGGAGTCACTTTTCACGGTAGAATTTCACTTTGATGTTGTAACAAATTCATGAGATCTGCTGTAATGTTAGGCAGAAATAGCCTGCTGCATAGACGGTCTGGTGGGACAGGAACAGGAAGACATGGCGGAGACAAGTGGAATTATAAGACTAAAGAACCACTCTTCAGCTGCTCAAGTGAGGCATATGTTATATATGAATGAAGTTTTTATTCTCAGCTGGGTGACACTTTCCCAAATGCAGAAGTGTCACCGAATGGAAGGATTCGCTGTGATTGGCACGCTCCCCAGAAGAGGATATTGCCAGTAAGGGCTGATGACATGTCAGGTCAGGACTGCGGTGCACTGTTGAACCCCGAGACTGAAATAAGGGCTGTCGCAAGTCAGGGTTGAGTTTGCAGAACTGCGTGGGGGCAGCTTGCGCTCTGCCTCTGGCACAGAGCGTGTTCTGAACGCATTACTGAAAAACACTGATGGCATTTCTGGCACAAACAGCACGTGTGTAAAACCTCCACTCTGCCAGTTTCTCTTTTGAGGCAGGTGGTTAAACTGAACGTGAGGCTTTTAGTTTTTCTAATTGAAACATACGATTGATAATTTGTCTCACAATGGAAAGTCTGGGTGGACCTCAATAATTCGCTTTATTCTCTCCGTATGACGCTGAAGTCAGAGGAGCAAGAAGGAGAAAGACATCCCACCCATGTTAGAGCCGATAGAGTGGCTCCTCTTCTGCCTCCAGCTGTTGGTGTATGGCTGGCACTTCTCCGGGGGCTGGTACCCCTTGCAGGGAACTGAAATAACTCCAGCCACCTTTGTAGCCTGGAATAACTCCAGCAACCTCTGGAGATGTGGCTAGCCCAGGATCAGGAAGCTGATTCCCTGTGCACGTCCCTCCTTGGCCGTAGCAGAGGAGAGAGGGTTCAAGAAAAGAAAATCGTAATAAAATCCAGCTAACTTCAAACAAAAGAGATCTGGTAGAACATCCTTCCAGCAGGCGATTGTTTCCTATGGCATGTTGCCTGGTGCTCTGCTAGTAATCCGAAGTATGATAGATGAAGTTTGATATGCACAGTGACTGAGAAAAATTGCTGGTTGTCAGAACATCAGCAGCCAAGACAACAGCTATGTTTATTGACTTCCAAATTGCAAGATAATCTTAGTTATTGGTAAACCCAGTGTTATCCAACCTGATACTCTCTGTGGAAGCATAGCTAATGGCCTTATAGAAAGGACAGCAGCTCAGCTTCACACTGATCATGCATATTAAACTGTCACTGTAACGCATTGATGTATTGCTGTACTGTTTTTTTAAGAACTGATGTTCTTCTTCTCTGTCTTTAAATTGCTCTGGTTTGAGGTCTTATAGCCAAAAGCAATCAACAGATAAAATCCACAAATGTGCATATTAGAAAATAAAGATATAATAGGAGAGTACAAGAAGAGTAAGAAATTACTCACACTAATGGAGATAATAGAATTACTAAGGGAAATATCAGCTTTAGGATTCTGAGGTTCAACAGCAAGGCTAATCTTATGTAAATTTTCCTTCCTCTTGCATCTCTCCAGACTTTCTAATGTAGGTAATTATTATACTTACCTTAACTGCAGTTAGTCTTCCCTTGAGCAGGAGGTTGGACTAGATGACCTCCAGAGATGCCTTCCAACCTTTTTTTTTTTTCCCTATTATTCTATTTTACAAGCAGAATAACTGATGCAGAGACTGAATGCCTTACACACATAGTAAATTAACAGGAAACACAGAACAGAATTGAGAAGATGGGATGCTGATCCGATAGCCGGGCATAGCCAGGAGCGGCAGCCGAGGGGGCTGTGTCAGACCTGCCCACCCTGGGGAGCGAAGGAGAAGTGGGTGGCGGTGGCTGTGGCCACTGGGATGACATGGTCACCTTTTCATTATGGCTGTGTGGCAGCAGCCAGACCGTGCACTAAGTGCCACCAGGGTCACCTGAACTTACAGAGACGACACACCTAGTGCTCCAGATCCTGAAGGCGTGTGATTGACTTCTCAAAGTTCATTTTTGTTTCCTACCCTGAGAGTAAAGCAGGCGATCTTGAAAATGTGATCAAGATGGAAATAACATAGGACGGTCTGCCTGAGCCTGCGGAGAGCCTGGAAGTTGAGAAGCTCGGAGTTTTCACCTCTGGGAGATGCCACAGGCAGGTTAATTGCCGTCAGTCAGAGCCTGTGCCACCAGCTTTGTGCGTGGGATTAATTAAGATTCGTCCAGGCCCAGCGTGCCCAGTGTGCTCATTTCTGTGCTCCCAGTGGCACCTCTACCGCTGAGAGCTGCACCTGTGGCGAGTGGCTGCAGACGCACTGTGGGATCCAGCTCGGTCCCAAGCTTCCTATCAGGGAATCCACGTGTCCCCAAACACGGGTGAGGAGGAAGACAAGGACGATGCCCGTGTGCCTTCAGGGCAGGGCAGTGCCTCCCGCGGACGGATGCGAGTGGATGTGTGGGGCTGTCATCTGGAGACAGAATTCTGCCTGCATACTGCTAAGCAGTACCTTACCTGTGGCAGAACTGGAGATAGAAGCGTGACTAACAGATTAAATAGGATAAACTAAGGTGGCTCTGGTTACTTTGGTAACTAAACTCTTCTATTTCCTTAAGAGGTTATAAATAACTCAGAAAGCTGCCTAGAAGAAAAGCAATACAGCCCACTACAAAAACTTTTCTGAGAATTAAAAAAAGCTTAAGAAGGGAGAAGGGGCTTCAAAATTTCCCAGATCGATAGTCTCATCAGGAGAAATGGTAATAGAAGTCTAAATGACATCGACACAGTGTCATTCATGGACTCTTGATGAAAGGAGTGACATCTGAAATACATAGATAATTTATTTTCTTAAGATTATACCAGGTCAGCGTTTATGTAGGCAAAAGAAAAACTTCAGGCTTCCATTCGGGAACAAAATAATACGATCGAATAAGATCTAGGCTGGGCAAGTATCTGCAGTTTAATGAGAGCTCAGTATAAATTCTTACACAGTTTTATTTATTCCCATGCTGGGATGTTTCCATCAGATTGCATAAGCACTGCTGGAGAAATTGTAGGAAGGAAGAGCATTTGGAATCTCTTGCAATCGTGTACCCAAATAGCCTGGCAGACTAAAACTTCTGTTCAGTGAAGTATTTTGTTAATGTTACAAAATACAGAGTGATTGGTAGCAAATTAAAAATGTTACCAAAGCATTTCTCAGTGGACTGAATTTCTTGCTGGAATGAGAAACATTAAGTTCTCCCTGCAAGGGGATTTCTCAGGAACAGGTAATTTCAAAGTAGCTCCCAAAGCCATAAAGGGGTAGATTCTGTCTCGCATCCGAGGTGTACTGAGCGTTGAAGTATTTATGAGGGCGGTAATTATGTGTTTTGTGAGTAAAGAGTAGAAAGATGAGAAATCCAGAGCTAAGGTACAAACTCATTAGTTCTCTGGTTTGTACGTGCACGATCTTGTGAAAGGGGGGTTGATGAAGAAAGAAAGAAGGAACATTGTCACGTATGATTTTAAATGTCTTAGTAAGAGGATTTAAGGTTTGTGATTTTTTTTTCTTCACTCAGTACAGTTTTGTTTCCAAAATGATCATATTCCTTTCCTCTGAGGCTCCTGAGCTACATACAGTAAAGATGTGCGTGGCATAGTTCACGGTGCACAGCGTTCCCCCTAGCGTGCTAGGAATAACTAACCGACGGGCTGGCTTAGGGGAAGCTCTTTGCTTCCGAAATGTTAAGTGAAACAAATGTTACAGGCTAGCTTTATTATACACATCCTGAAATCTGAACAAAATAAAGAACTGCTTTTCTTCTGTATGAAAAGAAACTTTATTGGATTTTTCCTCAGCTTTGTTTTGTTCTTCAGTTAAAATCTTCATCCATGGGCTGAAAGGTCATTTCGTTCTGCTTTGCTGCATCTTTTTTTTTTTTTTCATTTAAACCGTGTAGAGAATTGACTAAGCTAAGATGGTCCAGGAAAATTAAATACGAATTCTAGACCTAGGCTTGCTCTGCTGATGAGCAATTGAATTGCTGTGGCCTTTAAAGTATCTAGCTTGGGTTCAGCAGAAGAGAGAAAAAAGGAGGAGGAAAGATTTCTACTGAAAACAAACTGTAAAGAATTTGCTGTGCAGTGTTGGGTCAGGTACGTGCTGCTGGTCTGTCAAGGCTCATTGAGTTCTAAGCCAGCCATATTTTGTTGATACAGACTACATTATAGTCTCCGTCGTCTTCTAGAGGGCGTATGGTCTCATTAGCATCACAAAGTAGTAGTTGCACAGATTATATTAAGTGTAAAGAAGAATTTTACATTTAAGTGTCAAGGCTAAATTTTCTGTTATGTATCTTACTAAGGGAAAGGAAAAAAACCGAGGACTTTCTTTTGTGACTCTTTCTCCATATCCTTTTCTATTTGCATAGGCAGGTATCTTACACATTCATCCCGCTGCTAACATAGTAACCGCCGCTGTGAGCGCCCACCGAACTCTTCCGAAGCTTTTCCCCTGGGAAGTTAGCAGCACTCCTGCCTGCTCGAAACGGATCGGCTCAGTGAGGGCGCGGTAAATAGCGGGATGGGTGTGCCAAAGTTCCCTGAGTGGAACTATCCCGGTATCTATTGTGTTTCCCTTCTCAGATTTCATATTAAAGAGGAAGTGTGAGAAAAGTGAGAAATGGGAGTTGTTAGTAAGTGTTTATTTTCTGACAATATAAGTATAAACCACTTCTTACGAACTGGAATTACATTATCCGGGAGTAACAAGGTTCTGCTTGTGGGTGGGTGATGCAGTGGGCTTTTCAATCCGATTTGTCATCTTGAGTTGGGGACAATAGTGCCAGACCAGCAGTGGATGAGTAAATGTGATAGAGTTGCACATAACAGTACAGACCTATAAATGCTTTCTGTTCCACAATTTCCAGTGACACTACAAGTGTGAGCCAGCTGGCTGCTGTTTTCTTCACCTTGCACGGGCTTTTTGTGCACGGGCATGGAAGAGGCCTGTGCTTCTTCACACTATCAATTTTGTCGCTACTTCTTGGTAGCTAAGAGCGCAAAGAGTTGCTGGACAAGTTGCTCTCTGTCAAGTTCGCTTTTAGCGTGTCCTTGAAGTACTTTATTAGACAACCACATATTATTTTTCCAGTTCGTTGTAGAGAAACATTCATGCTTCACCTGCCCACATACCAGCTTTCATAGATGTTCAGTCGGCACTAGGCAGGTCGTCGTCGTTGGACAGTATTGTCCAACAAGCTGAGCAAGGGATGAACGGGATACACCATTCTTCACCGCTTCTTCCATTGCTCTTCAGTTAAAGCAATCTTGTGACTCCTAAGTTAAAGAGATGACTTTGAAGGGACTCTATTCCCTGCACCAGCCCCCAAATTAAGATTGCTCTCCTTAACAACAACAACAAGACAGCCCTGAACACAGCACATTAGAGCAATGTGCTCGGCCTTAAGGGTTCCTTTGGGTGCAAGAATAAAACCAGCCAATCCGTTCACATGGGGCTGGGAGTATTGGAACAAGACTGGCCGGGCCGCATGAAACCAGTGTGGCGGTAACTGGTATGGAGGGACGCGAGGATTCCTCCAGTGCTGGACTGCCCTACAGGGGCAGGCAGTGGTGTTTGCAAATTCTCAGGCAGATCTAGGCAAAGGACAGCAGAGAGTGGAGAGAGGACTGGAGCCGTTGTCATGCCCAGCCCTGGGGAAACTGCTGTGGCCAAGATCATTATTTCCCTCCCTACCCCTTCACCCTTCTCCAATATTTTTTTTCAGCTTATTTCTGGAAACCGTTTTGACCCTGTCAGCAGTGAACAGAGATGGCGTGGAAGTTCTGGGATGATATTCCTTGGAAATATAACCTAACAAAGCACGTTGCAACTTGGAACCAGTGCACACTGGAACAGGCAAACATGGCTCATGGGCAACGGACTTCGGAAAGATCAGGGAGCCCCACTGGAAGAAGGTAAGAGTTGGCTGTGCTTAGAGATAGAAGGAAAAACGTATACGTTCCGTTTGCCTCCCCTTGAGGCTTCCATTGTTCCTATACATAAAACCACGAAAGATTTCACCAGACTATAGTGTATCTCGAATGTATTAAGTACAAAGTCATCTTGCTGTCATTTGCTATCACTGAGTGAGTTTAAGCACTCCACACACTGCTGGTGACAAATAACCTGCAATCGTTCGTCTTTGTTCCCTAGGGTGCTTTCCCTGACAATGGGATGACTCAACTCAGTAATGTTGACTAGATGAGCACATGATTTCACAATAAAATAATCAGTCACTTTTTTAAAAAGGGCAAATTTATGCAGCCACTTGGAAGAAAAAAGCAAAGTGCAGCCTAAAATTCCTTTTGTTTACAGCGAGAAATGAAGCATGAGTAAGATGATTAGAATTGTAACTGAACAAGAGAGTCAAATCCGCAGATAAGCACAATACACAGAAGGAAGCTCCCAGAGAGACAGCATAGAAGAATCCTAAAGTATTTTTTCCACTGCAAGCCCTACGGACATCCCCTCCTTAATTTGATCTCTAACAAGAAGCTATCTCCAAAAGCCCCTCTGTTTACCCTCGAATAAAAGCTGGGCCTCAGGAAAAGGTCTAGCTAATTTTCTCACTAAAAAGATACTGCATACAGAGTGCATGCATAGATACAGAAATTTGAGCTTCATTACAAATGGGAAAAAACAATTTTCTAAGTATGGCAGAGGAAAACCCCAGAGGAGATTCTGTCTGCAGCCAAGTAAAGCTTGAGTTTGGCTCCAGTCCTGACTTGTATCCCTTTCTGTCATTTGCCAAACACCATCTCAGCATTCTCGGATGCTGCTAACATCCTCATATCATACTGCATTTAAGTACCATCCCTGCTCTCCTTCCCTGCATTATACGGTTCTTGGCATGTTTTCAATAGCTTTCCTAAACCCACATCCAAATTCACTGAGAGGTTTCAATAGCTTGCTGAGAGGCAGATAATCCACCCTTTGTCACTGTGGATTGAGTCCTGTCTCAAAAAAAGAACAACTCCATTTCATCAAAGAAAAATAGTTAGGAATAGATTTGCCACTGCTGACAAGCTTGGCTGGGTCAGAGCTTTGTGTGCTGGAATAAAGAGTTTAAGACCCTGAAACATGTTAGTATTGCAAGGACTATTCTGTTCGTCTCTCTGCCACGCATATTTTAATGCACTAGATCACTTGTATTTTGTTAGATCATGTCTTACACTAGAGGAAGAGTACCCGTCAGATCCTTATTGAGTGCCTGCTCTGCTTTGGATCTAATTCAATATGATCTCTTTTTTTCCATTGTATAAGAGGTCCCAGTGCCCTTATCCCTTTCCAGATGTAGCAAGACAGCCAGCCAAATTCAGCCCTCAGCTAACCCAGCGCAGTGCCAAGGGGAAGACAGCCATTCCCGGCTCTCGGTCATGGATTCATTCATGCAGGGCTTTAATCCAACCGGGAGCCCAGTGTGCAATGGAAGCTGCTAAAAAGAAGTTCCAGGAAACAACTTTGCCACTTGACAGCCAGCCGAGGGAGAATAGCTCTGGGTCCTTAGGGAAGCCCAGGATCTGCGGTGTTTGAGAGGCTTTACTTGTCACAAACAGAGATAGACACATACTGCAGAACACGATCTACAGAGATTTGTTTGAAACTGTAAACACATCTGCTTTGGCCTTGCTCAGACTTCTCTCACGATCCCATTCCATGAATGTTCATGCAAGTGAGTTCTCAGTAACCCAGCTCTTTTTGCAAAAGTCAGATTTATATCTGTTTTCTCAAGTTCAGGCAGCAAGTAAATTTTATATGAGCATGCCTTCTGATGCTCAGGGAGACTGTTCTATTCAGGGGGCAGAACCAATGCCACTTAATGATAGGATGATAATTAAAAACAAGAAGTGCAGCTCAAATTGCAAGGCAATAAGCAAGAAGAATCCTGTAGAATCATTTTGAAATGCCTCTGAGAAACATCACAACCTGCTCCTAGCTATTCACTAGAAAAGAGAAGAAACTTCACTGTATGAACTATTTGTTATGAAAGTATTCAGTTCAGTTCCAAGAGCAAGAAACCAGATGAGACTATGTGTTCATCAGTTAGCTCTCTAAACTCTGCTGGAAGTGGACGTGTCAGGCGATTTCATCAGAGTTGCTATGATGACATTTTGTTTTCTTTCCATTAAAAACATCTAGCCACAGCAACTGCGAAGGAAAAAAAAAAAAAACAACACTCTACCGAACACTTCCTTACCTCACATCTCCTTAGTGATTTTCCATCTCTGCAAGTGATGCTTTAATTAACTAAAAACCTTCTGACTCTAAGCAGGCTGGAGGTGCTGTCCCACAGCCCCATCACAGCATGGCTAGCAGATTAGTAATCTAAAGCAAAGCAACACGACCGGGGAGTCTAAAAATACCAGGGACATCTGAGCTGCTCCATTTGGTTGTACTGAATTTAGCAGAGTACAGGGATGGCCCCTGCATGCAGACTGCTCGGTGCCTGTTTGTAGTCACAACCTCTTCTGCGGTGTAAAACCTTTTGAAGGGGAGATCGGGGGCTAGACTGGATTTTTGAATTCCTTCAGCAGTACCACCTCAGAGGCAGCCCATGTGCTAGTCCTGCGACTCCTTCAGTAGTACAAGGGATGAACTCGTCGTGTTTTGCCAAGCATATCTCTTGACATCCTGTGACGTGGCAGACGTAACTGCAGTACGGCATCTGCAACCAGGTGGTAGGAACCACTGCACTTGACCCAGACGCATGGCACTAAGATCATCATCGCTGTCCAGGGGATGGCAGCAGAAAAAGGGGTAAGAAATGGTACAGATTTTTGCCATGAGGTATTTTCCAAACCTTCAGGCGAAACTCATTAGTTGCATAACACTGGGTCTCTTAGCAGAGGCTGTAATTATAACGATGCTGCAGCTCATCACATAAGGCCCCTGACACCACCTCATGATACCTAAACTCACTTTAAAAAATTTCCACTAAGGGCCCTTTACAATGAGGACAGCTCCAAGGGTTAAAGTAAAGTTTGCAGGAGCCCTTACCCAGCTCTGCCTTCCTGCTTCTCAGCAGCCTCATATTCCCTGAATTAGGCTACTTTTAAATTTTTCTTCTCTGGGAAGATACTTCAGAATCTATTTGCGACAGTCAAAATTCTAAAATATGGGCAAAATCTGTGCTCCCTAAGGCTATTTCTTGAGACGGCTATTTCTTGAGTATCATTAAAGTGAGAAAAACAAACTCCGATGGCCAAATTCATGCCTGGTGTCATTCAGCTGACCTTAGCATCAGTGCACCAGCAATGGACTTGGCCGTGCACATACATTATGCTGTCTGCTTACAAAATGACAGAATCCAGCATCTGGGCAGGACTGCGTGCATACTGACTGGGACTGGTTATTGAACTGTATCTAAACCCACCATCTCCATGTATTTTTTGCACCATTCTCTTTATAACACTTGTAAACGAGGCTCCCTTTTCAACAGCCCCTTCGGCACTCATATTCCAGGAGCTTAGCAGTGGGGGTGTCTGGTAATGCCCCCTCCCATCCTTCACTCAGTAAAAATGGCACAATAAATTGTTTTTTTCTCAAATGTTTCCCAGACAAAATGTAATTTTCATCGGCATTACACAAGATTCCACTGTTTTGTTGACAGGGATTTATTGTGGTAGACTTTAGCTGCCTGTTAAACGCTTCCTAAATGGTGAGTGACTAATAACGACGAGATTACAGGAATTGCTTGGTGTGGGACACACCACACCTACAACTTAGCTTACCTTTCCCTGCAAACTGAAGATCTTCAAACTGGTCTCGCAGACTGCAAAATAATTCTAGAAAGCCACTCTTCTGTCAGTAGAAAGCCTCTGCGTAACCTGACCAATTTGATGTCTGGGGGTAGCACCACTGAAAGCAAGTCGGATGGTGGCCTCCATATGAATGGCAGAATCAATGCCAATGTATGGAACTCAGAGCAAGATCAAAAGAATTACAGGTTCCTGTAGTACAGGGGATTTCTGTAATAAATGTGACTTAAAATGACAAAAAAAACCCCTGTAGTCTGAAGATGCTGTGAGCTGTACTTCAAAGTTCAGTCAAGGCTGTGACATGGTCTTGGTGGCCTTGTACAAGACACTCGCTGCTCTGTGTCAGTTTTCTTCATCCAGCAAACGGAGTTTTAAGACGCTGAGTGCCCCTCGTGATCCAGTGGAGGACAGTCAAAAGCCTCTGTCCAAGTAGAATATTCACTGAAGCCACTCTTCTAACGGGCGCAGGGCTGATCTCTTTGGCTGCGCCTACAGAGTTCACCAGGGCCAGAAGCAACGTACTAACGTCTGGTGGGGCTCTGCCTGGCTCAGTACGCGGCCGGGTACCTCGGCAGCAAACGGCGCTGCTGTGAGCTGTACGGACGTGTTTACAGCCAGCGTTGTAAAGGAGAGGCCTTCAAGAGTGCATTTTGCTCAGCCGAGAGGCTGCGGCCCTGCAAGGGAACCTGCTGCATTGCAGGGACGCGTCCTTCTTGTTCCACTTCACAACAACTCTGTCGGGAGCAGGAGTTACTGACGACTCCACCTCATATTTTAAAAGTACTTTCCTGGTACCTGGAAAATCCAGCTGTTTCTTTCACCGTTCTGCCTCCAGTTTACCACAGCAGCCATGTTATTTCTTGTTATGGAGTGAATGCTCTGATGGAGCTAACGCAGTGGAGTTTGATTTTTTTTTTTAAGCTAATGCAGTAGAGTTTGATTTTTTAAAAGCATTCCAGCCGGTTACAGCTCTGATTAATTGTATGAAACGCAGCTCAACCTTGTCTTAGCAAAGAGTCTGATCAAATTGACTTTTTTAAATATCATCTTTGAAAACAAGAAAGCAGAGCAACACAGAACAAAAGAAGCTGGAGGACAGGTGAAATAGCCTCTTTTTAAATGCTGTTCATCATTGATCTGGGTGGTTATAAGATCCTTTTCTATGATTTCGCCTTGCTCCTCAAATACACTCAAAATTTATTTGCTAATCTCAGCTCTGTGGCCTACTTCTCTGTTAGTTGCTTTCTTTTGATACCTCCCTTTGCTTCATCGCCTCAGGTTCAGTAAAGGCCAATTTCTGGTAGAAGATGTGGGGACAGACCTGAAGGGTCCAAAAAGGAGCTGCAAACCTGCTGCTGCATCAGGTGAGAGGGAGCAAGTTCTGCATTGGACAGCATCTCCCCCCTTGGCAGCACGCCTATGATAAAGGTGGGTTAGAATTGCCCTTGCTTTCAAATTTCTCACAGATGAAGCTGAATCAATATGTTTCTCCACTGTGAGCATTTGCCAGCCTCAGCAGCTCAGTTCTGCTCTGTACTTTGCCCAGGGCTCCATCTATTACTTGAGAAAAGCTCCCTGGAAGAAGTTGGCACCCTTTATTCCTTGGGATTCCTGCTCAAAACTGATCTCGGTGGGACAATAATTAGTTTGGGAGTAAGCTGTGAGGGTGATAGTGTCTGGCTGAGAAATTTATCTATTACTCCATGTCTTCTGCTGCTCATCTCAACATGCTTATTTCTTCCCTCATTTTTTCTTTCTTTCCTTCTGTGTGTAACCTTTCCTTTGGGAGGAGGAGGGAGAAGTGTTGCTATTATACATGTACGTTCTGCAGCACCACAGAGTCGATCCCCACCCAGTTGTCGTGGTTTAACCCCAGCCGGTGACGAAGCCCCACCCAGCCGCTCGCTCACTCCCCCCCGGTGGGATGGGGGAGAGAATCGGAAGGGTAAAAGCGAGAAAAGTCGTGGGCTGAGGTAAAGACAGTTTAATAGGTAGAGCGAAAGCTGAACACGCAAGCAGAGCAAAGCAGGGAATTCATTCCCCGCTTCCCACAGGCAGGCAGGTGCTCAGCCGTCCCCAGGACAGCGGGGCTCCATCACGCGTAACGGGGACTTGGGAAGACAAACGCCATCGCTCCGAACGTCCCCCCCTTCCTCCTCCTTCCCCAGCTTTCCGTGCTGAGCGCGACGCCATACGGCGTGGGATATCCCTGGGGTCGTTGGGGTCAGCTGTCCCGGCCGTGTCCCCTCCCAGCTCCTTGTGCCCCCCAGCCTCCTCGCTGGTGGGGTGAGGAGCCGAAAAGGCCTTGACTGTGTGTGAGCACTGCTCAGCAACAGCTGAAACACCCCTGCGTTACCAACACTGCTTCCAGCACAAATCCAAACCATAGCCCCACACCGGCTACTATGAAGAAAATTAACTCCAGCCCAACAAAACCATCACGCCAGTTTATTATTAACATTGTAAACTATCATCATCCTTCCGCAACCCCCGGGGGAAGCCACCGGGGGGAAAAAATGACTTTGGATGGATGTGGAGCAGAAACGTAAAGCCCTAATTAAGGAGCGCTGCCCCCACTAATTGCGGTGGAGGAGCCTGGGTGCAGGTGCTGCCTGGCACCTGGCAATTACCCCACCTGCGTGTCTCATCTTGAAGTGAAGCAGTGTGTTTTTACACAAGTGGTAGAAATTAAGGGTTGCTTACTTCTGCATGGCCGTGGCTAGGGGTCTGTCCGACCCCGTACAGCTTGGGTTTGCCACCAGCTGAAGGAATGTAACGGTATCTCTGCTGTCCCCTTTTTCCTTCCCATGTTCTCGCTAATAAACGGTATTTTAATCAACGCCTTACGGAGTCTGAGTGCCTTTCTTGCTGGGATCCCTAACAAATGCTTGCACCGGCGCATTACACTAATATCGCCCATTATGTAATAAATAAAAACCGTCAATTCTCAGGCTTGATATAAGGTCATCCTCCTGAAGGAAATTTCTCAGCAAATGAAGGGTTTAGATGGCAGTGGACACCTGGGGAAACTGCTGCCCTTGGGTTTGCGAGACATCATGAATATTCATTGCAGAGGCAGCTGCAGGTGAATAGCAATTACAGCAGTTCCTCAGGATCAAGCTTGGCTATCCACCAGAGACAGCATTATGCTTCGAAATTAAAATACACGGGAAAACAGATAAAACAGGTAGTATGAGTTCTGTGACATGCCTGTACTAAGTATTAACGTGGTCAAAAGTGTCTGCACCCCCCTTTCACGAGTGGGGAATGCTATCAGCCTGCTAAACACTGAGGGCAATTTACACATTGAGGAAAAAAGTGGGTTTTTTTTCCTGAAATACCCCCGAGAGCTTCGTGTGCGCCCACGCCGGGAGGGGGGCACGGGTCCTGGAGGCGGCGGGGCCGCAGCAGGACGGAGGGGCCTCTCTGGCGCCCTCAGGTCGGGCCCTGCTCAGGGCCGCGGAGGGCGGCGATGCTCCCCGCCGTCCCCCGGGACCAGCCCAGGGGCTCCGGGCAACCGCGGCAGGAGCGTGGCGACCGCCGGGCTCCCGAACCCCCGCTCTGCCCTCACCCAAGATGGCGGCGGCGGCGCCACCTCGCAGGACTCTCGCGAGGTTTGCGGCGGGGCCGGGCGCTGCCCCCCTGCAAATGGCGGCGCGGAGGCCGGGCCGGGCGGGCGCGCTGAGGTGAGGCCGGGGCAGGCGGGCGGTGCCGCCATGGAGCACATCACCACGCCGAAGGTAAGGGGCCGCGCCGCCCCGGCAGCCAGCCGCCGTCCCGTCGGGGTCCCCTCGCGGCCCCGGGGGCGCCGGGCTGTGGGGCTCCGCTCGCCGCCCTGCGCCGGGGCCTCCCCGCGGGACACCTGAGGTGAAGCCCCTCCGGGGCGGCGGGCCTCGGCCGCGGCTGTTGTCGGCGATTTCAACGACATTTTTTATTTTAAGGTCGTGATTAATTTCAGTAAACCGTCTACCTTTGCGTTCCTTCAGGGCCGTCCCTTGCGCTTCTCAGACGGGTCAGGGATGAGTCTAGAAAGCTTAACGCTACTTGGTGTGGTGTTTAGGTATTTCTTACTGTACCGCCTTGTTGGAAAGGGAATTTTTAGAAAGGATACTGATCAAAAGCTGTTTTGGTTACGATTCGAGTAAACTTCGTGTACATCAAAGTGCGGAGACCCCCTCAGTCCGAATAAGTAAATCAAAATGTGCTTTTTTTTAGTTGAATGAAGCGAAGCGGGAGCTCTGGCAATGCTGTGCTCATGACGGCTAAAAAAATGGTATTTACTTCAGGCAGCTGTCTGTCCAGCTGTCGATTGATTGATTTTAAATCCCGTGAAGGTTGCTGGTTGTTGTATTTTGTTTGGTTTTATTCTCTAGGGTATTAGTTTGGGGATGCTCCTTACCCATGTTGCCTAAGGTGCTTTGCTGGACCTGCATGTCTCTAGTGGCCTGAAAAAGGGCAATATTGGATATAATAATCATATGTGCTGAAAAACATGGCATACTAGGAAGATATACAGCTGAGACCTCTGCTCTTCAGGTTTCTTTGCTGACATTTTCCATGATTTATCTCAGACCAGTGACCCTGTAAGGAAGCTTACATATTCAATACCCAGAACTAACGTATCATATACTGTTTAACTGTTTGTTTTCATTGTCCTTCCAATTTTTTTTTCCCCGTTATTTTTGCTTAATGGTGAAAGAAAAATTCCATCTATGTTCATTAAGAAGCAAAGAGGTCAGGAGAAAAACCAATCAAATAATGTGAAATACTTTAAAATTAACATTTTATTATGTCTGTGGTAATGTTTTTTTAAAACTGTTTCTATTAATTAGCTCAGAGCGGTTTATGAAATGCACTTACGTGCCTAGGAAGTGTGTTACAAGAAGTAGCTACTAATACTTTTTTGTAGTGCCTGAGCGGCTGGGAGTCGGACTGGAGAGGGCTGTTTCTTTCACAGCAACACTCTGATTATACTGAACGTGGGCAGTCTTTTCTTTTGCTGTTCTTTGTCTTATTATTTCTGCAACCTTGCACAGTAACAACCGTGATCATCTTGGCTACAAATCCAGTAATCCTGTTACTCACACTGGTGCTAAACCTTGGCTGTTTGCTTAACCTTTTTGGCTTTAATTGATGGAGAAATAATTTGAATTTATAGTGTAAAGCTGAGTTAGTGTTGCAGGGGAGACTTTAATTGTTATATTTTTCTGTCTTTCTTCCCGAGTTGTATATTAGCAGTTACATGATTGTGGTTCAACAGGTGCTTAGGTATTTCCTCGATAAAAGTTCAATTCATTTTTTTTTAATACTCTTTTTACATTACAGGTTGAAAATGTGAAATTACTAGATCGCTATACAAATAGGAAGGCAGCAAATGGGACGTTATACCTGACAGCTACCCACCTTATCTATGTAGATGCTTCTGCTGAAGTCAGAAAAGAAACATGGGTACGTTGTGATACCTGGAGTCTGTTTAAACACGAGTATAAAAATTACTTTATATCTCGTATCCAAAATGAACAGGTTTGTGAATTCCAAAGTTGTAGTGGTTTTTTATAGTATTTTGATGCCAACTGCTTACCAGAAACAGCTGTTTTGGAAGGAAATGAGCACAACGGTAATGGGACTTGATAGAGGTCACTCACTGAATTAGTGTTAGTTCCAGAAACATAAAAACCTTGTCTAGTTTCCTATCTCAAACTCAATATACCAAGCCACCAAACTTGAATTTACAGCTTGTAGAAGGGCAAAATTAGCACTGAAATTAGAAGCCTTTTTTATTAATTCTAAAGTAAAATGGGAATGATGAAATATATTGCATATGGGAGTGGAGGGAAAGCAAAGTGAACCAGGTAAACCGAGCTGCACATCAATCTCTAAAAGTAATTTATATTATATATCTGTATTTTTTCAATCTTGCTCTTAGTTACCTAGCCTTTGGGTGCACAGTCTGGATATTTATTATGTTTGCTTGATAAATATCACAAATAAACTCATTTTCCTCTGCTAGTTAGATGCAGTAAGCCTTAAATAGCTGATAGTATTTCAGAAACTCAATATCTGCTTGTACTGCTCGCAACCTTATCAGCGGCTTCTGAAAAATGCTGTTTATTTCCTGTTTTGCAGATTTTGCATCACCATATTGCAACTGTAGAAAAATTGCCTCTGACCACGGCTGGATATCCACTCCTCATTCACTGCAAGAACTTCCACATGGCTCACTTTGTTATTGGGCAGGAACGTGACTGTCACGAAGTGTATACCTCCTTGCTTAAACTTTCACAACCAGGTATTTAGGACGGGAGTCTGTTTTGGAAATCGTTGAAACACTTTAAGCTGGAAGGCTCATGCGAGTACTAGCGAAAGCTTTGCCTGCCAGACTGTTGGTTTTGCAGTGTCGGTACAGGAGGGGGAGGATGTGAAATCAGAATCGGTTTCCACCACCAGAGACGATCTGCGTGGGTTGGCTCAGTAAGTAGAGTGATACCCTGTGGACCAGGGCATTTGCTTCCAAACTAAACGCAAAGCTTTCGTGGCGGCGGGAATGAGGTGGTCCCCGCCAGGAGCTTCTGAAGACCCGTGCAAAGTTCGTTTGCCTGACTGAGGCTGTCTGTATGCGGCATCTCGGGCTTTTTTCTTGTAGCACTCACGCTGAGTGTCATATCCCATACCCGGCTGTTGTCAGTCACTTCTGTGACCTAGCTGTTGGCTGTCTGTAGTTCTGCCCTTTCCAGTTGATCCAGGTGTTCACAAAATTCTGGAATCCCACAAGTAAAGCTTTAAACGTTGGCATCTTTCATTTGTTTCCCCATAGCATGTTTAGGCTGCTCTTCAGTGTTTTCTTTCAGTTGTGAAACCCTGTGCTTCACCCTGGCTGCCCTGACTCGGAGTCACCCTTAGGAGTATAAGCAAAACATCCTCAAAAGCCTGTGGTCTCTTCTGGCTTCAGCTTTTTAGTCCATCATGGATGAATCTTCAGGCTCCTTGTTCTTCTCGCAGGACAGCATTCCACCGGTTTCCTACCTGGCTTCTGTCTATGGCAGCTTCTGTTCTTGGGGCGCTCCTTCCGTGAACCAGTATTTGGAGTTTGGTGTTATTATAAGGATGCCGTTTGTAATTGTATTTTGTAATTATGTCACTAGTCTGAGGAAAGGGAATTGATGGCACCAGTCTGCTTCATGCTGGCCGTCACCTAGGACTTGAATAGAAATACTGTCGTAGAAAGGGTTTTTGCTGAGTTTGGGGGTTTTTCGATTGATATTAAGGCTTGTGCCTGTTCCCGGCACCTCCCTTGTGCCCTGAGCTTTGGAGTTTTCTTAGTTCTGAAGTTCTAATTCTAATGCTGTATCTGCAGGTTTCTGCTGTTATGTTTAAAAGCTGGCACTGTTCTTTCAGTTTTGAAAATCAGAGACTTATGTAGCGTCTTAAAGCGTGGGAGCTGTCATTGCAGGGGATTACATCAGTTTCTTTTGTCTTGTGGTTATTTGTGTAATATGCTGTAGCTCTTTCTTTTGTTCTATTTATGGATTTTAACAGTTCTCTTTTGTTGTTTTGAAATTTGTGTGCTTCCTTCATGGTTTTTTGGCAGAGCCTATAACTTTTTATGATTTGGACATGAGTGATTGACAGCTATGGGTTACCTGTCCGGTAACCTGGCTACTTTATCAGACTCTGGCAGGTCTCACTCTGTCTCTGGAGCACTTGCTGCCTTGGGAATCAGCTGAATGAGTTATTGGTTGGATTTGCATTTTATGAAGAGAGGGAAGGAAATTGGGATGGTAGAGATGGAGGGAGGAAGAAATTACCATTTGTCAGGCACAGCCTGAAGCTTTTGTTGGGCTGACAGCAATATTCGAGACATCTATCAAGTTTCCCATGCGGCTCAGAACTCACTGTTGAACGATGAACTTACAGGTGTGCAAGAGCTGTTTTATGAACTCTTCACAGAAAATATATCTTTTAATAATGTTTTCATTTATGGATTAATTCTTATGATATAAATCCCATCTAACATGTCTATTGTAGTGAATTCAGTAGGAAATAATTTGTTTGGGAAGAATTACTACTTTGAAGTTTTAATTAATTCTAACGGAATGTTTTGGCATATCTCCCTGCATGTGGGAACTGAGTATTGGAAGTTCCTGAGGATTTCAATATGAATTGTCAGCACTCGGTACTACCCCGAACGAAAACCTGTAAATGTGAGGTTGAGAAATTTTAAATATCTATACTCTTCTATGTAGTACACTTTTTTTTTTTTCCTTTAGGAGAGAGAATCAGTCTAAGTTTGCTTAGAGTAGTGAAGTACGCAAAGTGATAAAACTTCATGCTTCCGATCTTGGAGGAGGCAGAAGCGTAAGGAAAATAGCTATTATTAAATTATAGCCAACTGTGCAGTACAGTGGCATAGCCCTTTGGCTTCTTTAGTAAATGATTTCTAAGTCCCCTGATCTTTCTTGACTGAATAACTTTTTTCAGTCCTTGTATCGGTTGTGGTACACCTGCAGCTCGTTGGCTTGCACAGTGTGCTTGTCCAAAAGATGGCCTTTAGGAAGAAGTGTTGACCTCTCCGTATGTCTCTCTGTATCTCTCTCTAACTAGTTCATTTTTCTTTTTCCTTCTTCCCAGTGAAACCTGAAGAACTTTATGCTTTCTCTTATAATCCTAAAATGTCTAAAGAGAACCGGGAGATTGGATGGAAGCTGATTGATTTAAAAGTAGATTACCAACGTATGGGAATTCCGAATGACTATTGGGAAATAACGGATGTTAATAAAGACTATGAGGTAATTCTTGCCCAAAGTAGCCATTTAGTGCCGTATCTCTTCTTTGTTACTAATGGCATACAGCAGTCCTGCTGCTGCTGCGTAAGTGATGCCTCTGGGGAAGAACCAGCTCAGTTGGTTTTAATCGAAGCAGCATCGTCTTGATGTGAAGTTGCAGATAATGATGCTATGGAAAAACAGAACAGAGCTGCAGAGTCACCTTGGTTTGCTTTGATCCCCCTGGCAGAGTACCAGGTACTTGACATTCCTCTAGAAAAACAAACCATCTGTTATGAAAAACCTGAAGTACCTTTAGCTGCTTTCAGTATTTCCAAACCCTGTCCCGCCAGGCTGGTGACAGATGTGTAGAAGAGAAATAAATGGCAGCAGCTTGGCTTGGTGGGGAATGAGCAGAGTGGAAAGGGACTAGGTAAGGAAGAAAAAAACAGCAGCCAAAACTAGACCTTTTTTTTTTTTTTTCTTCTTCTTTTCTTGCTTGGTTGGATCTTCTGTTAAATAAGGGCTTTCAGTCATTTCAGTCCTAACTGGCTGCTGCTGTTATCTTCTTCTCTTTTGCCCCTGTAAGGCCAGATTGAATCTAAAGAACATTAAATGAAAGCATTTTTCAGGAAGCTTACTCAAACTCCTGCTTCATATTAGTTCCTTTTTATTTCTTCTGATGTTGTCTACAGTCAGACCTTTCTGTCTAAAAGACAGAGCAAACAATTCTGAGGAAGACACCAATATATTAAGTCTCGAATCCCTTCCCCCTGCTCTCCACTCCCTTCCCCCACTAGTTTTCTTTCCTGTTACACTTTAGATTGAAGAAATATAAGCCTGTGCTGTCAGAAATGACTGGTAATTTTAAATTACTCTACCTCTGGATGCCTGAATTGAGATATGACACGAGAGGTGCTTTTTCCATTAGCTGATTAGGGCACCTGAACGTGGGCATCCAAAATCATTAATCACTTTGAAGCTTTACTTACTAGTAGGTGACTCTCAAGTGCCAACGCTTTATAATTTCTTCACGGTTTCCAGCTTATGTTTTAAAATCGTCAAGCCTCACGTAAAGCCAGACTTGGAGAACAGCTTATCTGTGAAGTACATGCTGAAAAGACTGTACTTGCTTGAGGAAAAAGGATAAAGCTGGTCTCTGAGGATGCTACCTGATTGCTGGAAGCTCATTTCAAGTTGAATAAGATTTAGAGGGAACTTCTTAATATAGTTGTTCTTAATTTCTCTTTTTGTGAAAAATCAGAAACTTTCATAAAATTTATGGATTTCAAGAGCTTCCTTTTAATGTATTGTGTACTGTGCAGTCTGTTTTTTTAGGTTCAATTGCAAAATTGATTGTTTCCTTTACTACATTGTTTTTATTTTGCTCCTATTCCTGTGTTGTTTTTCTAAATGCATCTTAATGGCTTGAAACTTTAGATGTTGACTGTATTGGATACACTGTGGCAAACAGTCTGTTCCTGTTGTTTATAAATGCTCGATCATAAGCTAAAGATGAATTTTTCATGAATTTTGAATTGCTAAGTAGTAATATCTGGATTTTTTTTCTTTCTTCTCGCTTAGGTTTGCAACACATATCCTCCAGAAATAGTGGTGCCTAAAGCTGCTAATAAGGCAGTGGTGATCGGAAGTTCAAGGTTCAGAAGCAGAGGGCGGATTCCGGTGCTTTCTTACTTATATAAAGAAAACAATGTTAGTTGTTCATTGTCTGCTGTCTTTGTGGGGAGTCAGGGTTCCTCTTCTTGTCCAGTCCCCTTTTAGTGAAAGGAAAGGATGAGGTAATTATTAGCACATTAACTTATGTTTGAGAACAGTGCTTCTCTGAACGGCTTTAATGCTGGTTTGTTCTGAGTCACAGAATGAGCTAGTTAAGGACAAGCGCTTAGGACGCATCCAGAGCTGTGCAAAAAGCACAGACTTTCCAAGCTTCCTGTCTGGAAATTTTTTTAATCAGCTTTCAGCGATGCCTTATTGGCATTGGGTTTTTTTAATCTACTGTTTAGCTATATGGTTTTTTAATGTTTTAACAACATACATGTTAACTCAGCTGGATTTTCTTAGTATTAGAGAGGAGGAACCACCCTGAAATAAATCCCCACTAGCTCAGAATAAGTGAAGGTTTCATTTTTTTTTTTTCCACTGAAGACCAGAATGTAAATTTTTAACTTTGCTGTCTCAGCAGTGTTTTAGATGCAGATGTTAGGAAAATGCTGTCACAGTCAAATTGTTGTTTTCCTGAGGAAGCACGCCTTGACCTGGGCAACTGCATGGAGTTGTGCTGGCAACTATTGACATTTCCCTCAAGCATACTCAGTGCAGCTCTGAGCGTGGAACAGTAACAACTGATAAGTGAAGTTGTGGAGAAGAAGGGTGTGGACGACAGAAACCAAGTAGAAAGCATGAGAAATGCTAACATTTGGGATACTGATCATCAGGCAGAGCACAGTGGGTTTGAGAACATAGCAATGAAGTTTGCAGCAGGGCTCCTCTACCCTCACTGCTTTCCCAAACTTCTAGCTTTGAGAATTATTCCAGTGGTATTTCTGTATGTCCATTTAAGTAGCAGGTTTTCAGGGAAACGGCGAATAGGACACTTAAAACCAACAAATTAGTGTTCTTTGGGGCGGTGCAGTAGAGACAATCTGAAAGCAGAAAAATGTGAGGTGTTGTGTGTTGCAGGCTGCCATATGTCGTTGTAGCCAGCCTCTCTCCGGGTTCAGTGCGCGCTGTCTGGAGGATGAACAAATGCTGCAGGCCATCAGAGAAGCCAACCCTGGGAGCCCCTTCATGTATGTTGTAGACACAAGGCCAAAGGTATCTTCATGGGGTTTGTAGCTACTTTTAAAGCTTGCGTCTGAATTAGTAATGCTGTTTTCAGTTCATTCTTTCACAACTCTGCTAATGCTTTCTTATGCTGCATGAGGTTAAATTGTGCCAGTCCTGAATCAGGAGTTCAGTATCGGGCTCCTGGTTTGGTGTCTTAATGTCATAAATGCTTACGCGTAATAAACTGCAATGTTGAGTGCTGTTAAGAATGCTTGCACTCGTGGAGTATCCTGGGTTGAGGTTTGTGCTAAGGATGACCCGAAGCAACTGGCAGTCTTGAAGCTGGCTGAGACAGTGAAGCATTTTCCGGCAGAGAGCTGGGTCCTTAATACGCCGAGTTGGAGAGGAGCCTTAGAATTTGGTTCCACGGGGCTGAAGTGTTTTTATCAGCAGACCTGGGAAGAAGTGGGGTTGTATGGAGGCTGATAACAGTGGAGAAAAGCAACTCCTCCATTTTTTTTGCCTTTGTAAAAATAACACACGTGTTTTCATGATGTGCAGCTTGGAGTTTAACGCAGTTCAGCTCTTCTGGTCCGTAGCCGCTATTTGGGGCTAGAACTTTGTTGCTGAGGTGTTTATGTAAGAGGATATTGAAGATACATTCACAAAATGAAATCTCTCATGACTGTTGTCTTGAGGAACTCAATTTAGAAACCAACTCAAATGTTGTCTTCTAAGCATATTGATTGCGAGTGTCAGTATAAGCAAATTAGAACACAAGGATTTTCGTAGTACGCAATTATTTAAACACAAAGATTTAAATGTGCTCTGATTATTTTAAAACTGAGCTTTCTGAGAATGTGCTTCACTGTTCAGATATTGCAGTTATTTTATAGAAACTACAGATTTAGTTAAACTATGGTAAGGGCAAGAAGGGTAAAAGTCTTTTTGGGAAAACGGAATGTTTCACCTGTTGTTCTAAGATGTATTTTGGCTTTTTGTGGTACGACATTTCCTAGAGATAACCTATTCCCTAACTATGTTTGTAGCAATCACTGCATGTTCTTTTGGTCCAGGCAGCTTCCAGTGTCGTAGATGTTCCACTGAAATCTATCATTGATGGCAACTTTGTTCTAAAGTATTGGGTGAAAAAGGGAGAGTTTATAATTGGTCGTATTTCTCTTCCTAACGCAACATGTCTGGCTCTGAATAGTAGAGCTGAAGCTCTAGGGTGTTATTTAATTGTTCTAAAGTTGTATATACCATATCTGACCCTTCCTTCTCTCCTCTCTATGGAGGCAAATCACTCCTCTTCCCAAATTAACGTGGGGGGTTGAGGTGCTCTTGTTTTTGGTCACCGCTAAAGATTTTCTGGTAGCTCTTGAACTGTTTTGGGTTAATTGTTAGAGCAACTGGCTTCTTTTCTACTTCTTTTCTGCAGTTCCAGTTGGTTGCTGTATTCTTTCTGCTCAACTTTAATATTTCTATGTTTCCCTCAGGTGGCTTTATTTCATCTGTGCATGTATGTCTGTGAAAAGCTTTGGAATTCTCTTACTATTTCTATACCACCATGTATGTATGTTACTCATAAAAATGACTTTCCTAGTTTTACTTTCGTATGCTTCTGTCTGAATCTTTTTACGTAGCTTCACAGTTAGGGCAGACTCAATGTCTCTCTACCTGTTTTGATGACAGCAGTGTTCTGAAATTGGGCACGGTTTTGATATTGCCTACCCTAAGAAATTCTGTCCAGGGTCTTAATGAGTCTCTGCATATGACTAATGGACTGGAGACACTGGCATAATTTTAGTGAAACAGCTGGAAGTAATGTCTGGGAGGTGGGGAAGTACATCTGTGTAACAACTTGGTTCAGTATATTTTCTGGGAGATTTTAAAGAAAGAAGGATTTGCAAAACAAACTGTTTATTTCTGCGTATTGTTTGTGGTAATTTTCTCTCTTTCTTTTCTGTCCTATTCCTGTTCCCTTGAATTTGACAGTTAAATGCCATGGCCAACCGTGCTGCTGGGAAGGGTTATGAGAATGAAGATAATTACGATAACATTCGCTTTAAATTTATTGGCATAGAAAACATCCATGTGATGCGGAACAGCTTGCAGAAACTCCTGGAAGGTAGGCACAGCCCGTGCAAGCGGCCAGTCTTCGTTACCCTTGGCTACTGTTGGACAGAACCTTTTGCTGAATATGTAAATCCTGTGTGTGCAAGTGGACGTGGGTGTCCTGATGTAATCAGATAAGCAAAGTCAGTGTCTTACTTTGTTTGCTGTATTGAAGTGGCTGAAAGTATTAACGTTGTTAAAATGCTTTCCTGCTAGACATTTTATTTATTGTTGTGCTTAGTTTTATAGTGGTTCAAAAATAGCAACTAATACTAACAACATTCCTTAATTGTGCTAGTTACATAAAATGTGAATTTCTTAAATGTGCCAAATTAAAAGAAAAAGGCTAGAGAAATATTATATTTTACCGTTAAGATAATCTCGTCATTACTTTGTGAGCTATTGAAAGAAAACTAGCATAGGTTGTTGAGGAAATAATCTTCTGGGGTTTGCTATGTTTAGTTTATTTCAGTGTTAAACAGTATTTCTGATTTGAAATCAAATTTTGGCATGATCTTCCAAAGACTTTAATCTCAAATGAAAAATAAGAACTATGTACATATATTTCTGATTTCTTTAACTGAACTTGTTTCATTGAAATACATCAAAATGTATTAAGCTAATGTTTTAATACATTAAAATGCAGCGTAGCTCAGGTAATTAAGCTACACTGTGAGACTGTAATCTTAGGGGGAAAATGCAAAGCAGGGCAGAAGAAATACTTACCTGAGCCGTTGGAGATCAAGAGGTGAATCAGGCCCACGTTTTCACGAATGTAATTTTGGAGAAGTTCCGTTAAAGGTGATGGCATAGCTTGGATCAAACCAGCATACTCTGCTAGCTGGTTTCCAGCCCCGTTACCATCCTTGTGCTGACAAAGACTGCGGAACGGGGCAGAGTAGGTGCTGCAAATCATTCTGCTTGCTCCCTGTGCTTCGTTTTCTAAAATGTAATACAGGTGCTGTCATTCAAAATATGAGTTTAATATTTTAGTAACCAGCGTAATGGTCATCTTGCTTCAAAATAGTTGAATAACTGATGCTACCAATTGCCTGGCCAGGTAGCGCTGCAGGATCCGTGGTGACCTTGGAGAAAAATGAGGCTATTCACGCGACCAAGAGATTGGCCTGATAACAAGTATAAGTCCTTAATTGCCTGTTCCTGGCAGATTTATTTTGTGGTGGAAGAAGAGGCGGAATAAATACTTTTTTACTCCCATATTCTTCTTTGACAGTGATAAAATCTCTCTCGCTGGTGCTTACGGACTATTGAACTGTATTACTCTAAGTATTTTCTATGCTGGGTTTCAGTATAGCATCTGAGTTGCCTTCCAGGTTAGACATGTTATTTCTCTCTCTAAATTAGAACTCTCCTTTCTTCAAATCTTTGTGATGGTGACTGCATGTTAGTGGTTGTTAGATGTGTGTGCGATGGTGATTTATAGTGAAGTAACAGATCGCAAAACACTTTTTTTGTTGGAAAAATCTCAGCTGAAAAAATGAGTTTCTGTTTAAAGAAAGAGGAGGGTATTTTCATATCCTCAAGTTCTCTCATAGCTAAAAATTGCTGGTTTGTGTATTTAAGTATGCAACCAGTAGTTTCTGTGTCCTTTAGACAGAATGTTGCTGCTGACACTTGAAAAGTGTGGAAATGTTAGCTTTTAGGATCTACCAAGCTCTGTTGCTGTGAAGAGATAATGAGGAGGTGGGAAGAAGAGAGAGATGTTGTTAACAGTGTGGGCTAATTCCTTTGTTTGTGTTCCTAGTGTGTGAAACGAAGTCCCCCTCCATGAGCGATTTCCTCACTGGGCTGGAGAACTCAGGTTGGTTACGGCACATTAAGGCTGTGATGGATGCAGGTGTCTTTCTTGCCAAGGTAAAACTGTACCCCAACCTGCAGGTGAATTAAAAAAATCTGTACTTTTCTGTTAGGGATTGCTCCAAGGCTGTGAAGTTGTCTCTGGAGAGAAGGTGGGAAAACATTGCTATTCAGGTTGGCCTCAGCTCTCAAAAACAAGCCTGCAGTTGGAGAACATCAAGTGGGTTACCCCGCTGGCGCTCTCCTAGACACTTCCCACGACTCAATGAAATGCCACAGGGTTGGGGACACTGTCCTGTTCACCTTGTTGTAACAAGCAGTTATCTAGGCTTTATTAAAACTCATTTGAAACAAATAAAGTCACAGAATGTGAATAAATGACCTTTACAAACGTCTCTATATAACGCATATTTAGTAGTGCAGACAGCTCGTAACCTTGTGCTTGTTGGTTATTGAACAGCTCTGCTTTAAACGAGGGATTGTTTAGAGCAGTTTATTTTCTCCTGGTTCAGTGTGATGTGGCGGCTGCTAATTTTGATTATTCAATGCAGTCCTCATTTCTGCAGAGCTTGTGGCTTTGCAGGTCAGGCAAAAGGAGAAAAGTCACGGAGGCACGTGGCTCTTCAGTAGTAGTAAAGGGCATGCAGGCAACGTGTGGCAAGAGTAGTGACCTTCTGTAAACGTTGTCTTTTCTCTCTTAAAATTGTCCCCTGTCGCAAGCAATTTTCCTGTGTTTTTCTCTTCTGCCACCAGTACGAGGGGAAGAAGGTGATCCATGTGGGAGGAAGTGGGGATGAGCTCTTCTAATTTTTCTTGAAGTTCCTAGTCCCCATGTGTCCAGTTATTATTCTTTACTCATCCACCAAATTTTTCCTCAGAGGAGGGGACTGAGAATTCTGGGCCTTTCAGAAGACTGAGCATTTTGAGATCACAGGGCCTTTGTTCCTTGACGGTCTGTGTTGCTGACAAGGCATGCTACAGCATTTTATTCTAGTTGGGGTCTCCTATGGGTTGATGGCTGTGTGCCCAGAAATGGTGAATTTCCATGGTCCAGATGAGAAATGACAAATTTTCCTCTTGGGTTTTAGGCCAGTCAGGTAAATGCGGGTGAAGGGATAGTATTTAATTACAGTAACCAACCTAGAAAGCTGCTAAACTGTTCTGTCTGGTCTCTCCTTCACAGGCTGTGAAAGATGAAAAGGCTAGCGTGTTAGTCCACTGCTCCGATGGGTGGGATCGCACAGCGCAGGTCTGCTCCCTGGCTAGCCTCCTCTTAGATCCGTTTTATAGGACTTTTAAAGGCTTCATGGTAAGAACACTAATGTTGGAATTTCAAAAATAGAAAATGCTTCCTGGATTTGAAATGTAACCAGACCCTAATTAAATGTTTTAGGCCATTTCCTGGAACAAACCGTAGGTGACCTATATAAAACCAGCTTCAATTCTATAAACAAATTTTAATTGCCCTGAACAGCACGGGCACAAAATGGCAGCTGTTGATCTGCAATTCCCAAATCTTTGTTTCCTTGAGTGTCCACGTGAGAACCGCTAATGAGACATTTCAGCAAGAGATGAGCGAGCAAAGGATGCGACTCTGGGAGCAATGCACAAAAAAGTGAAGCAGCTTGTCATTTAAGACTGTTACAGTGAATGGTCTCTTATCTGCTAGGATTTAAAATTGAGTGAACTCATTCTTGTGCACAGGGCAGCATATAACCTGTATATCACGTAAAATCCTTGCATCATTTAAGACCTTTTTTAAAGCCATTACACATGAATTTGGCCATTTGCTTCTACTGCGGGTTTTTTCTTGTTTGAAGCCATCACTGCGTACATCTGTGATGTTATCTTTCCATTCATCTCCTTTTGTTAAATACCTGAAAGACAGGCTGCTGCTCTTAGAGTTCCTTAAAAGAAATCTTCAAATCGTTACAATGCAAATTTTGCCTCCTCCAGTGTGTTCTACTGCTAGGACTGTTTCCTTGCATTCTGTGCTATTTTTAGTAGTAGTATTATTTTTGCTTCTGGATTATACTGCAATCTTTTAACAATTAAAATTACATCAGGGTGTGAAGCATCTGCCTGGGCTTTGCTTGTGCTCTGGACAATTCTGTATGAACTAAGGAACGTGATTTTGATGAGGAACAGGAGCAGTAACTAAAACAGACAAATGCTTGTCTGTCCTTGGAGCAAATGGTTTGTATGCACAAATGCTATGACAGTGGTTATTCCTAAATGAATGCATCAGAAGTGTAAAGAATGGAAAGATTTGCAAAGCAGTGTAACTTAAGTTTTCAAAGAACTCTGTTGTGAATTTCTGCCTTCCTTTTTTTCAAGTCTCTGGATGATGGTATCAGGAATTGATCTTTAAATATGATCCAGCAAGGCGAGTAACAGTAGATTCAGCATCAGTCATTTGGTTCCTTATGAGACGTGTTTAAGGAAAATACTGCTTCCTTGTTATTTTCTTATATATAGCACAGGCATTCTATTTAAAAGAGAAATAACCATGTAGTTCTTCTGATGCCATCCTGAGCTCCTCAATACACAGATGTACTTCTTACATTCCTATTTGCGTGTTAAACATTTGTTGAATTCCAGTTGCTGATTTATTTTGCTGACTATTATGATACTCTCTTCCGAATTAAATAGCACATAATGTAATATTAAGCTGTTAATTCTTTTAGCTTGGTGTGTTGATATATTATGATTTTAACAACATAGAAACTCCCTCAAAATAGTACTAGACTTGCTTGAAATAACTTCTGATTCCAACAGCGACGTCATACTGGGAACTGTGGATAAGCTATAAATCACTATTACTATTTTCATTGACTTCTATGGATAGACTCATAACAATAGCGTCAGCAGGTAGCATTGGTTGTAAGCTTTTTAGAGCTTAACATCAAAGGCTTCATTTTGCATTTTGTAAACAAAGTAACATTCTTTTTTTTAACCTCTGTTTCAAAACTGAAGGTTCTAATAGAAAAGGAGTGGATTGCAATGGGCCACAAGTTCTCACACAGGTAAGAAGAGCGTGGTATCTTGGGTGTAGCGACGGGGTGAAGGTTTGACTGTGAAACTAATACAGTGTTTTCAGGTCGTGTACTCCCGTGAAAAATTTAAATGAAAGTACAGGACAGAGGAGAGAAGAGTTGGAAGATACTGGAGTTGGTGACATAAAGCCAGTATCTGCTAGGGTTGTTATTTTATCAGTGCTTTTTTTATTACTTCACAAAATCATAGTCTTGAACAAATTATTTGTATTCCGAGTGTTTTCCTACCTGTAAAATCGCATTCGTATTACATGAGGAGCGCTAATGTTCTGGTAAGACATGTTAATTCTTCTGCAATTGTGTCCTGGAAGAAAATCTCAGCTGATGTTTTTCAGGAGTTTAACCAAGTTCAAAGCATAAACTCGAGCCCAAACCAGTGCTAAAACCCAATTTGACCTGCATTCTCTAGGCAGATTAAAAATGCTGTCATTCCTGTAATTGATAGCCTGCATCTACTAGGGATATTACCTCGAATTACTACTTGTTATAGTTACCATATAGAAATTAGAAACTGAGATGGTCCAAAAGAATACGAGGAGGGAAGGGACCGGTCTATTCAGTGATATTAGCTTGTTAAAAATTGAAGCTTTGTTCTTGATATAAAGCTGATTCCTGTTTTTATTATTAAAAGAAATTTGTTCCCTTAAAGCATATCTGGGGAAAATAAGCAATATGCACACCCTTATACTGGTGTATAAGAAGCAGAAGTCAAAGATAAACTGCTGTTTGGTCATTTGGCCAAATAAATGTTCTGTGGTCATTGTTTCTGCTTATTTAGGGATTCTTTTCACCTTTATTGCTTTAAGACACGCCCCCCCCAAATACTCCTATTCTTCTATTATAAAGGATTGTTCCAAATATGAGAACTTGGCAATGGATACAAAAAGTACTTGAGACACGAATTTCAGCTTTGACTGAGAATATAAACTTTTATTCCAGTAGACAAAAATCATTCCTCTCGTAGTGGTGGCCGGTGCCTTACAGTTCTGAGGGAAATCAATCCTCCTTCATGCTGCTGCTTAGGGCGTTGGGGTTGGAATCACAGGACCAGGAACTGGGGCTGGATCGGCTGGATCTCCATCATAAGAAATCTTACTTCATTTTTCCACTTAAGTTTGGGGATGCCTTGTTTCTTTCTGTGGATTTCCAGGTTATACCCCTTCCTAGAAAAGGACGATTCTGCCCCAGGTTTTTTCTCTTAAGAAAGAACAGTCACTGCAGTACAATAATGTACTGTTTGGTTTCTTTCCAAAAATGCTATCATTCCTTTTCTGTTTGTTTTTTCTGCTGTGATGGATTGTAATGAACACCAATAGATCCCTGGCTAGATTGTTGCAAAACTGGTAGGGTTTTTCTGAACGTCATCTAAAGATGTAAAAATATTTTTCATTGTTGTTTTGGGGTTTTCTTTGTTTGAGGGTTTTCTGTTTTTCTTTCTGAGTAATTGCCTACCAGGATTTTGTTCTTGATGTCCCCATGGAGCAAAATCAGGCTGTTCTGACTGTTGCTGCCTGTTGTGGCTATGCCTGCACCATAAAATACTCTCACATCCATAGAAGATTGTGGAGGACACTTTCTCCCCCCGCCACCATTTCTTGTTGTTCCTGGCAGACAGACAGAATCCCACCAGTGTCAACTGTTTTTCCCCAATTAAGGGCTAGCATTAGTTCCTTACATTCGAGCAATCTATTTTTCTTTGGAGAATATTGCCTTTTTTCCCTTGTGCTAACATCATAGCATAGGCTCAAGGATTCACAATTATTTCTTGTGATGCTTGCAAGTCTGTTAAGCAGGCGCTTCCATTGCTAACTTTACTTTAGAGAAAGGGACATCACACAATTCTCATCACTCCTACCAGGTGCCGTTGGAGAACGAGTAATGCCGAGGGTGGCACGTCTTAACGTACAGCTGCTGTAAGATAAACTACGTGGGGTTTTTTCTGACTCTGCAGAATAACTTCTTATTCTAGTAGTGAAGAAAACTTGCCAGTTGCTTAATGGCGATGGGATTCTTTTTTTGTTGGGTGACACAGGATTTAACTCAGGTTTGTTTGCATCTCTCTAGGTGTGGCCATTTGGATGGTGACCCCAAAGAAGTCTCCCCTGTCTTCACTCAGTTCATTGAATGTGTCTGGCAGCTGATGCAGCAGTTCCCGTGCACATTTGAGTTCAATGAGCGTTTCCTTCTTGAAATCCACGACCATGTCTACTCCTGCCAGTTTGGGAACTTCCTTGGGACCTGCCATAAGGAGCGTGAGGATCTGAAGTGAGTTGACAGTTTATAGGGCCAACAGTCTAGAAATCACTTAAATGTCAGAAACAGGGCAGGTTGGGTGTGTTTTGTGTGTTCTTAATGTAACTGTAGATTGGTTAAGGGTAACATCATCTTGATAGATGCTTATGTTCTACAGTGTGAAAAATCTTATAGATTAATTATTTCCTCAAAGTCAGATGTTTTAATTTGGACCACAGTAATAACTTGCAGATACCCCTTTTGGATTGGATAGTGTCCATTTTAAATGATTATATATTCTTCAGTGATGTATCTTGTATTTAGGAAATTAATCAGATACTGTGTAAAAAAAAAAAAAAAAAAAAAAAAAATTCTTAGCTCCCTTAATCTAATTCTACTCAGAACAGCTAGCGTTAATAATCCACTTAACTTGGTTCTTCTTTTAGTGATAGATGTTATTTGTAATTGACAGAATCTTTGAGAAGACCCATTCTCTATGGCCTTTCCTCTTACAGAAGAAGCAGGAATTGAGAAATCCTTTGTACAGAGGATTTACAGCTTACAAAGAGCTTCAACCAAACACACTACCTTTCAGTTTCCAGTAAGTTGCTTATTTAAGAAGGGGAAGAATGGGGGCGCTTCTTTGATTGTGAGGTAGATTAGATTGGTAATTTAGGTTTAATAAAATAAATTTTCACTGATTAGCATGGTGTTTTACCTTTCTCCTCCATTCCTCATCCATAAACTGAGAGTAGTAGTGCACAGGTAATTGCTAAATAAATGCAGATCCTGTAATTTAAAATAATATCTTTTCTTTGCTATTGAGAAAGAGGGTGGGGAGAGGCAAGGAAGAGAACTTCAGATGTGTAGAGAGACCCCCCCCACACACCCCCTGACTGCTTGCTCTGTCAAATTTACATGACGGGGTAGGCAATTGTTAAAGCAAGTTCCTCCTTTCCTCCTTTTTAATATATATTAAGGAAGTCTTTCAGACAGGAATTTCAGTGCCCAGTCACACCCAGGCTTGTGCAGGCAGGGTGGTTTTCACAAGAAAGGATTTCTTGTTGCCATGTCTGTTTGCTTGCCCAGGGTGTTACAGCTGAAGTGGTTGGTTTTGCTTTGTTTCTGGCTCACTCCTGTTCCCTGCTGAGAGGAGGGGATGCAAATCCGTTTTTAAGTTCTGTGTGTGGTTACTGGCGGGCAAAGGGTTTTAATAAAAGTAGGGAGCTAGGGCAAACTGAGGACTTCAAGGTGAACTACCCAAGCCTCCAGTGCGTCTGCTATAGAAAAAGAGGATATTTTTGTCCTATGTTAATACCTACTGCCAGTGCATGGGGATCATAAGGCAGAAGTACTTAAATCCTTGGAAGTTTTTTTAACTTTATGAAAATTTGCCCATTGAAACTGAATTTTACAATCCAAGGTTGTGGCGGTTTTTTAAAATCAATTATTAATCTCAATTTGTTGAAAATTTTTTTTCTTAAACAGCATCAAGTTTGTGGCCAGTCGTGTACAATTGGCTGCCTAATTCTCTTTTCTTGCCCTGTTCTTGAGGTTTTGGTGTGGGATGTATAATCGCTTTGACAAGGGAATGCATCCAAAGCAGTGTGTATTGGATCATCTGCTAAGCTGTGTGAGCCAAAAGATGAAACTGGAGGACAATGCATCTGAACTGGAAAATGTGAGTCCTGAATCTTAATAATATTTAAAATCGCATGATGGTTTTGGCAAATATAACTGGGATTGAACACTGGCACTGAACAATTGTTTCAGCGTGCTGGGCAGAGCTGGGCAAAATGAGGGGTTAAATGACGCTGCTGTAATAAATAGGTTTGATTACCCAAAATTCTCATCTGCGAGGTAAAAGCTGTGTTTGGTCAAGTTATGTTGCAGGGTCTTAATGTTCTAATTCTCTAAATGAAGCAGGTGTTAAAAGAACATCTGGGTTTCAACTCCACTTCCAGCAAACTTCAAGGGAGAGGGAGACTAAAAGAATGGGTCTGCTTCCCCCCCCCCATGAATAATATGAATATGCAAAAATATTCTTGTTTTCAGCTCATGCCCACGTTTTTCTTTCCCACCTTCTCATTCACAAGACACATTGGAAAAAACAACGATCAACCAGGTGTTAAAACAGTGGAGTTACTTAAGTTGGTTTTCATGTAATGGCCAAAATGCGACTGGATCGTGTAGGCTGAATTATCCTCTAAAAGGGGCTACCTCGGATCTGAAGTGCTTTGCTAAAACAACATGGGGAATCTTCCACGTTTACTACTTGTGTTCTGTGTTATTGGAGGGCAGGGTTGTGGTGTCCAGAATAACCAATTTCTCTCCTTCAATCCAGAATAATAAAGTAAGCAGCAACACCCTTCACGGTTTGGTCAGCTCTGCTCAGATTCCCCAGAGAGCTCCGTTTGTCCATATGAAGATGTGGATACCTCTCTCAGCAGTGCGAGACAGGAAAAAAAAAAGTAGATAGTCTTGTTAGCTTGTGAAGCGCTGTAGTTTTGTGTTTCCATATGCATGGGGTCTGGCTGAGATGGGGTTCAGTTTCCCCCCAGCAGCCCTCACGGCTCTGTGCTGTCTATCGGCAGCGAAGGGTGTTGGTAACACACGGTGGTTTGGCATCAGGGCTGTCCCTCCAACATCCCCCCCTTGCCTGGTAGCCTGGGGGTGGGCGAGATCTTGGGAGGGGAGGCAGCCAGGACAGCTGACCCAGACTGACAAAAGGGATATTCCAGACCAGATGGGGGTCTGCTCAGCAATAAAAGCTAAGAGAGAGCAGGAGGGGGGAGGCATTTGTTGTTACATTTGTCTTCCGGAGCAACCCCTACGCTTACTGAAGCCCTGCTTCTCGGGAAGTGGCTGGACATTGCCTGCTGATAGGAAGTAGAGAATAAATCTTTTGTTTTCCTTTGCTTCCTTTGCGGCCTTTCCTTGTGCTTTATTAAACGGTCTCTATCTTGACCCACGAGGTTGGATTTTTTCCATCTTATTTTCTCCCTGATCCCGTCCTGCTGAGGAGGGGAGCGACAGAGCAGCTTGGTGGGCACCTTGCGTCCAGCCAGGGTCAACCCACCACAGTCCTGTACAGCTGCCTGAAAGGAGAAGTGTGGCTTTTCTTCGTGCTCAAGGCTCTACTTGCAATATCCTTTTTATGTGTATTACAAAAAAACCCAAACCACAAACAAACCAAAAAAACCCCTAAAAATACAGTAGTGGGAGAGTCATCTAAAAATACACCAGTGAGAAGATGGATCAGTGTCCTTTGCTAGGTTAATGTGAATGCTGAAAACTTCAGTTTTATTAGTTAAACGATGATGTTTGTATCAAACATGTAAGGATCTATGCCCATGTACTTTAATGCTAGATTACAGAGCTGAAAAAGAGGCGCTGACACAGGACTATTACCTTGACGGTTGTTTTTTGTATATCCCTGACAACTGGGAATAATAGCTTTTTGTCATCTTTTTTAATCTTTAGCTTTTTAATCTTTTTATTTTTGTAGAAACTTCCCTTTCTTGATGGTCCTTTGCCCAGTGAAGCTTGCTCCTTATCTAAAGTAGGATACGCTGCTTCAAAAACACCGATGCTCAACACTCCTCAGGATTATGAAGTGGAACCCCCTCCTGCGTTAAGCAACGGCGCCTCAGCAGGGGATGTAGACGTTGTGTCAGATGTGGACCGAAAGCACAAGGAGAACCTGTTGCATCACCAGGGCCTCCACGATCTTAGTGACGCCATTGATGTTTTAGACTCCAAAGCCAAGGACGGAAAGCTGCAACACCACTGATCGGCTCCGAGAACCGTGTCCGACGAACCAGGCGCTTGTAGTGGTGAGGCATAAGGGAGCTGTGCCCCCGCGAGGGTGTAGACCACCGAACCATTTACAGCTAAGCTGTGTACGTGTGTTTGCAGGGAGCCGTGCTCGCTGTAGAGAAGACGGTCTGCATTTGGTTTGGTTCGCATCGTTTTGCAGCTAAAATGATGAAGATGCGTACAGAGCTGCCCAGAAGGCTGCCTTGAGTTAGCGTAAACTTTATTTTTCAGTGGAAACATGACGTGTGTTTAAGGTTTGTGACTGCCTGCCAGTAATGGTATTTCAAGCTGAAAGAAATCTTGGCCAATGAACATGGGGCTTAGGAGCTGTGCAGTGTTTATAACTGGAGTAGGAAAGATGCAACCCATTTATTCTCAGTGGTGGTGCAAGGTCATCTTAAAATGATAAAAAATTTCAGTTCATCTTAAAATTATTAAAAAAAAAAAAACCCTTTTCTTAGCTGTGAATGAATCTCTGCATGGACCCTCACCTTGTGGCAGAATTGATTCATTTTTTTGTTTTCTATGCACATTTGATAAACAAAAACAAACCCCCCTGTGCCTTTTTATGGAGACCATTTTAATGTCTAGCCATGCAACGTACTATTTTTATTGTTGTAGTGTAGATTGTAGTATTTGGTTGTCTTTGTAGTCAGTATTTTTAAACAAGGGTTTTTTTATCTGCTGCCGGCTTCTCCAGGATCTTTGCCGATCCCCTGAGTTTAGTAGCTTCTTTCTAAGCCGACCTTTCAAAAAATAAGCTTTTAGGGACCTCATTTAGTGATTGTGAGAGTGCAGCAAGCCCCAAAGACAGCCTGTAACACATGAATTTTTGACACAGGGAGGATTAGAAATGAGAAAAGATAGGAAAAAAATCTATATGGAATTTTTCTCTCTTGTTTTGTGATCTTGGCTGAATTGAAGCAAGAGAGTAACTCTTTGTTCTAAGCTGGAATCGGTGTGCTTTCCTCGCATCCATCCACGAGGCAGTAATTACAGATGAGGTGTGTTCCATTATTGAATTGGGGCCTAAAATGATTACTTCACATCCCATCCTGAGCGATTATCATGAATGTTATCTCGGATGTTAAAATTACATGAACCTTAGAGATGTTTTGTCTGTACTGTCAAGACACGGGGACATGAACAACATCTCTCATGGCAATGAACTTTGTGATTTTGTGAAGCTGGTGACAAAACGTAAATTGGGATGTGTCCCCTTATTGGAGCAAGAAGCGGACATCTTGGCTTGTGACTGTGCTCGTTAATACTACTTGGTTTCTTTAAACTGCAGTAATCTCAGCTGGAGATACTAGTTCAGAGTTGCAGGTTTAAAACAGAGACGTATATTCCATTTATACAGAAGTCTTGTGAAGAAACAAGGGCTTGTCTCCCCAGGGAAACGGATGGCCCAGGAAAGCTGTTCTACAGGACTTGCTCTGGACAAGCTTCTATAAATGCGCTTAATGGCACAGGGAGTCCCTTTGTGCAGCTTAATTCAAGATGCTTTTCTGCTTTCTTTTGGATCCTCTTGTTTAAATTAGATGCTGCCATTAGGTCTTAAAATCAGTTTTTCTCTTTTATAAAATTTTGAAACAAGCTGAAAATATTTTCAAAGTTAGCCTTCCCGATCTCCCAATAAAAAGGAGAAACATTCCATTATAGCTTCGTAAAATGCAATAGCCACTGTTCGTATGCTTGTAACCGATGGTGAAATGATTAGGTTAGTTTCAGCGTTCAAGATAAAGTAGAAAAGAAAAAAAAAAAAACCAACCAAAATTGCCCTGAGTGTCTCACTTTGGGTAAGCAAATACATATTTTATTAAGCCTATCAAAAGACCCAAGGAAAAGGGGCAGTACCTGAGAACACGGCATTTTTTCAATGCCTAGAATGGCAAAGAGAAACGTTTTTTTAATGTTGCAGGTTTTTCAATCTTCAAGCAAGTAATATAGTTGCTTTCAAGATAGGAGTGAGAGAACTACAGTGTGCGATTGATTTAAAAACTAAGCACATAAAATACTGAACCAGATATGCTTAAGCAGATGTTCGAAATTTGTTGCGTGGGTATGTATCAAAAATACTGCATCGTGCAACAGCTATGTATTTTATTTGGAAGGGTGCACGTTTCTGAATGCATCTTTTCTTAATCTCAAGATGAATATCTGCTGTTGAGTCTCTTTGCTCCTAAAAAGAGATCTGCTAACCTCCTAACATTAAATTAGATAGTCTACCAGCCTTTTAAGTTTGCTGTATCCACATACCCCTCAAGTGAAGAGGTTGCACCCTAAATCTTAACCAATTTGCTCTAGCTACCCAGCGTTCGGAATCTGCTGTAGATTTCCACTGGAGGGTGCTGGCGAGATTGTTTCCCTTTGCCTCTTTATCCTGTAAAAGCTCAATTTCACAGGTGCACTTTGCAGTTTCGTTTGTATGGACTGATAGATCAACCCTGTCTTTTCTTTCTAGGTGGTAGAAGAGTGTAGCGGATAGTATGCACGGCTTCTTAAATAGAGAACTCTCAAATGCTAAACGCGACCAAGGCAGGCACTTTTTAGGACCAGTTATTCTAGATGTCATCGGTTCTTTTGATGTATTCTCTAATGGAAATGAGAGATACAGAATTGTAGAGAATTTTGACTGCCCACTGAAGGATTTAGACATACCATTGGTTAATCTTTGTATAAAAACATTTTGCAGAAGGTTTCTAGAAATGTTTACGCATTGCCTTGTCTTTTGAATTACTATAGATTACCTTGAAAAAAGTAGAATAATCTTTTCTTATCCCTAAAACGTGATGCTGACATCTCCACAAATCCCTCTTGACTACAATATTACTACAGGTGCATGTAACCATGAAAAGATTACTTCATACACTGAAAGTATTAGTAAGCTTTTAGTAATCTTGCTGCTTTTGACTTCAGTAACAAAACAATGGATGATTTTATACTTAAATGCAAAACCTAGCCAAAAAAAAAAGGGTAATGGTCTGTCTTTTTAAAGACCTCTTGGATTTAATGCATACAGACTTGGTCAAAGTCTACAACATATTAAAAACCAGTCATGCTGGTGCTGTAAATTTATGGAGCTGGGAAAGATTCCAGGGTTTCCTGGCTTTCCATGAGATTGTTTGCAAACCGATTAGCTAGAAGCTTTTTAGTTTTGATGGTAACTCTTGTGTGTTTCAAGACCAAAAAGGAAAAGCTGTTCAGAGCGGTGCAGCGTGTCCTCAGGTCTCTGGTCAGCTCGGATTTGCTTCCCAGAGCCCTGCAGAAAGCCTGTGCTCACTCGTTACGGGGTGCCCTGCTGACAGTGGTGAGCGAGTTGATCGTCTGTTCCTTAAAAGTGTTAAAGGAAATCTAAAAGCTGTTACGTAGGAATCTTCTTGTGCAAGCACTGTGTGGGTGAAAAGTTACTATAACTTATTTATTCCTAGCGGAGCATCCATGCGTTGTGAAGTCGCAAAGACTCATTTTTATTTGGAGCTGTTAGCTGAACAATGCAGCTTGCTGCTTTCCATTTGGATTCCTCTGACTGGGAGAACTGGGAGGGAGGAGGGATCCTGTTTGCTGTGCATGGGCTCTGTTTATGTAAAACTCTTCCTTTGCTGGAGCACTTCTTGCTTTACCAAGATACTCCATGGTATCGTGGTTTCATGCTTCCACGTAGTCTCTCTTGCTACAAATAGGTACAGCACTGCAGTGGGCCAGTGCCTGTAACATTCTGCGTTAAAGCTACTACTTTGACGTAGAAGAGGGACTCGTGTAGCTTTATTTCTCGGTTGAAATGTCTTAATGTGATCTTCACAGCGCTGGGTTCTTAAATTGTATTTTTGTTTTGCAGTTGTCACCTGTGGTAGAGAAAATCCAATCGGTGCTGTTTGCTTTACAGGAAAAAAAGGGAATAACTGGTTTGCCCATAGATGTTGTAGTTGTCAGTTGGCCCGCATTCATGGGAGAGAAAAGCAGTTTGTTAGAGCCTATAGGCACAGTGTACTTCTAGCTGCATTTGCTGTTACTGCTCTTAGTGAATGCCTTTCATTTAAGTGCTTAGCAGAAAAATTCACCTGCTACATGAGTGCTCGCTGATGCACGAAGCTACCCTGACTGGGATGGAGAAGGAGACTTGCTTGGAGGTAGCTGGTAAGCCTCAGTTTCCCCAGTAAGCTTCTCAGGTCCTGGCGAGAGGGATTTGCTGGGAGCTGGAGGTGCGCAGAGCATCACAGGATCTCTGCCTTGAGTTAGCCCTTGTTGGGTTACAGGTGCAGAGCTCCCTGTTGGTGAAGTGCCCCTCTGTGTCTGTTGTTCCCATCGGGTTTGGAGATGGTGAGCCCTAGCAGGTGCTGAGAAAGCACCCTCGCACCTAACAAAGCCGCAGCGCCCGCAGGGAAAGCGTTTAAAAGCGCTCTTGTGCCAGGCGCTGCTTCGGTTCCCTTTCTGGCAAAACTGGGTAGCCTCAGCGCCTGCCGGCTGCTCCCCCAAAGGGATCATTTCTTGGCACGATTTAGTAACGAACATTCCCGAGTGACCAGGAGAATTCAAAATGTGTCTGCTGTTCTGCTCTTCTCCCCTTCGCCACCGCGCTGCGTTGAGTGCTGGGGTCCTTTTTTGTACGGCCCTAACGCAGTTACTCCTTGTTTACATACTGTCCCTCTTGCACATATAGGCACTTCCCATGCCTTGGGGTGGAGTGGGGGGAAGAATCTGTTCTGAATGTAGTAGTTTCGTTTTAATTAATACACAGCACTTGATTAATTAGATGAGGAATGTCTCGAACCAGGTGATGTGTAAGTCCATGCTTTCGTAAGCATCTTCAGCACTAAGAACAGCCAGGGCGGTGCCAGTCGCAGTCGGTGTGATTTGTTAGGGCAGGTATTGTAACGTACAGCGCCGCATCCCTTTGGCATCTCTGAACTACAAAAGCAATGCAGAAAGAGGGTAGGTTAAAATGGTTGACCTAAATCTCGTATCGTTTATCTATGTCTATGCGTCTGTATTTAATGTAGCAGCATACTACTGGAATAACTTGTAGCACTGGATCTAGTCATATGTAACTGGGCACACAGCCGTACTTTTCCTGTCATCCGCAAACTGATCTTTGTAGGAACGGACCTAAAATCGTGTGTAGTACGCAGCTGAAAATTTAAGTGTTTTTGCTGTTTCTGTCAGTCAGTCGCCATTTTTGTCAGTGTAACTGTTGAGGGACAGTTGTATAAAATTGTGAATGATGAAATCCTGTATTCTTGAATGTGCTGCGATGGCTGTATACGTGTGAGTCATTTTAGTTAATGCACTGCTTAAAAAAAAAAGAAATTGTACCATGTTTAGAGGAGCACTGTGTCTTTTTTTCTCTAAATGTATTTGTTCCATGAAGTTTCACTTGTATTACAGTTTATTTTTATTCCCTACAAAAATAAATACCTTGCCTTTTTAAAGTAAACGACTAGTCTGTTTATTAATTAAACTCAAAGCAGAACTTCACAGGTTGAAATGTGAAGTCAACTAAAGGCTCCTAGGCAGCGAGCTCATCTCAAAGCGAGTCGGAGTCCATTCCCCTTCTTTACAGAACGGAACCAGGGGACCTCCCTGCCCCGGGAGGGACTTGTCTTTAAGTAATAGTACTAATGAAGCTGTATTAAAGCTTGGTATCTTCTGTACACTTTGTTACTCTGTGGGGTTTTTTTTAATTAGATTTTTCTTTATATATTAAAACCGAATACCTTTTCAGTGTTTCCTTCCTCCTGGCGAGCTGTCTGTCCCTCACCTGTGGGTAAGTCTGTCTACAGGTGGCTCCAGGCTGACTTCAGAAGCTTTCTGCCCAGCAGGCAGACCTTCCTCCTGGCCCGCTGTGAGGAACCGAGCCTGGCCTTCGTGGGCGTTGCACAGCACCAGGTGAAGAGATCTTTTTCTGCTACCTTTGAGTGAAGAATCTGCAGTCCGTCTGCTGGTGGTATCACTTAAAAATGCTCTTTTATCCAGTTCTTCTTAATCATGACTTCAGTAGTGAGTCAAGGTGGGGCAGACAAACTCAAGTGAGGTGGGAGGATGCTCGAGAGGGAGATTCCAGGTGCAAAACTTGCCTCGTGTTTATAACCAAGATGGGAATTGGTGCTTTAATAACTTACAGCTGTGTGGTAACAGTCAAATCCTACAATTAAATACAGATCTGCAAAGCAGAGAGGAATTAGGTAACACGAGCTAATTTGATGTTTATAAGGCTTTACAAAATGCTTCAGGATGCCATTTGGATGGGTAAATTCATGTAAATGGTTTAAATTGGTGCCTGGTAATGTAGGCTATTTTAGTAATTAATTTTAAAATAAGCATCTGGAGGTTTTTAATACTCTGTGTGGGAGATGGGGGAGCTGGGTGGCGGGGATGGGACTTGCGGAAGAACGTGCTGAAGGCCGAACGTCCTCCTTCGGAGAAGGACAACGGACGTCCTGGGAGAGACGGACAAACCGTTTCTCCCAGGTCAGTTCAGCAGCGGTTCGGCCTTTAACCCTAAATGCGAATAGCCCCGAACCGTCCGTCGTCGGTCGGGGCGGACAGACGCAAGGACCAGAGCCAAGCCCCAGACCTCGTACCCAGCCCCGGTGAATGTTTTCCACTGCACTGTGCATCCTAAAAACGGGTATTTCTTTCCTATGTATTAAGGCAAAAAATACGCCTGACACTTGGGTATACTCAGTCCCCAGATGTTTCAAGTCTTTTTTTTCCTTCTTGCTAATTTTAAATGTTCTTAATGGTGCCAGTGAAATCCTTCATTTACCTAAATTAGACTTGCCTTGCATTTAATTGGATTATTAGCATTAGCGCTGACTAGAATTGATAAAGCTGTAATTTACATTTGGGGAAAATTTACTGTCTGTCTGACAGCATCGTCGCTGCGGGTGATTTGAAACTGCCCTGTCGGCGCTACCTGTAGCTTTGCGGGGGCAGGTTCCGCTCCGAGTCGTCGCAGGAGTATTGCTGAAGACTTGTTCTTAACGAACTTGTGCTGAGTAAAATACTGATCAGGAAACTTAATTGGAGGCACGGACTGGAAAATCACTGGTTTAAGGTGAAGCCTGCTGTTCTAAGTTCAGATTGAAAAAGCAAGTTACATTAACCTGCTTTCTCGTTGAGGTTCAGGTTCATGCGCGCCGAGGCCACCTTCAAATGTTGATCCATCTTTCCGCGTCGGTGCGTTCTTTGCTGCAGTAGAGCAATAATACTTGGGTTTTTTGGTAGCAATGCAGCTTTGCACTCACATTTTATCCCATTCAGTCACCCAGCAGTTAAAGATGCCGGTGAGGATTTGCTAGAGAAATATCGGTGTTGAGGCTTCATGCGTGTACGTACAATGGATAAACTCCTCTGATATTGAAGCGAGACTACAAATTTGGGGGTTGATGACTTTTTAAAAGGGGGAAAAAAAAAAAGTCAACTCAGCCTAGCAGCAGAAAGAGCATTTTTGTATCTGTTTGCACAGGCAAGGAGGGGAGGTACTGTCATTGCGCTCAGCACGGCGCAGGGGCAGGATTGAACCTTCACCGTAGCCCTTCGCTGCCGAGAGGGGACCGCGCTCGGTCCTGGCGTGGGTCCGCGCGGCTCGGCCGGCGTGTGGGGCTGCGGCAGGTCCTCCCCCGCTCAAATCCCTAACCAAAGGGCCGTTTTGTCCTGAATAATGTTTCTTTAACGATAGGCAGCAGGTGTGTTAATTGTAACTTCTCTCTAAATTCAAGTGTTCTCCTGTAACTTGTATTTTCTTTCGCTTGGGGGGAGTGGAGGGGATGGGGGGGGGATGCAAAACCCAGCAGCCTTAGGAGTAATAACCTGTCTGTGAGCCAGACCAGAGCCCTGATTCCCATGGCTCTGTTGCAGTGGTTTTGGGAAAAGGGAACGCTACTTACGGGATCTGGTTTTTTTCCTCTCTCTCTCAACAAAGAACAGATCTTGGAGCCTGCTCGGCTGCGGGAGAGAAGCAAGGAACCCAGTGTGAGTGGTTATCAATAAAAAAAAATATATATATATATATAAAAGCTCTCTTGCAAAAAGACCAAACGGGTATGGATCTGCAGCATTAGCAGGCGCTGCTCTTGGCCGATGGCTTCGCAGGCTCGCGCCGGGGGCCAGGCAGGCGTACGGACCAAAGGCTGAGGCTGACTTGACACTCCAAAACTGGAGTATTCTGCAAGCGTTCTGGTTTTTGTACGGTGCCCAAGGGCAGTCCCCTCCCTGGTGAGGCGCTCGGAGGGACTCGGGCAGCACAGAGACTTTCACAGATCTTACCTGACAAAGGCGAAACCGGGGAGAGGATGAAGATACGGGGAGTCCACTTCCCATTTTAAGGAAATCTGGTCCAATTCTGGTGTTTTATCCTATTCGTATGTCCCTTCATACAGCATTTTGGAACTTGATACTTTCCTTTTCCTGCTTATTTGAGGTGGTTATTTTTTTTTTTTCCCCTCGGGATGACCAGTAATGTTTTGAAAGCAATGATTTTTGTTGCACGGTGATCCAGTGCGCGCGTGGCTTGAGAAAGTGTTTGGGGTAAACCTGGCAATTCACACGGATCAGAAATTCTGTTCCTGAAAGGTGGTCGTCGCCGTCCTACCTGCTGTAGGAGAATCCTTTAAGAGCAGGTAGTTCTCCCATGCCTGCTCTTATTGCCTGATATTTTGAATAATAAAAAAAAAAAAACTTATTGAACATATGGTCTGTGATCTCAGGGCAAAGATGCTCTTGGGGGTGGCATGACTCAGAGCGGATTAGTAGAGTTTTACTTCTTCCTGAAAGCTTTGGAATGAAACCCAGCACATTTTACTATTGTAAAATAAAAGCAGAGAAGACCCCCTTAGCTCTCCCAGGAATAACTTCCAAGTGTTGCCAGCCCTGGAGCACACAGAAGAGCAACCGGGGCAAACAGGCAGATTTATGTGAACGATCAGTGTTGTGCAGATAACTCGCGTAACGAACAGTGGGCTTTGGGTTCTGTATTTCAGGTCCTTAATCATGGAATCGTTAAGGTTGGAAAAGACCCTTAAGATCATCGAGTCCAGCCGTTAACCCAGCACTGCCAAGGCCACCACTAACCCATGTCCCTCCCCGGCTTTTAAATCCCTCCAGGGATGGGGACTCAGCCCCTGCCCTGGGCAGCCTGGGCCAGGCCCTGACAGCCCTTTGGGGAAGAAGTTTTTCCCAATACCCACCCCAACCCTGCCCTGGCGCAGCTTGAGGCCGTTCCCTCTCGTCCCATCGCTTGTTCCTGGGGAGCAGAGACCGACCCCCCCGGCTCCAGCCTCCTTTCAGGCCCTTGCAGAGAGCAATCGCCTTCTTAATGATCATCTTAACGATCATCTTCTCACGCCGGTTTGCAGCTGCTGGCTCCAGTGCATCCTCGGACCTAAAAGGAAAGGGGCTCCTGGAAGGCGGTGGGAGCCGTCTTGCAACACCACCGAACCTCTGGGGCTCCGATGTTGCCGAAATTCCTCGAGGAATTACAGCTTGTGGAGGAGAAGAAACAGTTCCCGGATTTTTTCCTTCAGTTCTAACTCCGTATTTTGTACGTTAGTGCACCCATCGAATTGAGAAGTGCCGAAGAAGGGGCCCTGGGAGCTGTGGCCGTGCGGGTGCGCACGGTGTCGGCAGGGATGGTCCGCAGGTGTCCGTGCTCGCTCGTGGTTAATCCCTGAATCGCGCGGCTGCTGGAGCCGGCTCCAGGCCGGGTGGCGAGAAGGTGGCCAGCAGAACAGGCAGGCGTCGGCGCCCGAAAGCTGCGAGCGGGCGTTGTGAGCACCGAGGGGAGCTCCCAAGTTCAAAGGCTTTGCTGCGGCTTGGCAGTGGCTTACAGTTCAAAGGCGGGAGTCAGAAGCAGCCCCGCGCAATAACTGTGCGTTTCCGACCTTGAGGACCGTTAGTAAATCCTTAATCCCTGCAGAATGATTTATTTGGTGCTGTTTAGCGCTAAACTTTTAAATCGGAATGCTTAGCGGTGCTAAATCAGAAAGCTCATTACCTCTTTTCAGCTGCGTTAATAACTATAATCTCTTTAATGGAAGCAACTTTGTTGGGCGAGATTTACCTTCCCAAAAAACCTTCTTGACTGGCACTAAATATACTTCTGCCCTTAATTCTTCCCCAACGAACGGGGAGCCGCCCGAGGAGCTGCTCTGCCCGGAGCACGGGCCGGGGCAGCCAGCGGCTCGGGGGCAGCCCGCTCCCGCTCGGAGCTCAGGCCGAAGGTGAAGGCTTCTCCCGGCTCCGCAGCCTTCCCCGCTGTTTGAAGCGTTGGGAAGCTTCTCCGAGCTGGGCCAGACTTATCAGTCGCCTCTCCTTGGGCTCCCATTTGGGGCTTATCCGATCTCCCGATTTAAATGCTCGGGCGGGACGCTGTTTGACCTGTCTCTTTGGCTGCTCGGGGAGCACAAGGAGCATTTCCATTTGCGTTCTTCCAGTGGAGGGTGGGTTTATCAGCGAGGACTTCATACGCTTTGCTGCATTAGTATTCGGTTTAATCTCTTCCTTACCCAAGAGCTGATCTTGTTTCTAAGACTTCTTTTCTTGGTTAACAACTAAGCAGCAGCAGCAACAACAAAAGAATATGCAGTTTATCGTTACATTTTCCGTTCAAGGATTTTCCTTTCATCTCTAAGTTCCCTTACAGTTTCCTACCTTTCATATTTTCTAACATGTGTTCGTTCTGTTGTCTGTATCCCCTTTTTCTCCCGTTATAATACACTGTCTTCTTAATTGCTGCTTTTATTTCTGCGTTTTGTTGAAGGGGTTTCCAGCCAGGCTTGGCTTTTCTGACTGCAGCAGCCCTGTTGTGGTTGCAGCTTCTTAATGCTTAATAAACCTTGAACTCCCCGCTTTTGCTCCGATGTTTATCCCCATTTCTCCTACTCAATAATTCCATTCGTAGTGTTGACTTTGGGAAATTGAGCTTTTTGAAGTGACAATCTATTTTTGAGTGAGTTTATGAGGAAGCCAGAAGTCCAAACCCTATCAATACTGAACATTTTGCTGCTCTCCATGCTTTTCACAGCGTGACGACAAACTGCGAGTGCGGCGGTGATGGCGGCGGCATCGTAAATGTTTTGCAGAGCCCCTGATTTTGCTTCTTGCAGCAGTGGAGATTTTTCTGCGGGATAATTCGGTTCCCCTCTCGCTATCTAGTCCTGCTGATAACGCTGCCTCAAACTGTCAGACCGTTCCTGCTCCGCCGCCGAAAAGTTTGGAAAAGGTTTAAAGGGAACTGGATAAAATACGATTGCGCTTACCGGCTGACAGCTTTTGATAAGACAGCCCAAGCACTGCTTCCCACTTGTTTTTTTTGCCCCTGCAAAGTTTTCTGCCTTGCTCTGTGCTGCTTAATTTTACGAAGCCAAAGCAGCGGTTTGTGCTGGCAGGTTTGGCTGGGAGGGAAGCCTCGGGAGCAGCTCGGGCGCGAAATCTGGACCCTCTTCGGTGCCTTTTGTCCTTCTCGTCTTCAATAAACAATTCTGGATGTTGCGAATGGCCATTTGTATTGCTCTGAAAGTGGAAAAGGCGGTCGGGAGAGGGGTTAAGAGGGGATCCATGGGGCGACTGGCAGCACCCAAGATAACGCGGAGGCCGGTGCCGCAGCAGGGAACGCGCTGCCCTGGCTGGGGACTCAGAAACTCCCGCTACCCTGTGATTTCTGCAGGGAATCGGTGAAGCAAACACTCTGTGTCTGCTCGGATGGGTCAAGCAGCCTCCAGCACCTGTCCCAGCCTCCCCCCGCCTCGCTGCCCCTCTCTATATTTATCCAGGGGGAACTTTCCAAGAATGGAAGTGGTAAGATAAAACCCCTGAGGGGCTAAAATTAGCCCCAGCGCCCTGGCCCTTCTCCCCGCGGTGGCATTTCGGCTGCGAGCTTGACAGCCTGCGTCGTTGCGGGCGCACAGAGCGGGCGTCCATCCCCGAGACAGCAAGATCCTCTCTCTTTCTCTCCTCCTTTTTTTTTTTTTTTTTTGTTTAATCCGAGGGAGAACTCGCCATGGGACCGCCGCTGCCTCGCCCGCCCTGGCTGTGAGCATCACCTCCCTCCCAAAGGTAAGGCAGCAGCACGACGACGGCTACGCCGCATCGGGCAATGGAAGGTAACGTGGTTACCCGTTGTAAAAGCGTGAGCGTGTTCTCTGTCACCTTTAGCTCCAGTCATAACCCCCGTTTTGGGGTCTGCGGAGGCATGGACAGCTTCCTTCAGCCCAGGAGGTGACAACTCTGGTTTGCGCTCTTCTGGTTGAGGAACATCGGTGAGCTCCCCATGTCAGTGCTTACGCCGTCAGAGTAACGTCCCTCTGGGGATGTTTATTTGTGTGTTCAGGGAATGGTACAGCTGGTTTTTTACTTTTCCAGATTATTTCCCTTGGCAATATAACTGGGCCTTCCTTTGGAATCAAATCTGCGATAAACCCCCCGCCCCATTAGCCACGTAGGTGAGGGCGTTCCAAAGCTCCAGAGCTCATTACCAGCGCCTCTAATGAATAGCAGTAATAATTTCACATGTTCCTACAGAAATTGTCTGGGTTAGCCTAACAGGTGGAAGCGCGGCGGAGCTTTGCCGTCGCTCGCTGCCATCAAACTTGCTCTACTTAACCAGACGCGAGGCTGCGCAGGTGGCCTTGCGCGGGGGGCTCCTCCGAGCTCGCGCGTCTTGCCACCGCAGGCGGATGTGGGGCGAGCCTCCCGTGGCTGCCTCGTTACCGCCAGGCTCGTTAGCAGAAAGAGGCTAATTGCTCGGTGCAGCTCCTTGTCTCCTCCAAGGGAGGATCAGAGGAGCCTCTTGGGGAGACGGAGCTCTGCCCCTGCCGCCTCTCCCCGAGGAAATCCGAGATGCTACGGGGCTGCGGCGCGGCGAGAAATTCCTCTGCCCTTCCCGGCGGGCGGCGTTTCCCAGCTGCTCAGGTGCCGGCCGGGGCCTCGCATTCCTCTCCCCTGCTGCCGGGAGGCCAGATCCTGCAGCAAGCGCCTGGCAGACGCGTCGGGGTTCGGTCCCAGCTCCGGTGTGGTCGGCTCAGCACCCCCTCGCCTTCCTCCCACCACCCCGTAACCCCTGCTATAAATCCCAGATCCTTCTTGCAGCCGCGCTCCTCGGGCTCGAGTAGGCAGGAGAGAGGAGAGGGTTTGCTGAGTTCAAACGCCGACGTTGTTTAGGGAAGGGCGATGCTGAAAGTCCTTAATCAAACCAGCCACCTTCCCATTCGCTGCATCTCCTATTTTGAAATCCAATCCCGTTAACAAGTGGCAGGGTGTAAAAACCTTGCAACGCTGCCAGCTCCTAAATTAAAACTCCTCCAAGTTTTCCGTGGGTCCCCAAATCCTTGGAAGTGCAGGTGCTGCTGAGGCTCCCACCAGAAGCCTTGGCTGATAAGAAGCAGAGTTGATTCCTGCTCTTTTCCAACGTGCTCTTCGCTCAGCCGCTCCCGCAGAGAGGAGCTGGATGGGGTGACCTCCGCGGGTTAGGGGAAAATGGGTGGCTTCGTCCAGCAGCGGGGTGCAGAGTCCTTGCAAGAGCCCGTGGCCACCCAGGAGCCTCCCTGAGCTCAAGGTGCGAGGATCCCATGGGTAGTCTCCTACCCTTCACCGCCTCAGGGGCTAGCAGTACGGCATTAAATAATTTTAAAAAATAAAGTAAAAGCCTGTGAGCTCCCCCGTGCAGCGTTTGAACTCCAACACTTCGATTATCTCAGCGCGTTCTCGATCACAACAGGCGCAGGGGAGGTGGCCCACGTACGTGCTACAGCAGCGACCTCCGCCTTTGCCTTAGCCCTTCGCCAGTGGGGATTTCCTCACCCGCGGTGGCAGGGCAATAAGCACGTCAGCAGCATCAGACTCCAATGTTATTTGTCTTTCTTTTTTTTTTCCGAATCTTCCTTCACTTGTGTATTAAAAAATAATAATAAAAAGATGGCGTTGGTGTCAGGGGGCTGGTTCTAACCCTGTGGCGGTGGTGTTTTTGTCGTCCCGTAGATCTTTGGCTTTACCATTTACGATGAAAGCGGTACATGGGAGACAGACCAAAAAAAATGAGCCTAATGGATATCACTAAAATGTTCTCCATGCTCCAGCCCAAAGAAGATGAAGAAGACAACGGAGAAAGCGAGGAGCTGAACCGAGCGGTCTCCGAGGACAATTACCAAGCCCTCGATAACCTCTTGTCCCAAGAGAGGTACAGGAGGTTCATCAACCGCAGGAGCGGCTGGGGGGTACCCAGCACCCCACTGCGCCTGGCCGCCACGTGGGGCCGTGTCAGGAGCATGAAGGTCCTCTTGGCCCACGGGGCGGAGGTGGACAGCCTGGACGTGAAGGCTCAAACCCCGCTCTTCACGGCGGTCAGCAACGGCCACCGGGAATGCGTGAAGGTCCTCCTGGATGCGGGGGCCAGCCCCGTCGGCAGCATCTACAACAACTGCTCGCCGCTGCTCATCGCCGCGAGGGACGGGAATGCGGACATCCTGCAGCAGCTCCTGGACCACGGCGCGGAAACCAACGTTCAAGCGAGGTTGCCCGAGTGGGCCGCCAACTCGGTGGCTTGTTCCGGTCCCCTCTACCTCGCCGCTGCGTACGGGCATCTGGAGTGCTTTAAGATGCTGTTGCTTTACGGCGCCGATCCCGACTATAACTGCACCGAGGAGAGGGTGATTGCCCAGATCAAGGAGCCCAAGACTCTGCTGGAAACCTGCCTGAGGCACGGCTGCAGGAGCGAGTTCGTCAAGCTGCTCATTGACTTTGGAGCCAATGTCTACTTGCCCAATGTCACGGTCGACGAGACGGCATCCCGCAGCAAGGGCCTGGAGCTGCTGCTGCAGGCACGAGGTAATCTGCGTGCGTGGCCCCAGGGCTGGAAACGAGCACTAATTTTGCTCGTTTGGGTGCAAGTTGCTTCAGGTTCCCCTTCCCGTTACCTCTGCTTCCCAAAAGCCTTACCCAGGCTTTCCTACAAGCTTCGACTCCCTTTGCAGCATCACTTGAGTGCATGGGTCTCTCTAGCCTTAAACTCTTGGGTATTACCACTATTTTACTCTGAACCCTTACTCCTCCCTCTCCCCCAATGATTGCTGTGTTCAGGCCAAAAAACCCCAGTCTCCGATACTGAACATAGCAAGAGAAGGACATCACGAGGTTATGGAGAAGAGGCACACCACCGATGTAATTGATGATTAAATGATTAAATCCGATGGCTTGGATACCCGTGCTACCGCAGGAAACTCCTAAACCGAATTTCTCGGGGAGAGTGTCATGGGAGGGCTTGTTTTTAATGAATATCCACCAAATGGCCCCATTTCCACTGCTGGCGGCGGCTGGAGGCAGGCTACCTTGCTTTGGGTCTGGGCTGTGACTCGGTGCGGCCACCACGTACGTTTACGTGGTACCTTCCCTCTCGGACTCACCTCGGCGTCTGCTCTTCATGAATATTCCTAGACGCTTGCTAAAGAAGCTGCTCTCAGTGAGGGTCCTCGCTGCGGTCGGTGCTGGGCCGGAGCACGCGGGGATTTCCGCAGCCTGGTTTTTCCACTTAATAGAAATCTGTTGGGTTAAAGGCTGCTTTTCGCCGTTCCTCTCCTTTCTGCTGCTCAATTTGGGCTCTCCTGTACTGCCCATGTCCAGGAAAACTGCACCTCTTTCCATATGACAGTGGAAGATTTCATCTCGGTATGCCCAGCTCCCGTGAAACGCGTGCTGCAAAACTTGCGGCTGAATAAGCAGCCCTAGCAAAGGCGTTCGGTTTTGGTCTGCCGACGTCCCTTGCTTCGGATAATGCCCGGGTCGGAGGGGAGCGGGGTTGTGTTTCTTGAAGGTGACCATCCCATTTTTCCTCCCTCTCCTTACGCAGCTCATCCCAAATCCTTGATGTCTCAGTCCAGGCTGGCGCTGAGACGTCTCCTGAAGCAGGCTGGCCGCCCGCTCGCCCTCGCCGAGCTGGAGATCCCGACGGTCCTGGCGAACTACCTCCGACACCAGCCGTGACGCGCAGCCCGCCACGAGAGATGCCTGCGCCGTACACGTGTCGAGCGCCCGAATTAAAAGCCGCTCTGACATCTGCGCGGTGTGAAACCGCCGTCAATTTGTGGTCGCGAAGTAATTTTTGCTTACGAGGTGTCTCCAAAAAGCGGCGCCCCTGCGAAAAGATGGGAAGGGAAGGGAAGGGGGAAGAAGAGAGAGGAGACCTCAGCTCCGGCTCCGCATCAGGGTGATGGTAGAGCAGGATCGGATTTAGCTGGGTTTGGCTTTAAACCTTCTTTACTGAAGGATTTTACACCTTTAATGGACACTGGTTGGAGAAGGGGCTGGGAAAAGGCGTGGAGGGCAGAGGGAGAGGAGCGATGGCTGCTTTTACCTCCTCCCCTCCTGGGGAAGAGCGGGAAGGAGGGAGGCACGACCAGGCTTCATGGCTGCGGGTTTCCCCCGCAGCGTGGCCTCGGCCGCCTCCAAGCCCCCGTTCCCCGAGGGGTTTCGTAGCGCCTCCTCCCTTCGGCAGCCTGGCGAGGGCAGAAGGGCGGCCGGACGCGGCCGTGCGTGCCCGTCGCCCCTGCGTCCCCGGGCCTGGGGTGCTCCTGCCCCCGAGGAGGCGCGGGTGCGAAGCCCAGCGCTCGCAGGTGCCCGCGCGGGCAGGGGCTGGGATCGGCATCCAGCGGCCGGAGCCCCCAGGCTCCCTTCTCCCTGCCCCGGCTCTGTCTTTAAACATCACCTTACTCGCCTCACAAGTGGTTCATGTTATGGCCGAGGGATCGTTTGCGATTTCTTTTTTTTTAAATTAAAAATGTTGCTACTGTTCTTATTAAACTCTCGTGACCCGTTTGGTGAAATACCCTTTAATCGGAAGAGCCCAGCCGGCATCGTTTGGGAGGGACGCAGGGAGACGCCGCAGCCGGGGAATTCCAGGCTGAGGCTGGAGCGGGGCTGGTGCCCGCCAGTGGCTCCCGCCTTCGGCGCCGCTCTCCGGCTCCCGTCACCAGCGGTGGGGACAACCGCCGCCGGCGGCCGGAGGAGCCTCGCTAGCTCTTCCCGCGGCCGGGAGCTGACGGCTAAACCACGCTGCTCCTCGGCAGCTCAGCGCATGCCGGCCGGTGACGCTCTGGACCGCTTTGGGGCCGCAGCAGGATGCGTCCCCTGCGGTTTAGCCCACCCTACCCTAACTGCCTCCCGAACGCAGGCGCTGTCGGGGCGGGGGCACGCGGCCCGGGGGAGCTCGGGGACCGCTCTTCCCAAAACGCAGGCACGGCTTCGCGTTATTTATGGGCCTGTTTCAAATGCTGTGGAATGTATTAAGCAGCACCTGTTAATTAGGCCGTGGGCATCTCCTGCGGGAGCGTTAGGGCTTCCCACGAGCCGAGGGCGTCGCGCCCGCGCGGGGCCCGCGGCGGCCGTGGGGCTGTCGGGATCTGGGCTCCCCAAGATGGGGAGGTGTCTGCGCCGCCGGGGGTGTGCGGGGGTGGATGGGTGTGAGCTGGGGGTGTGCAATGGGTGGGTGTGAGCTGGGTGGGGCGGGTGTGAGCTGGGTGTGCAATGGGTGGGTGTGAGCCGGGTGTGCAATGGGTGGGTGTGAGCTGGGTGGGGTGGGTGGTGGCTGGGTGTGCAATGGGTGGGTGTGAGCTGGGTGGGGTGGGTGTGAGCTGGGTGTGCAATGGGTGGGTGTGAGCTGGGTGGGGCGGGTGTGAGCCGGGTGTGCAATGGGTGGGTGTGAGCTGGGTGGGGCGGGTGTGAGCTGGGTGTGCAATGGGTGGGTGTGAGCTGGGTGTGCAATGGGTGGGTGTGAGCTGGGTGGGGTGGGTGTGAGCTGGGTGTGCAATGGGTGGGTGTGAGCTGGGTGGGGTGGGTGTGAGCTGGGTGTGCAATGGGTGGGTGTGAGCTGGGTGTGCAATGGGTGGGTGTGAGCTGGGTGGGGCGGGTGTGAGCCGGGTGTGCAATGGGTGGGTGTGAGCTGGGTGTGCAATGGGTGGGTGTGAGCCGGGCGGGTGTGAGCCGGGTGGGTGACACGCAGCAGCAGTGACGCCCAGGCGGCGTGACACCAGCGCCAGACCGCGGCAGCCTCACGGCGCCGCGCTCACTGTCACGACAGACACGTGCGCTCGCGCTCTCACGCGGGGGCGCACACGTCACGACAGCGCCCTCCCCCACCCCCCCGGCGTCACCCACCGTCACAGACACCCCCCCCCCCGCGTGTGTGTGTGTCCGTGTCACCCGCCGCGCACCGCCTGTCCCCCCCCCTCCCCCGCCGTGGCCGCGCCCCGCGCCGGCCCCGCGTCACACACCCCCGCCTGACGTCACTCGGGCCGCGCCCCACCCCTGCCGCCGAGGCCACGCCCCCCGCTCGTCACCCAGACCCCGCCCTTCCTCGCCGCGCCGGGCGGACCCGCGGACCCGGCGGCCACTTGCCGGCGGCCTGGGCTGGCCCGGGCCGGGCCGGGCCGGGCCGAGCCGCGCCGCGCTCCCCGCCGCCGCCCCGCGCAGCCGGTGAGTGCGGGGCGGCGGGGCCGGGGCGGCGGCGGGGCCGGGCGGCGGGCGGCGAGCGGGCCGCGGGCCGCCTTTGCCGGCGGCCGGGGCGGGGGGCGCGGCGGGGCCGCGGCGCGCTGGGGGCCCGCCCCCGCCGGCGCTTTCCGCCGCCCCGGGGCGGCCGCGGGCGCTGGTCGGCGCCCGCCGAAGTTTGCGGGGCGCGGCTGAGTTCGGGGCGGGAGCGGGGCCGCCCGCCCTCGGCCGGGCCCGGCGCCCCGGGCCGCGGGGTCTCCCGGCGGCTCCGCTCCCCGGCGGCCCGCGGGGCTCCCTCCCGCCGCCGTCCCCGGCGCCCCGCACCCGCCCCGCGGGGCCCGGCGGGGGCAGGCGCCGCCTGGGACGGCGGCGGTGCTTATTGTCCTTTTTTTAAAAAAAAAACCCCGTTTTCCTATTTTATTACCGTGCTGTTTGCCCTCGGTGGCTTTATTTTCCGAGCGCCTGGGAACAGCTGCGCGCTCGCAGCGGTGGCTGTTGATGCCAGCGCCGATGTGGAGCCAGAGCAAAATAATTTCCCAATTGCATTTTTTAAATCCTCTTTCTGTTTCATTTCCCCCCCTCCCCTACTTTCCAAGCAGTCGGTGCCTACCGGTGCAGGCGCGGGGTTTTCTTTCGGGCCTGTCTGCCCGGGTCTGTGCAGAGGGGCGCCCGGGAAAGCCCCGCCGTGCCCCCGGGAGCCTTCGGAGGCACCGGGGGCTGCCGAGGGCTCCTGGGCAGAGCTGGACAAGCCCGGTTTGGCGGTGGGAAGGAGGCTTCGCCCCCCAGCTTCGCCCCAGCTGCTGGTTTGAGCGGGGCGGGTGAACGCCGGGGGTTATCGTTAATGATAGAGGCCAAGCAGCGCTGCCGTGGTCCCCAGACTTCGGGGGGGGTGGAAAAAAATAAATCTTAAATTGCAGGTTTGCTGTCGGGTCGCAGGAGCTAGAGGCCGTTGTCTGGGTGTACTTTTAATTTGGGCTGAACACTACGGAAAGCTTCACCGGCCTCACACCGGTAAGAGCTAAGCCTCGGGCGTTACAGCTCGGCAGCGCGTTACGATTTTTATTGCATTTGCTATCTCCAACCTCACCTCTGCAAAAGAAATATTATTATTGTAGTTCTCCTGGTACCGACGTTAATCCAGGATCAAATTTAAAACCTATCTCCCTGCTTCTGAGATAATCTGATCAGGGTGGTTCACAGTGGATGTTTTTAATGCAATTCTTTCTTGCTGGACAGATGATTTTAAAAACAATTGAAATCTTAAAAAAAAAAAAAAATAGCGAACAGCTTTCTCCCTGGACACGTGCTTAGCGTAAGGGCTGCGTCCTGGTTTGGCTCGCGGTCCAAATGCTCCCCGTAGCTTGGCGTTAGGCCTGGGGGAGCTGGAAGCAGGGTTTGGCAGGGGTCAGTCCCCCTCCCTGCCGCAGCAGCCCGCGTTTCCCCGCTCGAAGGCGGCTGGGAACCAAACCCCATCGCCCCGGTGGCAAAAAGGCCGGGAATCCAAAGGCGTTGGGGCGAGGTGGCTCAGGGGTCGGACCTGCCTGTCCCCGGGCAGCGGGGATGCTGCCGAATGGAGACCCGTGGTTTTCCCGCGCTTGCAAACTGGTAGATGGAAGCACCGCGATGTTTTCGTGCCCGGATTTAAGGAGCCGAGCGGCCATCGGAGGCTTTTGCAGCCCCGGTTCCAGCTGGCGACGAAGCTCTTCGCCTTGTGACACTTACGCCTCTGGCTTTGCACCGTCCGCCGCCGTCGCCTCACCTCTCTCCCCTTTCTCTTTGCTTTAGATCAGCTGTGATGCTTCGAGCTCTGCGCCCAGAAGAGGACTCGGCTACCAAAGTCCTCGTTTCCAGCTAGATGCCCCCAAACTGAGCAGCTGCCATGGAAACGGGCTGCACGGAGGAGCCTGCCCGGACCGGGTCGCAGTCGGTGGCCTGCGGGCAGCGGGAGGGAAGCGACCCGCGGCGGGAGGAGAACGGGGACCGGCTGCCCGAGTGGGGCAATGCCTCCGTCGCGGCTGCGGAGCCGCAGCAGCCTCAGCCGCCCCCCGGCAAGCTGAAGAAAACGGCTTTCAAACTGTTCGGAGGGAAGAGGAGCATCTGTACGCTGCCCAGCTTCTTTGGAGGCAGAAGCAAAGGCCAGGGGAAAGTAGCCTCTAAAAAGGGCCTCAGTAAGTGTAAGACCCACGACGGGCTCAGCGGTGCTGCGTACGACAAGGGCGGCGGGGCGCAGCTGGAAAGCCCTTCCGAGGGGAGCAGGGACTCGCATCCTTGCCCTTTGCCGAGCTCCCAAAGCGCTCACTTGGCTGTAGACACCAGCGCCAAGTTTGATTTCGGCCAGCAGGACAGCTCTCCGCCCGGGAGTATCGAGGGCTGTGAGAAAAAGCCCAACGGAGAGAAGTCCTCCTTTCCCAGACCCAAAAAAGGCTTGAAAGGGTTTTTTAACAGCATCCGGCGTCACCGGAAGAGCAAGGTTGCCGAGTGTGAGAAAGCAGAGCTCCCCGAGTGGGCCGGGGATTCGGAGGAGGCCAGCAAAGCTCCTGGTGTGGGAGCGGAGAGCCGAGGGGCCGCGGAGGGGAGGGGACTGGGCCCTGTCCCTCCTGCCCCAGCCTGCCCGGGGAGCTCGGAGGATGACCGCTCGGTAGGCACTGCTGCCAACGGTGGCGAGGCTGCCGAGCCCGGCTGTCTCGCAGCTGATGAAGGCAGCTCTGAGGGCGACGCGGTGGCGATGCCGGGGAAGAGGGACGTTCTGGATACGAAATCAGAGCCTGATGCCGTTGGCTGCGCAGAGTTTGACTATGGCAACCTTCTGCTGGCCTTTCATCCGGACTTCATGGACAACGACCCTCCCTGCCTGCACTCCGGAGACCTGCTAAGCCTCATCTTAGGAGACGTCACATCCCTGAAGAGCTTCGATTCCCTGACGGGGTGCGGAGATGACATTGCTGAGCCCGACATCGCTGAGAGCACCATCTCTGTGGAGCGCAGCAGAGATGCTGCTAAACGGAGCTCCTGCCTGGTCACCTACCAGGGCGGTGGGGAGGAGATGGCCATACCGGAGGAGGCGGAGGAGTACCTCCACCAGATGTGGAACGGCAACACGGCAGGGGACAGGAGCTACAGAGCCCAGGTGTCGAGTAGCAGTTTGGAGACACATGCCTCGCACGAGGCGGAAGCCCACCCTTACATGGGGGACGCGATGGACGGCGTCGACCTCCTGACGCCTCAGAGTGACCAGCAAGAGTCCGCCCCTAACAGCGACGAGGGTTATTACGACTCCACCACGCCGGGGCCGGAGGACGAAGCCGGAGATGGGCTCGGTGAGATCAAGAAGGACCGTCTTCCCAGAGACAGTTACAGCGGTGATGCACTTTATGAGTTTTACGAGCCTGATGACGCGCTGATGAGTCCCTCTCACGGGGAGGAATCCCTCTTTGAGAGCAAAGTCTCAAGCCCGGGGATCTTCAGCTACTTCTTGGACATCTGCCCTCCTGCTGAGAAGACCCTGAACCAGATGATGGATCAGAAAAGAGGGGTGATGGAAACAGAAGAAGAGCGGCTAGCGGCCATTCAGAAGGAGCTGCTGTACTGGGAGCTGCAGAGGGAACCGGTCTTGAAACGACTTGATATTCCCAGCAAGGAGAAGTGTCCCCGGGAAAAGCAATGCATTGAATGTAAAACTAGAGCGGCCAGCTCGAGTGGCAAGGGTCAGAGTGGCCTTGGTAGTGAGCAGGTGGCCTCGCACGCCCCAAACAGGGGTGTGAATAGCGGGGTTTTGGTGGCTAGAGCTGAAAATCCAGAGTGGAGGGATTTTCCAGGGACTCTGTGTCCAGAAAACTGTTACAACAGCCAAAAAGCCCAAGGAAATTGCCTTATTCAGCTCACAAAGAGCAACCCGGGGTTCGATTCAGACCCGGATTGTGGGTTGTTTGGGGGCTCCATCCACGGCGGCGTAGCCCCAGCCAAAGCAGGGGTGTTCCCCGGCTACAGACTTCCCGAGCAAGAGCGTGGCGGCGGAGCAGAGGCCACCACCGGCCAGCCCCAGCTGGGCAGCGAATGCGAGCCCGAGCACGCTGTGAGCTTCTCGCAAGCGCTGGTGGAGTTCGCCAGCAGCGGGACCCTCTTCTCCAGCCTCTCCGAAAGTCTGGGGAGCTCCAACTCCGGCTCCTCCTTCACCCAGAACCTCCCCGCCCTCCCCACCATGGTCACCTTCGACGTCGTCGACGTGGAGCAGGAAGGAGAAGGGGAGTGCGAGCAGCATCCCGAGATGAACGCCGGCGAGGACATTGCCGAGGCCTTTGACGACGGCTACGGACGGAAAGAGTCGTTGGCCGAATGTGACGAGAGAATGTCCCCGGGGTACGCCCCGGGCTCCTTCCAGAGCTGCAACTGGGGGGTTGCGAGCCTGCCCCGCCACCTGCGCCTCCACGGGCTGAGCCCCTCCATGCCAGCACCGCTCTCCGTCAACCGGAGGAGCCGGTCGCTTGACACGGAGAGCCTGGAGTTTGAGCTCGCCGACTCGCAGGTTGCCAAGGGCGGCCCTCAGCTGTGCCGGCTCTGGTTGAAGCGGGAGGGTGGCAAAAAGGACTTGGGCGGAGCGAGGAGGAGCAGGAGCAAGGAGGAGGGCGAGCTGGCCGCTCCTGATGGCGGGTTGAGCTGGCCGGGCTTGCAGCACCTCCGGCACGACGCCGACACCGCTGCCGGGGGGATGAAGCACTGGGGTTTTGCCCCGGCCGCCGCAATGGAGAGTGCCTGGGAGCCATCGGAGCAGCCGGGCACCGTGTCCCCTTTCCTGTCTCTTTCCCGGAGCGTTGCTGGAGACGCTCCGGACAGGCGGTCCCAAGAGCCGGAGCTGAACAGGCACCCGCTCAGGCCCTCCAATTTGCCTCTGCAGACCGACGCGAGGCGGCCCTGGGAGGCGGCTGGTTCCTACAGGTACCACGGAGAAGTCGCCACCAAAAAGCTGGCCCGCTTGTTACCCTTGGGAGAAACAGAGCCCGAGCTGCCCCCGAGCTTTAGTTTTGCTTGCTCCCCGGAGAAACGCGCCAAGTGCAAACCCATCGGCATCGCCCAGGGCGTGCCTCAGCATCCCAACGGCAGCACCGACACCGTAAAAAGCCCGGAGTGCTGCGGGGAGCCCCTGAAAGGCAGAGCCGCCCCCGGCCACGCGCTGCCTGCCGGCTGCCGGAGCACTGCAGTGAAGGTCACCGAAGCCGAATAGCTGCTCCCGGGAGGGCGTGAAAAGGGTTGCAAAGTGCAGGGAGGGCGAAAATAAACATTAGCGAGAAATTTGGGGGTGACTTTAATTTAGACCTGGGCTGATAAGGATGAGTTCCTCTCCCGCAGCCGTGGCACGCGGTCTCGCCGCGGCGGATGCTCCGGCGGGGTTCGGAGCCGCCGCCAGGATTCGTACGTTGATGCTGAGGCACTTTCTTGTTTTTCGGCGCGAGCCGCCACGCTCTCAAATGCCAAGTGCAGTAGCGGCCCCGGCGCGCTCTCACCTTGCTGCTAGAATACGAGCTGGGAACGGACCCGTTGCTAGCGTGGCAGGTTTGGGTTTTTTCTGCAGGATTGGAGCTAGCAGAGCAAGCCTTGGGGAGACTTTTGAGAGAAATTGGGTTTTTTCTTCCTCGGTGAAATGTTTTGGTTCAGACTTACTTTGAATGTCTTCCATCTCAGTCTCGGTTTGGGGAGGCTGGGAGGACGGACGCCGGTTATTTCCAGAGCGAGGACGGGAGGCCAGTCAGCTGAAAGGGGAACTTTGCAGAAACATTTTTATTTATTGGTTTTCTTCCCTTGCCCCAAAGGAAAGCAGGAGCTTTTGTGTGCGTGCCGATAACGTTTTCCAGGTCTAGTTTTAATTTGCTCAAAGATACCGCGCTCGGAGAGGTGTGCTGTCGATGGTGTCCCTTTTAAGAACAAAGTGTCGGTCCCGTCTTTGTCGTGGTCTGTCTTCACGGTGCGTAATTCCCGGTTGAAACCTTTCCCGTGCTTTGTGCCGCGCTCCTCGTCTCTCCTGGGCCATGGGCACATGGACGAGGTCTTTCAAATAAGCTAAATTTGCATCGTGCCTGTAGCTGCGAAGTTGCAGATGCTGTTACTTTCTTCAAAAGGAAGTTTTGTGGGTTGTTCCGTTGTTTTCTTTTTTTTTTTTAATTATTTTACGGTTGTTTTCTTTGCATAAACTCATACGAGGAAAGTATTCTGTTAATTGGAATACAGGATGTAACGCAGCCTAAATTAGGCTTCACGACTTCTTCCTCCTAACTGGAGGGAACAAAAAAGCTGGAGGTTGCTGCAGGTTTCAGATTTCTTTTTCCTCTTCGAAGGAGCGTGGAGGAGCCACACGAGCCACGGAGACAGACTTTGTCTGAGGAGGTCGTACGAGCTCCTGGAGACATCAGGCCCTTGGTCCTCGAGGCGTCTCCCATGTCCTCCGTGACCTCAAACGCGCTTGTCTCTAAACCAAACCTCCCTGTCCGTGACTTACAAAGCTGCTTCCTCCTCCTGTCCAAGCTCTGTATTCTGATTTTAATTCAGTTACCGATGACGATTTTTGTTTTCCCCCCAGATTTGCCCCCTTTTCTGCTTTTCTTTGCAGCAGAGTTTGTAGCAGTAAAAAAAATAATCACAAATTGGAAATAGCAGAGGTTTCTCCCATTGCCGGGGCAAAGTACGGGGCAAGGGGCGGCTCTGCCCGGCCCTAACCCGCTTTTCTTGCCGACTCCTGCCCGTGGCGAGCAAACCCCTGCCGCTCTCCCGACCCGCAGCCCCGTACAGACGTGGCTCCCTTCGGAAAGTGCAGCTCCCTGCATCGCCGAATTTACAGGCCCAAGGAACTGGTTTGGGTTTTTTTCCCCTCAAGCAAAATAAGGTCCCGATATTTCTTTTTGAGAAGAGACTCCTTACTGCCCTGTCCTTGTATATCTGTGAAGGAGCAGGGAATGGCAAAGCCAGGCTTTGCTTGCCTGCGGTTTGACTTATTTCCATGGGTTTTTCTTTCCTGAACAGACTGCTGAGGCTAGAGTAGGCCCGTCTGTGTATCCAGGGGCTAAAACCTTAATTTTTCAGTATTTTCCTACCAGTGCTGCTGCAGGGAGTTACCGCAGGAACCTGCCGTGCCCCATTTTTTCCGCCCATCCCTCCACGCAAGCGGCGAGGATTTCGTGGGACAAACCCGGCTCCCGATGCCGCTCCCGCTCCGCATCCATCCCCGCCCTGGAGAGGAGAGCGCGGTCGGCCAGGTCCCCTCGGCTCCGCGTGCAGCCTCCCCTCGTTAGCTCCCCTGCGAGCGTCTGCTAACGAGTATTGTCTCATTGGGACAGGCTCCCCTCTTGCTCGGAGCAAGGATGGGGTCAGGTCTTGGCACTGCACGTCTCGCCGCCGCTCGCAAATCAAAAATCACAAACGCTGCTGGCGACACGGAGACGTCGTCGCGCAGACAGGCGTTCGCAGTACTTGCTTGGCCTGAGCAGCAGCCCCTTACTGTTTGTTTTATTTTTTTAATTACTATTTTATTTTAGCGTGTCACCAAAGGCATCTCGCGGGTTAAGGGGGTTTTGCGTAGCGTTTTGTTTAGACACGGTGCAGCCTTTGCCAAAGTCTTGGTGAGGCATGGAAGTGTCTCGGTGCTAAAATGAATGTTCAGTTGCAAATGCATGTCTCTAGGAATAATTCTTTTGGTCATAGGTACGTAACGGAAAGGCTTAGTGAAAACAGCTTCTAGACTCGAATGCGTGAAAGCAATACAGCCAAGACTTGATAATCTGACTTTATACCAAAGGTTTCTCCTCTTAATTTGATGTGAACTAAATGAAGCAAATATCTATTGGTTTAAAATGAGCTTTCTAAAAGCATTTTTGGAGCTAATTTCCTGGATTATTGGCGTATTCTGCCCCATTAACCCAAAGAAATAAGAATTTTCAGTGCACTAACCCAGCCTGTAAATTATCACTGCTGTAGAGAGATTGGATTCCACTGCCTAATGTACCGCTCTTCCGAAAATACCCCTCTGTCCGGGATAAATAGGAGCAGATCTCCTGTCTTGATCTGGATCGAGCCGTTAGGCAAATACTGCCTTACTCGGGGAATTCAGAGTGGTAATTGAGGCTTTTTATGGAAAAAGGGCTTCTGAACCAGAAATAAGTCATAAAAGTCAGGAATAGCAGACTGTCTTGCCAAGATATTACGGAAAAACTCCCCTCGAAGATGTCGCCTGAATACGTCCCGTCCAGGGAAGGTCTTGCCTCAAAAATTCAAAAAAAGTGGTGAATTACGGCTGTTAACTTGCGCTTAAACCACTGACGTTCGGGTCGGTCTACCAAGTAATTCTGTATTGCGTTTTGGGGACTCGGGGGGGGTTTTTTGTTTTTATACACATAAGAAAATGGTCGATTTTATCTATTTTTGTATAGTTTTGCATTTTCTATTCACGGGGAAATTTTACGGACTGTTCTTTTCCTCCTGTTGTCTTTGAGAAGCGGTGTGGCTTACCGTTCCGCTGGAGAAAAGGCAAAGTTTGGCTGCCGCGGCCGGCGCGGTGCGAGGAAGCGGCCTCGCAGCCCGGGCCCCTCACCGCACACGCTCCCTTTGCGCACGCCGCGGAGACCTCTTTGTTTTAATCCCGCTTTGCCACACGCGTCAACTGTTCTTTCTTTCTTTTTTTTTTTTTTTTTTAATCTCTGTTTTTAATCTGAATTTGTGGACTTTGGTGATTTCTCCCCGAAAGTATTATTGACTGTCTTTTAAACTAGAAAACCCACAGATTTCATTTGGGGCTTTCCCTTCTGTGTGCTTAAGTTATCCAAAACTGGGGCTTTTCTTAAATCCCCGGGCAGGAGATGCCGTTGGTTGGTGCGGGGCGATGCTCTTGAAACCGGTGACAAATTTCCTCTCCCCTTGGTGCTCCCTGGCCGGGCTGGGAGCTCGGCTTTTGCCCTTGCGCAGGCAGCATCGCCTGCTCCGTGTCCGAGGATTAAATAATCCTTAGATAATCCTGGGGTCCGCGTGGGATTAGCAGGGTTTCCACCTTCTCCTCCTCTCCTGCCGCCCTAGGCTGGAGGCCGGGGAGCTCCAGCCCTGTGCCGCCTGCGTTGCCAGCGCCAGCAAAGCGTCCTCCTGGAATAACACTGCCTTGAATTTTGGGATCAGAAGTGCAAGGTGAGCTTCTGGTCAGCTACGGCCCCACACTAACGTGGCTCTTCTTGCTTTTGTTTTTGATGTAGTTGGATGAATATGCTGCTTTGTTTGCTTGCCTCTGTAGGAGTTGTGCCCCTGCAGAGTTTGCAGCCCCGCGCGGGGTGTAAGGGCTGAAATAGCTTCTCTGCAGAAGGCCACGGTGATTAATTGAGCGGACAAGAACGATGTCAAACAGTGACGTGCAAAAAGAAAATTAAATGCTGAACAGCTAAAAGATTACAGCCGAAAGGAAACTTTTTCCCCTTCTTTCCCCCTTGCCAATGCCAGCAGAGATGGCAGTTGCCACTGAGACATTTGGCTCTGCATAGATTTTATTTTTTTTTTATGTCTTTTAATTAAATAGCTCTTCACCTGATGGTGCTTTTTTTTTTTTTTATTTTTCTTAAACCGGTTTGCCTCCATGCTGGCACGGGGAGTGGATGGGCAGGTTGCTGGGCAAACATTCCTGGGGCGCTCGGCCCCACGCCGCATTTCACATTCCCTCTGCCCTTTAATTTTGCGGCTCCCTCCTCTCCTGCTCTTCTCGCCGGTATGGAGTCATCCTAGAAGCTACGCTTGGGTGAAGTGATAAATTAAAAGCAACAAAAGCCTCTCAGTTCTAAAGAAAAAAAAAAAAAAAAGAAATCAGCCCCTGTGGCAGTCGGGCCGAGCTTCCCCTCTGCCGTCCGGCTGCAGAGCCGGGCCGCAGGCGCCCGGCAGCGGGGGCCGCTCCTCCCCGGCGACTGCCTCCTCTGAATTTGGGGGGTGTTTTGTTTTCTTTCTGGTCTCATCGCTACTAGTCCTTTAAACTTTTTAATGTATTGATTGTGTTTTAAAATGAATGTTCCTTTCACTGAATTCTAATGAATAAACTTCAGATTTTTAGACAACATTGGATTCAACATTGGATTTCACTTGTGGTTTGTTTGGTTTTTTTTTCCTGCTTATTTTATGTTTGCTTTAATCTTTTTCTTCTCCCTCCCCTCCTACCTCTTGATTATTTGCAAGTGAAGTGGCTTTTTCCATGGAAGAAGGCAACAGAAGAGATGCTTTAGAGAGCGCAGCACGCCGCCGGTCCGTAACACGCACTGCTCGGCCAAGCCCCGTGCCATTAAATGAACTCTGCAAAATATCCGTCATTTGAGGCACCAGCCCCCAGAGTCGAATTTTCCCTCTTCGTTTCTCGTCGCCTGCAGCAGTGGCTGGACTGGAGCGGGGCCAGGGCTGCGGCGGGCGATGGGGAGCGGAGATCGCGTGGCTCGGGGTTAGCGAAGCGTCGCTGGCGGGGTGCGGCCGCGGCTGCGCCGGCACACGGCAGCGAGCCGGGCTGGGGCTCCCTCCTCTTCAGCAAAATTGATTATAACGGGGATTTCGGTGGCATCCGTGGGAGCAGGAAAACCAGTGACGGCTTCGCCTCCCCCATGCTACCCAGCTGGCCTCACCGGTAGGTTCCTTGGTATAGAAGAGAAGGGGTTGAAGGGATGGTTTTAATTTGGGTTTTTATTGTGCAATAAGCATTTCTAAGGGAATTTATCAGCATTATGGTTCAGTAGCATTAGTTTCCTGGTCTGTTAGTTTCTCTGGGCTGTGTCTGCTGCAGCCCTGTGTCCTACTCCCCCGGGGATTTGGGAGCAGCACCCTTGGCCAAAGGCACGTGCTTGTGGGCACCACCGAGAGCTGCGTCTTCCCCCAGCTCGCAGCCGATTGATAGCTTATCCCGCCAGTTGGCTTTAATTAACGGCCTCTCCAGCATCAGTTTGGGTGATGAGGCGCTCAAAAGCGTGGAGCTGGGGCGAGGGAGCCCGTGGCCGAGCCGACGGGGCAGGGCGCGAGGCGAGCCGAGGCATCTGCTCTTCCCTGGGCTCCGGCGGCTGCTTGAAAGAACCCCACCTTTCTGCGTTACTCCTGCTTCACCCTCCTCCTCTTGCTCTTCAGCACCCAGCCGGGCGATTTCATTGCTGGATTTCGGAAGGAAAGCTGAAATAAGATTCGCTAAAACTCCCTGAGCCAAGCGATAGCTCTGAGTGAATAGAAACGGTGACCCAAGAGTGCTGGGGATGCGTCACCCCGTGTTTGTGTGGGGGCACGGGACCTCTCCTGCTGCTAATGGCACCGCAGGCCGGCTTTTCTCTGAAAATCTGCAAAGTCCGAGGTGCGACGAGGTGCAGACCGGAGGCAGGGTGAGGGGCAGGCAGCAGTGCGAGATGCTGGCTCGGGGCTCAGCTGCCTCTAGAGCAGCTTAAATGAGGCAGCTGGGGGAGACAGGGCTTTCGCCCTGGCCAAACGCTTTTCTTTGTGACGGCACCTTCTCCGCTTGCCGTGTGCTGGCAATGGGGCCCCGCTGCAGCACTGCCCTGGCAGCGACGGTGGGTACCTCCGTAAGGCTGCTGCAGGTACCAGGAGCATCCTTCCCACCCAGCCTGCTCCAAGCACGGCGGTGGCTCGGATGCTGCTTTACACGTTCCTCGGGTACGTCCCAAGGTTTCAAAATGCATTGAAAGACCCAGAAGAGTCCTGCTTCCCCTCCCTCCCTTCCTCAGGCAAAAATTGAATCTGTAAAAAGCTGTAATTATCTGTAGCGCCTGATTAGCTGCTGCATTAACGAGTCCGGAGCGGCCCCGGAGCGAGCCCCGGCTGCAAGGCGGATGCCCTGGGGAGGCTTTGTCCTTTCTGGCTCCATCCATTGCAGATTCCCAGCCATCCATCCTGCTGGAGGGTGGGGTTTGTGAGCAACCAGGGGCGCGTATCGCCTCTCCTCCCCCTTGCACTGCCCCAAACCTCCTTAGACAGGAGATCCTCTCTGAAAATTGTGACTTTTCTGTAACACTCCGCTCAAAGCTCCCTCTCTGCTGCCCGTGCCTTCCCCAACATTGCGCTTCAGAAGACTTTCCCGTGCCAAGCCTGAACCCTTCCGTATTTCACTTCTAGATGCAAACAGGCTGTATCACGGCCATCGATTTTGCTCCTGGACCACCAGATGCGGCTGAGCATCGGCTATCAGGGAAACCACCCGGTGCCAGGCTCGGCACAGCCACCGTCCGCTGTCTCGCCCGGCCGTGGACGCCTGAAGCCGATGGCAAGCTTCAGGGCACCTCACCGCAGACCGTGCGCAGGGCACCCCTATTTATGCCTGGTGCCTCTAACGGGGGCAGCTGGGAACTAGCAGTGCGACGGGTGGGTGCTAAAAACCACCGTTCACTGTATTAAGGTGTAGAAAAGGTGGCGGAGAGGCTCTTGAGCAGGTAGCTAGAGCTCAGGTATCTAAAGAGCTTTCTCAACAGACAAGAGCAAAGAGCCTCTGCCTTTGGGCGCAGCAGAGAGGGCTCGGGGCTGCCCCACCGCCAGGTCCCCCCTCCTGCCCTGAACACGTCCGTGCCGCACGCAGTCCACAGCAAAGGTTATTTTAACCAAATTAATACGTTTTCCTACTTTAAGCTTTTTTCCTCCAAGCCTGATGGAGAGAGGGAAATACGTGCTGAAGGGCTGTCTGCTGTCCGACTTGGAGGAGACGCTGGGGGCTGTCGCAGAGATCAGCGCGGCCGGGGAGGACCACGGGCTGCACCCATAGCCTTGTTTTCTGGCTAGCTGCTGCATTTCAGCTGGGAATACCCTGAGCCCGTGGGGAAAGGCTTTCCCCAGGCTGGATGGAGCCGGGGTGCAGCCTCCGGCAGCGCCCAAAGCCACGGTGCAGTGGGGTGAGGCAGTGGCTTTCCCTTTGGGTTTAAACACGGGCCTTTTGGTTGCTTTGCCCCTGGGAGGAGGTTTCACCATGTCATCGGGGACAGTTGATGGCGGTTGCAGCTTTGGTGGGTTTTGCCCAAAATAGGAGCTGGAGGAGAAGGTGAAGGGGGGTTTGAGCCAGGGGTTGGGGCAGCTCCATCCCTGCTCTGTCCCTGACAGCCATCCCACGGGACCGCACGCTCGTGTGACCTCCCCGTCGTGGGGACGGTGAGGGACGAAGGCAGCAGCTGAGGCCACCCCTGACAACAAGCAGAGTGGGACCATCACGGGGGAGAGGCCACTGGCCCAGCGCTCCTCTGGGGGGAGAAGCTCCTGATCGTCCCTAACTGAATTTAGGGAGAGAAAAAAAATATATGCAGGCAGGGGAAAGGGCAGAGGGCAGGCGCTGACTGCCGCCGATGGATCAGCTCCAATTATTCTCCTTCATTTTAAACCCGGGCAGGGGTCTGGAAAGTAATCAGCTGGGAAAAATGAAACGTGGGGCTGGGTCAGCGCTGCCAAGGGCTTTCTCCTGCCGAGGATGGAAACCTCATCCAGAAAGGAAATAAAAAAAGCCGTTGAAAGGGTGGCAGGGGCGAGGGTTGTGTGCCTGGTGGTGCCTGGTGGTGCCTGGGTCACGAGCTCAAACGTCACCTTAGTCTCCAAATTCTCCCTCTGGAGTCATCAGCCTGCCCAACCTCTTTGCAGCCCGCCGGGCTGTTATGCCGAGCATCCTTCCTGCATCCTACACGCTTCTTGGCTTAAAATACATTCCCCAAAGCACTCGGGTTGCCTTTCCAGATCCCATTTTTTGAGGTCCAAGACTGCTAAAGCTGCAACGGCATTTTCTCCCGCGGGCCATGGCAAAGCCTGCTGCGCCGGCTGGGGGTCCCCGGCAGGGCCTGGGGTTATCGGGGGGACTGCTGGCAACGCTCACGACGGAGGTGTTTAATACCACGTTGTCAGTGGTGCCTAGGGCGTTTTCCCCTTGGCTTCACCCACAGCGAGTAGCAGCTCGCTGGCAGAGCGATGGATACCGGCGACCGGAGGGGATGCCAGAAGCCACCGCGGCACAGACTGGCGGGGGGATGCTGCAGGAGATGGATTTCCCCTTGTCCCTGTGTTGCCTTCTCCTTCTCCCACCGCTTTCCTGCTGCACACGCGGCAGGAGAAGCATCCGACTGGGGTAGCAGAGCCTTGCTGGTGATGGGCGCCTGGGACGGCCGGTCCCACCGGGGACACTTCGCTCCTTCAGCTTTAATTGCCTACTAGTAAATACACATCAGCTCATTCACTGCAAACAAGGCCCTACTGAAAAAGCACACTGGAAGTTAGTTGTCATCATGCAAATGTACTTCACACTTTGAAGTGTTTCTTTTTCTTTCCCCTTTTTTCTCCAAAGTAATTTAGAAAGACCCGACACAACAACATCGCTCCACAAAGGAAGGCGCGGGCATCTGTAATACTGGCAGGCTTCCTCAGGACTCGTTTCCCAGAGGCTGGAGCAAAATGGGTCTTTCTGGGGCTGAACATGGCTCTGATGTAGTCTCAGCTGAGGATGCTAATTAAAAAAAACCCCACAACAACGGGATTGTGGACTTCACCTTGGTGGAGGAAGGGGTGGGGTAGGTAGGGCAGCGGTGGGGCCCCAGGGCTTCAAGCTCAGGGACACAGCTCAGCAATAACGTGGGTGCTGGGGGGACTCATGGGGACCCCCCGAGGAGCTCCCTGGGTCCTGCTGAGATCCCGAGTAGGACGAGGCCGCCAGGCAAAGCACAGCCTGGCCCTGGTTCTTAAGCCGGGTGAGATAATCAGCAGCCAGCCCTTCACTCCACGCAGTTGTTGGGGATTCGTGGCCATGAAGCTCTTCCGACTCCACTTCTGCCGCACAGCCCAGCCCGGCAAGCTTCACTGTATATTTAATTTCATCTTTATCTCTCTAAATCCTTGCTTTAAGCAGAACTCTCTGCTCTCGGGGGTGTGAAAGCACAGACAAGCGCCGGTCAGGGTAAATCCCTTTTCAAAGGCGTGCAAAGCCGATGGGGTCAGGCAGAGGAGGGAGCCACGGCTCAGGCAGGACCTACTTAATGTGATTAAGTATCACAGGAGAAAATATTTCAGGTAGGCAAAACCCTTTGTGCCCCCCTGAATTCTGCAGAGATGGAAAAAAAATACTCGAAAATAACATTTCGCCTCAGAAACAGGCAATGGCGAAGGGAAGCGGGGCTGGGCGCTTCGGGACGTTGCAGGCCGGTTGCAGAGAACGAGCGGTTGCTGTTTAATTGCCGTCTTTTCGCAGAGGGCTGGATCGCACCCCTGAGCATACTTGGCTCTGCACATCACTCCCGGCGACCGGGCTTTTCTTCCTGAGACCGCCCCAGTTTGCAAAGGTATCGGGCAGAGCCGCTGACCCGAGCCTGGACCCGAGGGCTGGGGAAAGGCCCGGGTCTCCGACCGGCTCTCACCTCCCTCCAGAGCTCGTAAGGCCGAGCTTTAGCAATGTCCACGGTTCCTCTCCTGCACGAGTCTCTGGGATGAGCATCCGCTCCCCCCGCCCGCTCCTCCGGCATCCCGCCGGGATAATCCCAGTCCCCGGCTCCCGCCTGGGCTGAGCAGCAGGCAGCAGCAGCAGCAGCAGCAGCAATGCATTTGCTTTCTTTTGAAATCCCCTTCCCTTCCCTGTTTCACCACCAGCCCACGCCAGAGATGGGCTCTGCTGCGTGAGGGATCCGAAAATGAGCCGCCAAACCCTCAAACCCACCGGTGCGCTGCGCGTTTTATTGTTTGTTTGTTTTTTTTTCATAAGGGAAAAAATGCTGTTGTTTTTATTTACTTTCTATTGGCGCCTCTTTTAGGTTACCCTCATTTTGCATTTTCAGGCTTTACTTGAGCTCCCATAATTAAGAAAAAGGGGGGGACGAGCTGCAGGTGGGCTGGAGGGACGCGGCACTGGTTTGCCACGGGCAGAAGGGCCACGGCGCGGGGCTGCTGCCTCCTTCCCCGGCGAGGGCCGGCGGATGCCCCCAGAAAGCCTGAAGCAGCTCCGTGCAGCAGCCCATGAGCGATACAGCGATGCTCTGCATCCCTCTGGCCCGAAGGGGAGCGGTGGGGTGGCCTTCGTGTCACCCGCAGCTCGGCGGCAGCGCCCATCTCCATCTTCTGCTCCACCTTATGTCCTGCCAGAGGTTTGCTGTCATCCCTGGGACAGCTGATTTAATTTATTCCCTATGCCCATGGCCTCGTCCCCCATCCAGCTCAAGCAGCACTTATATCCCATCCATCCTGCCTGACGTTACGGGGCCGCACGGCAGCAGTTCCCCGCCGGTGGCTCCCATCCCAGCGCAGCGGGGGACAGTCCCCAGGTGCCTGTCCTGGGTACAGAGCGATGCCCCAGCATCGCCCCAGCAACTGGGTTTGGGGGTCTCTGGCGTCGCTGCGGGGCTCTGGGTCCCCCCATGGCTCAGCCCCGAGGTCCTGCTGCCATCCCCAGGGCGGCTGCCGGCCCCGGGTGCCCCTCGCTAGCGGGGGCTCCGTGCCAGAGGTTTACTTTTAATCTCTCTATTTTTAGTACGATGCCAAAATCTCTTTTATGCCAGAGGGATTTAGGGAAAGAAAAAGAAAAAAAACGAGTTATTTTCTTTCTGATGCATGAACTGTCAGTGCAGGCTTTTTGGGGGGGGATGGTGGGTATTTTTGTTGAGTCGTATTTGTCTGTTAGAAAGGAGAAGAAGGGAAGGGGGAATTAAGCCAAAAGGAAAGGCTGCCGAGCGGGTGTCCTGGCCGCTTGGGGCATGCAAAATATCACAGCAGCAGCAAGATCCCCAAAACCCACCCGCTGGAGCCGGGCAGACTTTCCCCTTTCGGGGGGTCCCCTTGACCAGGGTAGACACGGGGTTGGGAGCAGCCGGTGCGTGGGAAGGAGCCGGAGAGCAGGCAGGAGAGCTCAGCTTTTGGGAATGCTCTTTGGCAACAGCAAGGTGGGAGGCTGCAGGTGCTGGGGCCCATCCCTGCCCTCCTCGAACGGCCTTTTTAACCAAATTCCCGCTCTTTGCAGGAATCGCATCTGTCTGTGAGGATTTTTGGACCAGTTTTGGTGCTGGGCTGACCTCTAAGGGAGAGCTCAGTTATTGCAGTTATTGGGCTGGAGCGATGCTGAGCCAGGTCTCCCCCAAAGTCCTCCCAAAAGCCGCAAAGGCAGCCCAGGGCCTTGCAGCGCTTTCGGGGGACGCATCAGGGGGAACGCGGAGACGAGCCGGAGCTTCACGCTTCCGTGGCTCTGGCCTCCCTCGGTCCCCCGAGCCTTCAGCATCAGCAGCTCCGAATCACAACCCCACGGCGAGGTACGCCATGCCCTATAAAATACCCTAGCCAGCTCCATCGCGCTGGAAGGACACACAGCTGCCGGCTGGATGCCCGCCTCTGCGTGTGTCTGCTCCACCCCACCTGGCCTTCCTTAGGGTTTCTCCATTCTTCCCTATTTTTCCCCCCCTTTTTTTCCACCGAGTGAACAGACGAGAGAGCAGGGGGGGTTTGGGCACTGAGATGTTTGGTTTAGATGACGAGCGCTGCTCTTGTGGGGACACGGAGGTGGCCATGCTCCGCACGCAGGGGATGAATGCGCCGGTGCCGTGCGCTGATGATGAAAAGCCGTTGTCATCTCAAAGCCGTGCACATCGGCATTTTCCCTGTCCCTCATCAAAGCCACAAAAAAAAACAACACGAGGAAAAAAACCCCAAGGGCCTGGGAGCTTCTTGGCTCTTGATGTCTTGCTTTGAAGGAGGGGTGGGGAGGGGACCGGGGACCCTGGAGGGGTCTGGTGGCTTCGGTGCTGCCTGAATTTGCAGGATGGCTGTGTGTGAGGTGGCTGCAGGCGCTGGGAGCAGCGGAGGGTTTGCACCGTCAGAGCACCCGCAGCTCCCGTGCAGCTCCCGTGCGCCGTGCGGGGGGCCCTGGGTGCCAAATCCTCGTGGCTTCGCAGCTGAGCGGGACCCAGGCGGGCAAAGCCGCCACCGCGGCCTGCTCGGGCACCAGAGGGCATCAGGGACCTGCTCAGCCCAGCGCCACCAGTGAGACCAGTGGGCTCTGCCCCAGGCACTGGGCAGGCGGTGGCTTTTGGTCATCCCCTTTGGTCTGAGAGCCCGAAAATGTGTCCTATTTTTAAAAGCCAGCTTCAAGTCAGCAAGATGTACACAATATTATAATTTTAGCTATATCTGTTCTGTATAACGGTTGGTTTATTACTTTTTTTTTCTTTTTTTTGAGTTTTACACTCCAGGTTAGAAGCAGAGGACCTCCTGTGCGCTGCACTTGGCGGAGCCGGTCACATCGCCCGCCGGCGAGCGCGGGGTCTGAGGACACGGGATGCCGTCCCCCTCTGCTCTGACCCTCGGGTCCGGGTGCCCGCAGGCCACTGCCCTGCAAACTGCCTCCCCGGCCGCGCTTTCGGCGGGTAGGCATGAATAAAGGATTCCTGGAGACCATAAGGTGAAGCCTGAAGGATCGTGTTATATTATAAACCCAATTATCACCTCGTTTTGCTCGCCGGGAGCTGCTAGTGCCAAGCAGCCGGATTTCCTCCCTCCCCACGTCCTTCTCCTTCCTAGGAGGTGTTTTCGGCAGAGGGACCGACAAGCCCGAGCCCTGCCACAGCCCTGGGGGACCGGCTGCGGCCTCGCTGAACCCCACCTCCCTCCTGCCAGTCCCACCAGCTCATAACTCTGTGGCTGGGGAGGGGGGGGGATAAAACAACCCTCACCCGGGAGCGTTTGGTTTCCCCAGCCGCACCTGGATGCCGGGGGAGCGGGAGATGCCGCACGGCTGGCGCTGGGACGCCTCGCCTGCGGGAGCTGCAAGGAGACGCTGCCGGCAAGCGGAGCGGAAGGAGGACAGAGGTGGCCGTCTCCCAGGCACCAGCTTTTCATCTATTTCCTCCTGTTTCCATGTTGCTAAAAAAAAAACCCCAAACAATGGCGTATCTTCCGAAGCAGGGAGGGCTGGGATGCAGAGTGCCTGCAGCAGGACGGGCTCGGCCTGGGTGCAGGGCGCAGCGGGGGGCGCCGGGGGCAGCGATGTCCCCATCCTCTGCGATGGCACCCTGTCCCCTCATGGGTGGGATCTCGGGGAGATGGAAGAGACCAAACTGCCCCTTCGTTGTCCCCTTATGAGTAAGGGGAGAAGAGCCCCAAGTGTGGCTCTGCTCTCCAGCTGAGCTCAAAGGAGAGGGAGCCAGAAGAAGCCACCATGAAGCTCCTGGTGAACCCGAGGCAGCGCGGTTTGACCCAGGTCTGGCTGGGAAGTGGAGTTGTGGTTGGGAAGCCATGGATCTGCCCATCACTAGCATCAAAACCGTGGTGGAAACTGCCAGGTCATGGGCAGGAAAGCCCTCACTGAGGGCAGCAGAGCTCCTCCCCAGTGGGTTTTGGGGGTCAGTTAGACAAGGCACAGCCTCCTGGGGGGCACCTCCCTGCCCTGCTCCCCCTTACCCATCCTCACCAAGCTCACTCCTCCTTCCCGGAGGTTTGTGAGTGGCCACGTCTGCTGCCACTGCATTATTGCTCTGCTCATCAGCTGTCCGGAAGGCATCAGGAGCAAGTAGTCACTCGTGGTCTTCCTGGCACTCACTTGCTCCCTGTTCTCCAGCACAAATGGGCTGTCCCCATAAATACCGGCCAAGAGGGGAACAGGGCTGAAGGGTGGCCGTACGTCAGGGGCAGGATAATGCGGTTAGTGCCGCGTTGAGCAGCGTCACCGTGGGACAGGCTGGCTGGCATGGCTGTGGGATCCCTTCCAGCCGAGATCTTCTCCAGCTGGTGGAAACACTTCAGCAAAGGCCCCTTAAGTGTAAGGTTATCTACAGATGCCAACAAGCTAGGGATGCCCCGTGTCAATGTGTAGGCACCCTTAGCACATGCCACGAGGAGCTCCTGCACCTCAAACATCAGTCATCAGAAATTGCCAGGAGCACATGTGAAGATGAAGTGAACATGAGTTTGGTTTTGCCATCTGCATCCCAAAACCACAGGAGAAGAATTTCAGAGGGCAAAAGATGACCTTAGCTGCCAGCTCCCATTGACTTTAAGACTCTTTTGAGCTTTTTGAGGGTTTCCTCTCCAAGCTTGAACATCGGTTGCCTCTCTAGATCTGAGCTGGACCTTCTATAAAACCAACGAGGAGATTTGCATCTAGATAGCATCACTTTTCCCCCATAGCCATTGCCAGCGATTGCAAAGGGCAGGGATGGGCTCTGCCAGGTCCAGCCCTGGCTGCCCCCGGCCTTCGCTGCCAACCAGGCTTGGGGCTGCTCCTGTCCTCGCGTCCCAGGCAGATACATGGCCACAAATGTGATTGCGATAGCGGAATGTCACCGTATGGCCATGGGGGTTCCATGGTAGGACAACAGCAGAAAGTTGCTTGGCTCACTACAGGGATGGGACAGCAAAAGCCAAGGAACCATGACACTGGTGTGTCACAGCTACTTGATGGCACATGAGAAATGGTAGTTATGGTTTTATTAGCCAAAGGCAGCCAAAGGCAGCTCCTATAGATGATGGAAGAATAACTGAAGAATAATGATTAGATGCCCGTGCATTGCCCATGGTTAATGACAGACAGTTTTAAGCAGAAGTTTGCCAAAAAACCCTACCCCACTAAATCTGGGTCTGAGTTCCTCAAGAAACTGCATCAACTACAACCACCGTGGAAGAGAAGTCAGCTGGGCGAGAGAAGCCAAGCTGCGTTTCGTGCCAGTCAAGACTCCTCAGCTGGCTGCTCTGGCTTTTGAGTAATGGTAGCAGAGCTGGAGGCAGCGATGAACTTTTCCCCTTGCTTTCCGGGGCTGGAGAAGCCGCTGACACGACGGACACGTTCGTTTGAATGAGACCTGTAGCCTCCGTGTGGGAGCCCCGGGAGGGAAGACAGGCACAACTGTTTTACAAGAAGCATCTCTAAGATTAAGGAATGCCGAAGGCAAAGACTCCTCAAATATGATTAAAAAGTGATTAAGGCTGACTCTGAAAAACAGGACTTGAGGAAAGAAATCCTATGAGATAAACAGAGGGATTTCACTGAATGCTCAGCGTGGGGAAATGGCTTGAGCTGAAGGAAAGCCACAGAGCCTGGGTCTGTCTGACACAGCTCAGACCTCACAGATGTCGATGAATTTTGTGGGGGTTTTTGTGTGCGTTTTTTCTATTTGTTGCAGTGAACGGAGCCTGCTGAAAACTACATAGCTGGGCACGGAGACACTCTGGTCCCAGCAGCTCAGCTTCTCCCAGCCCGGGGACCAGCGAGGAGGATTTCTCTGTGGTTCGCGCTCATGTTGGATGGGACACATTTGGACCTTTTGGGTCAGATCTTTTGTTTCTCACTGTGCCTGGTCTTCACTTGCTGCTCCATGGGTGCTGTGCACAGATCCGGCCCAAGAGGGCAGAGCAAAGGTGGTGATGGCTTGTGCTCCCTTTGCATTGTCCCCATAGGGGCTGCCGAGAGCCATGAGGGCCCCCGCGATGGCTGGACTCTCCCTGAGCCCCAGCTCCTGTTGCATCAACTCATCCTTTTTGGCCATGGCATCTCTCTCTTCCTGCTTTCCTGCAGGACAGCTTTGGAGCCAGGCTACCAGGGCTCGAGGGCACTAACAGCCCTTAATGGCCCTGAGTAGCCTCACCTGAGACCCCCACCCACACTCACGGGCCCAGGAGCCCATTTAAGCTCAGCCCTGGCTCCCCAGCCTTTCCGGGGCTGTTTTGCAGGGCTCCTGCTCAGTCTCAGCCCAGCCCATCACTGGCCATGGACCTTGTTGATGCAGACCTTGACACATGGGTTGACTTCCCAGCCTGACTGTGGAGCTGCCTCATCACTGTGAACGTGCCTTGGTTGGCCTTGGCCACCATCCTTGTCCTGCTCAGGTACCGTGGGGCCAGCCCCTGTCCTGCCAGCTGGGTTATTGCTCCTGGCCCTTGGCCAGTGCAGTTGGTGCCATCATTGCTGACCTCAGATGTCCCTAAACACCCCTAAAGGGTGCTCTGGGGCCAGGCAAGAGCTGCTGTGTTTGGAGAAGGGATGTCAAAAGGGCAGGGTGCCAGAGACCCGCCAACATATAAATAAACCAATCCTTTATAAAGCCACACGAGGCTGGCTATGTTTGTTCTCGTGCCAAGAGCTGCCTGAGGAAGACTCCCTTCTCTTCCTAGCGCTTTGGAAATGCACGGGAAGGTTTCCAGGGCATTACTTAGCATCTCCAAAGGGTGGGTGCAGATGAGGGAGTGAGGCCGCGCTGCTTTAACTGGCCGTGCAGAGAAGGTTTCTCCTGCTGCTGGGGTGGTGGTGGTGAGCTTGGCTCCACCTTGACCATCTGGGCTGTGTGCTGCCTTCATGTAATGCGGCCTGGGGAGGCTCTGGCTCAGGGTGCTGCAGATTGTGCTCCATCTTTGGCTTGCTCCTTGGTTAATCCCCTTCCAGCGATGCAAGAGGTGGGGATTTGCTCCTTCCTTTGCCTGCTCGCCTCTGTTCCCTGGGTGATTTCGCCTTCATTCAATTTTCATGTGCTTGGCTTCACCCTGATTTTTTCCCCCTCGGGAACACCCCACCCAGCATAACGGGGCTTTGTAAGGACACCTCCTGCCAGCCTCGGTAGGTGCCTCTCCAGCCCCCGGGCACTGCGCCCTGCCTTCCTCCCGGGGCGAATCCCGCCTGCGTTGCCGTGCAGAGGGCTCGGCGGTGGGAAGAAATGGCGCTTTCTCGCACGAGGCCTGGCGAGAGAAGGCAGGAACTCGCATGTCGGTGCCCGCATGCGTTTCCAGCATGTCTGAGGGCCTTCCTCCTCCGCCCCGGGTCGTTGCCGTTGAACGGCGACACGCAAAGTTGTGTTGGCTTTGATCGGGAGGTTTGCTCTCTTTGATCTGATCCGTTTGATCTGATCTCCCACCTCCCCGCCGTGCTCTGCTACGTCTTTCCCTGTGCTTTTTTGCAACGTGGGGAAGTTAAATTCCATGTGCATATTAACATCACGCCAAGGATGTGCTGTTATCTTCTACAAGCTCCTATTCCTTTTCGGATAAATCATTTGTTTGCAATAATAAAGTGCCTCTTGTTGTGAAACTAAGGAAAAAAAAGTGAAATCTGGAACTGAGCCAGACCCGGGGAGGGAAGAGTGCTGTGTTCTGCTATTGTTTCTTCCAAAAACACCCATGAACCAGTCTAAAAAAGAAAACTCCCTGGCGTGTGCCTATAGATTATTCATTAGCGTGACACGACCGGCTCCAGGGAAGCGCCGAGGTCTGAGTGCCCGGAGCGAAGCTGGGTCTTGCTGCTTGTATTTCTACACCCGAAATGTCTCTCCTGGCCTCATGGCATGTTGGTTTTGCTTGGTGGCTGCTTGCTTGGGTGCCTCGCAGAGGGTGGCACAGCACAGCTTCTCCAGGCTCCCACCCGTCGCAGCTCAGAGTCCCCATCGGGGATGTGGTTGTTTGGTTTTGCTGTTCTCTGTTTTAGAAAATCCCCTGATTTTGATCCAAAGCAGCGTGAGCTCAGGTGCTTCGTAACGCTGGAGCAAGCTGCTGGTCTGCAGGCGATCTCCCTTTGGTGACGAGCGGTGAGTAACGAAGCCCGAGTGAGCAGAGCGGGTTTGGGCACTGTGCACTTGACGTTTTATTGCGACATGACAACTCTCAGCCCTTATTTAGGGCCTTTTTTCCTCTTCTTGAATCCTTTTATAACATTGGCCCCCCTTGGAATATTTTTGGTTGCTGCACAGCATCCTCAGCTCCTTGTTTTGGGGGTTTTGAGGCTAGTGAGAGACCTGTGCCAAGGAGGAGAGGGGGATGCAATGAGACCCCCAGAATGAGAGGATCCGGTAGATCTGTTAGCTCAGGGGGAGGTTCACCTCTATTTTTCCATTAAACAGAACAAACCCAATCCTACAATTTTCTAGCATCTAGAAGAGATGCTGGCATTTGGATGCTTAGCTCCTCAAAGTAGGAGAGCTGCGGTGACCAAGGCACCACGTAATGGGGGCAAAAGTGGCCGTGAACAGGCATTTTTGGGGACAGGCTTTAAACCTGCTTTAAATAAAGCAAGCTCAGCATCTGTACCATGGCCACAGCGTGGCACACTTGGCAGCCCACCCCAGAGGGGCTTGTGCAAAGCCGTTGCTTTTTTCCCACAGAGGAAAAGGCAGGGAATTTTTTCTGGTTGAAACCACTGGGGCCGCTTCTGGTTTTGCCGCAGCCGCTGGCGGAGCCGTTTCTCACGCAGGGCTGAGCCGACTTTGTCGGTGCTGTACGGATGTGCAGGGATGCTGCTCCGGGCATCGCCCGACCTCCCCCAGGAAGGAGCATGACCCGACCGCTGGTGCAATCGGGTGTCTGGCAGGATTGTTTAAATTTTTTGAAAAAGCACATAACAGGGATTTTAGCAGAGGCAATGGATTTGGCAGCTGAGCAGCAGCCTGTAGGAAACGGAGCTGGCTGAGTGCTGCTGCGCTGACACAGGTAAATTAACACAGCCTGACAAATAAATCACTGGTTTTTGGCCCCAGAAGTGAGACCGATACCGCTGCGTATGACTTGCCTGGTTACATATGCAGCTTTTCAGAGTCAACAGCCAGCTGGTTTTGGGCTACGATGGTCTCCAGCTGAGCAGGGAGGAGGGCAGCGCTCTTGCCCTGAGCCAGCCCCGGAGCTGTAATGCGGTTTTACTGACCCTCCTGCGACCGTGAATTCAAGTCCTGTTTTCCTGGACAAGGACTAACAGCCCTGGAGCACTTTTCCTGCAGGATCCTTAGCTGGCTACTCTCCCTGGACTTGCCTGCAGCCAAGGTACATCTTAGCCTTTGCCGGGACAATTATGCAGCTCTGCATGCCTTTCTCTTGTTGCAAGGCTGGCTCTCCACACCTTGGCTTTCTCCAGCCCCTCTCTTCTGAAATCTTTTCCCGACGGGTGATCAGGAGGGCAGTGGTGCCGCTAATGATGTGTAATGTCATCTCCCTGCCTGGGTCATCCCAGCCAGGAGCACAGCGCCCGTGGGAGCTGCCCACAAGGGCTGCAAAGGGCCCGCTGGGGTCCACCCTGCCTGCACCTCCCCTGCCAAGGATAAAAAGCAATTTTTTTTTCCTTTTGCTGGTGCGAAATGCACCTGGGCACACATGCTTTTACAGTACTGTTGGTGCTTTTGCTCAGGTGCCTGACGCCAGGGTGAAACCAAACATCTGTCTGAGCAGCAAGGGGCGGCAGCAGTGGCTTTGAAAGGCTGCGGGGATAAGGTGCAGCCGGGCAAGCACCAGAGCAAGGTGTTTGAAAAGGCTGAGCAGCTCTGACATTGAAAGCTCCGTCATGAACAGTCAGGAACAAGGGCTTTCAGTTGGCTCAAAATACACCCCAGGGTATGTAGGTGGGGGGACAACACACTGGGGGTTATTTACAGAAGTGTGTAACTGGATGAATACGTATAAATAACAAAACATAAGCCAAAATAATGCTTTTTTTTTTTCCCCCACCCACTGAGCTATGCTGGCAGCAGACCCCCATACTTCTACGCTGCCTGTCATTTCAATCCTGTATTGATCTGTTCCGTACATTCCTCCTCCCTATTTACTATTAGAAATGACACTGCACCAAAAGGGTGAATCATGGAGCCAGCGTTTCTGAGGGTGTTATCCATGCCACAGCGGCTGGGGTGCGTTAGTCACCGAAGCTCCGTGCTGGAGGTGCTGGAAATCCCCTCTGGCCGGGGCTTGAGAGAGGAGCTGGAGGGATGGGACGGCAGAAAGCATCCCGCCGTGATGCTGCGTCAGCGTTCGGCCGGCGGTGCTGGGTGAAGGTGCTCCTCTCTGCCTCCTCCCGGTCGTATCCAACCATTAAATGCCTGTTTGTAGAAACGAGTGGGGACGCAGCGTCAGAGGAGGCCAGCACCGTATACGATGTAGAAGAGGTCTGGGATTTTCAGACTGTATCTGGCATCTGGAGGAACTTTGCAAGGCAGGTGGCAAACTCTCCATTGCTCTGAGGGCTTTTGTTTCAAATTAGGTGTTTTCTCCGATGTGGGTTTTCCCTCCGGCAGCATTTCCAGGTCAGCAGCCGAAACTCCATGGCCCAGGAGACTCAGGGCAGGCTGGATAAATAAAACGATTTCTTCCAGGCTTAAAATCAACTGTGGTATTTTGCCTGGGTGCTGGGGCCCTCAATTCTCCTCCGCCTGTGCTCATTCACTTGTCCCCACTGAAGCAGCAATCCTGCAGAGCTGACCAAGGAGATGGGTCCTTGGGGGTTATTTCTGGCAGAGCTGGAGATGAAAAGGGTCTCTACCAGGACTCCTCTGTTTTCCACCTCTTCTGCAGCTTCACTCAAGTTTGGCCGTGCCCTTGTCCCGAGCCCACCGGCGTGACCGCTGCCGAGCAGGAGCCGTCCCAGTGACGACGGCTGGCTGGCAGCTCTGCTGGGCCCCAGCCCCTCCGGGCTGCCGGTGGCTTTGCCGGGGTCCCCGAGCTGCTCTGGGGCCAGGCGAGCGTGAGTCACGCTGCAGAAATCTCCCCGGGGCTGCTCCTGCGTCGGGAGATCATGCCCATCTCCAGCGTGCACGTTGGGACTGGTTCAAGCAGAGCTGCTTAACTGGGTTAATGCCTTGGCACCCCCGTGATGGGAGGAGCCGGGCTGGGGCGAGAGCATGGCTCCTCTCCCCGGGGAGAGACCCGGAGGCTCCTGCCCACCTCCCCCCTGCCCGCTCGGGCTCTCCCTCCTGGTTTTGGCTCTAATCCCCAGTGTGGCTGAGGGGGGTGGTCTCACAAACACCTTCCCCCTCGCTAGAGGCCCGTGGCTGTGGGCTGAGCGTCGGCAGCGGGAGGAGGAGGATGCTGAAGAAATGTCTCCTCGCAGGCCATCGCACGGGAACGGCAAAGGATGGACAACGAGATGTTTCAGCTGGGAGCTGGTGGGGAAACGAGGCTTTTGGTCCCAGCCATGTCACCGAGGGGTCCCCCTCCCCTTGCTGGCACATCCCGGGCAGCATATCAGAGCAGATCGATCCCAAAGGCGCTGCCGGGGCGAAGCACGCGTCGGACGGGACCCAAAACCTCCCTGCCTGACTTGCAAGCATCCAGCTTTGTTCTCTCTCGTCCACTGCTCGCTCAAAAGGCCACCTCTCCAGTTAAAAGAAAGTCATGTGCTTTAAGAAACACGCAAATGCTCGAGTCTGTGCTGTCAGTGATGGAGCTATCGGGGTTTCTGCTTTCGTGGGTGCTGCCGGGGCATGTTCCTGGCTTGGGCTGCAGCCTTGCCTTTGGCTGCCTCCCCTCTGCTCCTGCTGCTGCACTGGATCCCAGCGGCATTTGCTTTGCAAACACAAGGAGACCATAGTTTCCTCCTCCACAAATAGAAAATAATGAGACTGCAGTAGGTTTGATGTTAAAAAATGTGGTTTCCAGCATCCCAAGTTGAGGAAGCAGTGAAAACTCGGGTGTTTCCCAGATCTTTCCTCAATGCTATTTTCCTGCGAGGTGTTTGCAGCGCAGCTGCAAGGGACATGGTTTTTCTGCGTGTTTAGGGAGTGGATCCCACCAGCATCGTCCCCTCCCGGGCATGGAGGGGTGCTGGGAGGCTGGAGCCCGGGCCAGCCCCGGCCACGGCTCTCGTCTGCAACGTGCTATTAATAACCCACCAGCGAGGCTGCCGGGCTGGAGGAAACGAAGGAAATGAAGTTAATACATGGAAATGTTTCCTTGTTTTCCCACTCGGTGCTCGGGGGCCTGCCTGTTGCTCCCTGCCCCTCTCGCCCAGCCCAGGCTGTGGCTGGGCTCAGGGGCTGGCTGGTAGCTTTGGGAGAGCCCAATTTGGGGAAAAGTGCTGAAGAACAGGGATTCGGGGGATGGCAAGCAGAGAGCAAAGGACGGTTAAGGCATGTCTGAGCTGCTCAGAAAGAGGGAGAAGGGTTTAGGGGGCTGTTCCTTCGGGGTGAAGGGATGAAAGGGCTCTCCTTGTGGATTTTGGGGCAGCGTTGTTCCCTGCCAGTCCCGCACGAGAGCTCTGCGGTAGCTGGAGACTGGAAAACCACCTCGTGCGCGGAGGACGGGCTCTGCGGGGCCGGGGCGACGCAGCGTGACTCAGCCCAGCCGCGCTTCCCATGCCGCGGTGCCGCCGGCAAGTCCCTTCCTGCAGGCTCTGCCCTGCTCTGCCTGCTTCGGGCACGTGTGGTCCTCGGGTGCAACTGCGAAAACCCCCCAGCCTCCCTTTCCCACCTTGTCTGCATTATTTCTGAGCAATCCTGCCATTCTCCAGGTGGCCCTATGGCCACTGCTAGCCGGGGAGGCTGCTGGTGGCGATGCTTTCCCGGGAACTCGGGGCAGGAGCCTTGGCTCTGACCCAGAGTGCAATGCTTGTGCTCAGCAAAGAGTGGCTTCGCCTGCAAATCCCAAACCCTGCCAAGGTGCACGGGCTGCTGCAAAAAACCCTGCCTTTGCAACAGGGAGAGAGAAACGGCGCCGTCTCCGTGGGGCGGCTTCGGGGTGCCGAGCAGCGGCGGCTGGGGTATGTGCTAACTCTTGTTGTTGTTTGTTGTTTGCTCCTCTGCCAGCTGGTTTCTTGTTAAGACAAGATCCTCCTTACCGAGTTCCTGGGTGGAGCTGAGCCTGCTGCAGGGCAGAGCCATAACGTATGGAGCTGAAGTCTACGCCATGCTTGGGGAGGGCAGAAACGGGGGTGCAAGGAGACCCGTACGGCGGACGCTCGAGCAAGCACCGTGTATACAAACCTCTACAAACGATGCAGCAAATCAGCGGTGTTGCAAGACAGCGAGACCTTCCCCGCCAAGCACCGGCCAGCGGAGACGGCAAGAAATACGTCTTGCAAGCTTTCTGCTGAGTTATGGAGAATCAGCTGGGGATTGCAGCGGGGAAGAATTTGTGAAAACCATCTGAGCTCCCGCGGAATCGGAGCGACTCCAGTGATGTGCCCCGTGCTCAGCTCTCGCCTTGGGGATTTCATCCTTTCCTCCAGGTTTCCCACCCTTAATTTGTTTCCCACTGCAGTTTGCCACCCCCAGGCTCTCGGGGTGCGGGTGATGCTGTGAGGGCTCCTGTGTTGGTCCAGGAACATACTCCTAGGCTCACTTTCCCCTCCCTAAAAAATTATACTTGCAGACGAGGAATAAGCAAGGCCCAGGGCAAGAATAGGAGTCACCCGGGAATAAACCCAGCATGTTGAAAGGGGGACAAGGAGCACAAATGAACGCTCATTATAGCGCGAATCAGGAGTTAATGAGTGTGGTTTGGTGATGTGCTCGAGAGCAGAGCATTTCTCTGCCCCATCCTCCAGCCATTAAAACTTTAAATGGGGAAAAAACCCCAGCCCCTCTCTGATCTCCTGCTCCAGGTGGACTGCCTTGTCTCGGACGTGCAGCTGGAACCTGAAAGAAAACCCAAGCCTCTGGCGAAGGGGTGCTAACGCCAGGGTGAGGGCATTCATCCCCCTGCCTGGTGTGGCCGAAGCCGCAGGGCTGTGTGTTATTTAAAAGGTAGAATAACTGTTGCTGATGGGCACCAGGCTGTACCTTCCAGCCCACCGTCCTTAACTCAGCATCGTGCTGGCGGTGGCTACGTGGAAGCTGTCCCCAGCCATGCCCCTGAGCTCACCAGGGCCACCTCGCCTGGCCTACGGGTCACTGAAATGAATTGTAGGCTATAAAACTGGGTGATGGACTAAGCCACCCAATGCCTGTCGCCTTTGAGACCACGAACCAAGATGACGTGAGTTTAATCCTCCCCCTGCCTTGTTACGGGTGTTTGCCCGACCCCAGGCCAGGTCTAACCTGAAGCCAGAGGGAGCACCAGGAAAACGACGGGGTGGGGAAATTGCCCGGTTTTAGGAGGCTCTGCATTTGGATTTGACTCCCAAGTGCGGGGTGCTGGGGTGTTTCTCCCCCCAGACAAAGAGGCGGGTATGTCCGGCTGCAGTACAGGGGATTAGGGAAAAGAGAGCGGAGGAGAAGCTGGCGCAGCCGAGCAGCCCCGCCTGCCACGGCGGGGGGTTTGGGGTGTTTTGGGTAGGTGGGCAGCGCCTGGGATTCCCCGTCCTGGGTCAGCACAGGGTGCACGGTGCTGCCCAAGCAAGACTGCACCCCTGCCGCTGCGCAGTCTGATGCCCAGCTTCGGTGGAAGGACGATGGGGCCAGGCATCCTATCTCAGCTAAAACTATTTGAGCTGAATGTAATAGAAAATGAAAGGAGACAACGAACCAGATGCTGCTGGATCTTTATAAAGATAAAAGATATGGAATAAATTAGGAGTATGGAAGCACTTAACCCTTCTGGGAGGGGGGAAGGAGCCTGTAACAGCTGGTCAAGGTGTATCCATTAAAAAAAATGAGGATCTATGATTCTATGATCTCGTGTTTTCATTGATTTCAGTGCACACATTGCGTATGAAGAGGTATGGGACCGATAACGGGTTGGCTACAGAGAGCGGAAAGGACTTTAGGTTGTAGGATGGGGTAACGCCGGGTGACCGGGCACCCCTCCACTGGGCATCCAGAAGAGACCGCTGATGTGACCCATTTCAAACGGGCTTTTGCAACCCACTCCCAACCCCGTCCATAAGCCCCAGCTGTAAATCGGAATCCCTGCAGACGCTTGAGGTCCCCTTTACAAGGCGGCTGCACGGGTTCCCGAGCTGCTTTTGCATTGCTGCAGGGCTGAGCTCCCTATGGGCATCCCAGCGGGAAGCAGTCGGGCTGTCTTAATTACAGAAGCACAATTTCTGACGCCTGCATCTCTGCAGAAACTTTGTTTGGGTTTCCAAGAAGCTGTTAATTCCTTATTGCTTTTGTTTTGTTTTTTTCTCACTTCAGGGACATGGAAGGAGTCGTGTTTAGGCGGCCCCAGGGCAGCTACGTCCTTGATGGTATTTGAAGCGAGGCATCACTTGGGGGAGAGGTAAGGAGGGAGGGAAGGGACAGCGGCTGGGGAGGCCACCACATCGCCTCTGGCCGCAGCTGAGCCACCTTAAGCTGCCAATTTTTGCTAGACCCAGAAAAATAAATCAATAAGCCAGCTCAGCATTTTCTGGGCTTGCCTTCACCTTCATCGGTCCTTTGGTCCCTTAAGTTTGTTGATCTGTTGGTGGGCCTAAGGCAATATTCAAAGGAAAGTCCATTTGCTCCTGTCATTTATTTCTCGCCTGGGCTCCATCACCTCCTCTTTGAGACACGAATCGCCCAGCCTCACCGCGAGCCTGCCTGCAATGTCAGTCATTCAGTTCTCGGCAGAGCACTGAAAGTAAGTACCGGGGAATTTCCCCGGTGTAAGCAGGATTTAAGGTCTTCCTGCTGATTTTAGAATCCTCAGTGTTTTCCTGTGGGTTTTAGGCTTCTACTCAAGTGAACCCTGTTATGGTTCTGCTCTTTCTGCCCCCGAGCAAAGCCCGGGAGCGGGAGGCAGCGGGGAGCACGGCCAAGGGCTGCCCGGAGCTCGGCGGCTGCGGTTCACGCAAAAAAAGGAGTAGCAGTGTGGCAGTGCACAGGGTGCTCCTGGAGGGAGCTCCAGGGTGCTCCTAAGGTCTGGCCCTGCAAACCTTGCTCAGGTATGCGAATCGGTGCCGTTCCCCTGAGTTAACAGGGCGGTGAAGGTCTCGTCCTGCACCTGAGGTTGCTCCTGTGCCTGATTCGGGGAAGGGATATTAATGAGGCCCAGAGGGAGGTGAAGGATGGCAGCTCTGGCTTGGGGATGAGCAGTGCTGGTGCTCCTGTGCTGGGTAACAGGGGTTTTTTTGGAGGGCCTTCATAAAGGGGAGCCTAGACCTGCTAGGGTGATGGTCCTGGAGAGGTGGCGTGGCTTGGCCTCCTCGCCCCCAGGCAAGGTAGGGAGATGCTGGGATGCTGAGGCTGTCTCTGCAAGGATGGGCGGTGGAACACTTGCTGTGTCCGTATAGCTATAGGTTTCTTCTCTCGTGGGCATGCAACCACCCTCCTGGGACCATCAGTGCTCAGGGCTCTGCGATGGCACCACTGCCAAACACCAAAAGCCAGTTTCCAAAGTCAGTAGGTCAGAAAGGGCCAGAGCTATACGCCGTCCCGAAGACAGGACAGAACCATGCTGTCTCAGTAACCGCTGTTGGTCAGCTGGTGATGGTGGCCCTGGCCTAGATTTCATTTTAGTCCATAAAAAAAATATATCCTGGTATCTTTAGGGAAAGCAGAAGCGGCCCCATGTTCCCTACAGGTCATTTAATAGCTCATGGCTTACTGGCTCTCTTGCAGCACGGTCAGCTCTACAGAAGCAGCCGAGGTCTGGAGCACTTGCGACACAGCAGGCAAGGGCACGAGGTGTTTCCGATCAGTCACAAATTCAGGGCCCGCTCCAGTGCTCCGTGATTTTTGGCCCACGATCAGCTTTAGCTGAAGAAAATGGAAATGATATTGGTGGGAGGGAGGGGGGACGAATGGCTTCATGCACTGCGCCTTTGGTTAGCTAAGGTGGCTGTTGGCCAGTGCTGACTTAGCAGAGGGAAGAAAAAGCCGTGTGTGCTGGGCTGTTTGTTAGGATTTAAGGGCTGATACATCATAAAAGCTGGGGTTTGGGGGGAAAAGGGCTGAGGGTTGCGAGGTGTTACCCTCATCCCTGGGAGATTTCATCAGACTTCCACCCTTCTTTTCTGGAAAAGCGAGCTTTTAGCTGCTTCCCGCAAGCAGGAGAAGAGGAGACGTCACGGCTCGATGCTCCGAGGGCAAACAGAAAAAGCAGTCCAGAGAAGAGCCCTCGCCTTCGCAGCCAGCCCCACGTGTCTGACCACCCGAGACAGGGTGCTGCGTGCGCCGGGGCTGCCCGTGGGTGCTTCCCTGTGTGCCGGGTGCCTACGGGGTGGGGAGGGGGCTGGATGTGGCCCCAGCAGGGCTGAGCTTTTCCCTGGGAGAAGCATCAGCCGCCAGCAAGATGCAAACAGCCTCAAACTCCTCTGTGCCGCGATGCAGTTCGCTCCGTCAAACACCCGGGGTGACCCATCTCCTGCTCGGAGCAGAAAGGCAACGTGGTCCGTGCCTGGTGCGGAGCCCCCATCTCTCATCCTCCCCTGTAGCTTAATGAACGCTCTCAAAACCTCACTCTTCCTATGGAAAAGGCGTTGTTTTCCACCTCTCCGAGACTACGCAGGCAGCCATGCTTTTGCCTACTGATCTTTTTTCCTGGCTGATCTGTCCTGCTCCCAGGTATATCGATAAATCTCGGCAGTAAAAAATAAAATAAACCACCAGACTGCACGAGCCCTGTGGCACAGAGGCATCTCAGCTCTACCCCAGGCCAGACAGGGATGGGTGTGAATGCTTGGAGAAGCACTGGAGCAACGCGGGTGGATTTTTGGCCTTCAGGTTAACTCTCCGTGAATGGGTCGATGGCGTAGAAAGCTAAGGGGCTTCTTTCTGCCTGTGCCCAAAGCCAAAGAAAGCATTTGCAATTCGATGCATCACCGAAACAATCGGAAAACCAGGTGAAAAACTCTGAGCTTGTGCTGCTCCATGGAATGATTGATATGATGATCCCAATTACACTTAATTGTGGTTATCCTATTAATAACACCCTCTTTCTGTAGCACACACCTGCCTCTCCATGGGAAACACTACTAATATAACTTAAAACACCAATTACATGCGATGGAAAAGCAGCAATTAAATTCACTGAGCCTTGCCTAAATAATGGTTTCATTTCCCTCCAATATTTTTAATGTTATAAAGGCTGTTTCTTAAAACAAAAGCAATTCTTTTATTCGCGTGATCTCCTGTTTACCCATGCAGGAACACCTCCAGACTGGGCGCTGATGGGAAGCACGTGGGGTTTGCAGGGGCTCTATGGAGAGCCGGCGGGGATGCCAAATCTCGTTACAAACTTTCAGGCAGTGCTGTTCGGAAATTATTTTTCTCCAGGGGTGTTTTTCTGGGGTGGGAAGAGTGAAGCCGAGCTTCTACTTGTGTCGTGTCAGGGTTGGGGAAGGGGCTGGTACAGCTCAGCGCTGCTTCACCAGGTGTCTGTGGGTTATCAAATGAGTAATTGGAAGCACCTGGCCAAACCCAAAGGCGCTGGTTTGGCCCAGGTGGGCTTGTGGCTGTGTAAAAGGTCTCCTCTCCGTCTGGGAGAAGGAGGAAGGTGGAGGAAGAAGTGGTCTCGCTTCCAGGGAGAGAGACAAAAGAAGCTGGGAAGAAGTTAACAGCAAGCCCAGCCCGTGATGGCAACCCCATTCAGAAATAAGGAGCCTGGATAAAACTGAGGTAGTTTTTTAAATCTCCCCAGACAGGCTGTTCGATAGCGGGGGAGAAGCTGTGGTGCAGCCCGGTGTCTGGTGGTCTGACTCAGCGTCTTTTCGCCATCGGCACCCGCAAAGCTGGGGTGTTGGCCCACGTGGGGTCGGGGGCCCTCGAGCCCCCGCAGAAGAGGCCGGTGGTGGCCGGGCACCCTTTGTACGGCAGCGCCGGGGCCAGGCTTGCGCCCAGGCCTGCTGCATCCCGCGGGCCCTCGATGGCAAGCTCCCGTGCCTCGGTTTCCCCGTGCCTCGGTTTCCCCGTGCCTCGGTTTCCCCGTGCCGGGGGGCCGCTGCGGGGCGGGATGGGGCTGTCACCCCGGTGTCCCCCCCGCGCCGGTGGCGGGAGCAGACGTGGCCACGCTTCCTCTGATTGTCCTTACCGCGGGAGGGGGGACAGCAACCCCCGCGGGCTGTGCTGAGCGGGGTCAGCGTCTCCCCAAAAAGCATCTCTCCCCCAAAAAACCCGCTTTCCCCTCCGGGCACCCCCGTCGCCCCGGGGCGCTGCCCGCCGTTCGGCGGGCGCGGAGCCTCCCCCGCGCTTCCCCCGCGCCCGCGGAGCGCAGCGCAGGGCGGCGGGCGGCGCCGCGCAGGCTGCCGGCGGCGGAGCGGGGGGGGGCGGACGGACGGACGGACGGACGGCTGGCTGGCTGGCTGGCTGGCTGGCTGCTCGCCTCACCGGCTGCAGAAAGTTTCCCTCCGGGCTCCCGCTCGCATCCAGGCCTGGGACTTTCCTAAAAATTAAGAGTGTTCTTTGAACTTTTCCTTGGGTCGTTATTGCCGTTTTCGGGCAGCGCCCGGGCGCGGCGAGCACCGGGCGGGCCCCGACGGGCCGGGGCTGCGGGGGATGCGCGGCGGCGGCGGAGCAGCGCGGCCCGCGCCGGGCCTCGGCGGGCGCCCCCCGCGCCCCGCTGCCCGCGGGCGGCCGCCGGCCCCCGGGGCGGCCCTCGCCCGGCCCGGGGCGGCCCTCGCCGCCGCTCTCTGAGCGCGCTGCCGGGGCCGGTGCCGGGGCCGGGGGTCCCGGGCCGGTCCCGGGGCCGGCGGGGAGCGCTCCCCGGGGCAGAGCCGGGCGCGGCGGCGGGAGGCAGGTCCCGGGGGCGGCCCGGCGGACGGGGCCGCGCATGGCACGGGCACCCCCTTGTCCAGCTTTTTTAATTTCATTTTTCTCGGAGGAGCTCGCACCATTAGTCGCTTCTTATTTTTTTTTTTATTTAATTTTTTTTTTTTTTTTTTAACATTTCAACTTCAAGACGCCAGCGGAGAGCTGCAGTTATTCCCCGGGACCGAGCGGCGCCGAGGTAAGAGCGGGGCTGGGAGCGGGAGCGCCGCGGCGGCTCCGGTCCCCGTCCCCATCCCCGTCCCCATCCCGGGACTCTCAGCGGCGGGGGTCGCATCAATTTTCTTTCTATTGTGACCTGATAAGTACGTGTGTGTCCCCCCCCTGCCCCCAATATGAGCACAAAGCCGCAAAGTCCTGATAAGTTTTGAAAGAAAATCTGTATAACGTAACATGGAAATACTTTTTGATGATGTTTGTTTTTTTTTTTAATTTGGGCTACTGAGGAAGCACCAACTTGAAGTTGAGCTGGGCAGTTACCACTGCGGGCCCAGGGCTGACTGCAGCCCGGTTTTATTTTCCAGCGTATGTGTCAGATTTCAGTAGTTTATGCCTGGTTTACGCTCGTGTGAACTGCCGGAGAAGTGGGTCATTACTCACCCAGGCTGATTCAAAGTACGTTTGAGTCCAGGAGAGTATTTCTCTTGGCTTTAGTGAATGTTTTTTGGCTGGGAGGGTTCAGTCCTTACCGGTTTTAGGAGTCCCAGGCAAGCTGATGGGGCAACCTTGGTGAGAAAGTCTTAGTCATGTGTTTACAGAGCCTGGCTGGAGGGTTCCTGTAAGATGCCATGTTCAGATCTCCACCTCTGTGGTTTTGTTTTACACCTGAACATTTATTAGATGAGATATTTCAAAATACAGGGATTAATGGCTGATACAACCTCCCTGCTCCTCCCTCGCGTTTTATTATATGATGAGGCACAACGCTTTCCCGCAGTGGCGACTGCTCACGGCAGAGCCAGCGCCGGCTCCGTTTTTAAACCAGGCCGCTGCGGTGTAGCGGTCATTGCACGGGGCTTAGCGGTTGTGTTGGTTACAGGTCATTAAAACCTCGGTCTGTGTTACAGCCAGGCAGATCTAAACATATTGTAACCATTTAAATCAAATATTTATGGAACGCTGCTCACTCCCTCCACGGTATCTTCACTCATGAGCTTTGGGGAGAGTAAAAGTGCCAAATTTATGTCTGTTAGTAAGTTGACTTGTCCCGGTCCAGGTGAATGCTTTGCTGGAGACCCCGCACGGAGGCATTTGGGCTGCCCTGCTCGTGTGCCGAGGGTGCCCAATGCTGGCGGGACGGCTCACGCGGGCGGCGTTTGGTCCCCAATTGAACAAATGACCCGACAGGGATGGGGAATGCCCAATTTCTGCTGTGCCATCTCGTTTCCCTGCTGCTGTGTGAATGCTGTTCATGCCCTCGCGCACAGCTGGAATAAATTAATTTGATTTCTACATGCTCCTGTAAGGAGAACCGACCGAGCGGTCGTGTCGGGGCGGGAGAGGAGTATGCTGCGCTGCCCAGGGTCCGCGGTACCCAGGGAGGCTACGTGACAAGAGCCGCTTGGTGCAAAGCCTCGTGTCCTCCCGTGTTACTGGTGGCCCGGCTGTGGCGGGGACGCGGGGCAGGACGGGCGGCTGTGCAGCCTCCGATGGGCTCCGTCGCTCAGAGAGGTTGCAGCGAGTTCGCTGCATGCTCTCCTCCTGCAAAAGAAGACCCGACCCAGAGCCCAGGAGCTCACCCAGCTGCTGGCGGGGCTCTCAAACCAGAGCTGCGGGCGGTGGCCATCACTTGTGTGGCGGGGCCTGAGCCCTTGGGCCCCGGGAGCCGGTGGTCCGAGGGGAGAAGCTGCTCGTGGGAGGAGGGAGAAGCAGGTGCATCGCACGTACGCTGCAAGCAAGGGAAGGGAAGAGGCATCGTCTCCTTTGCGGGAGCCTCCTGATGAGTTAAGCTGGAAGCACTGGGGCAAGGTCTGCCCTGAGAAGATGAGTCTGGAAACTGCAATTCCTGATCCTGGATACTAAAAGTCACAGGTGCAAGAGGTTGATTTTCTGGCCCTTTGCTCCATTTTTGGTTCATCCCAGACCTGTTGCCAATGTTATTTCTTCCCATCCTGGTTCCCTGAGCACCGGCGTCTCCTGCTCTCTCCCGCTGCTGTTACTGCGCATTTTCCTGAGCGCTAATTGCTCCCAACCATCCTGTTTGGTGGTTTTTTATTCTTTTCAGCTTGCAGGCTCCTGTGAAACTTCCAGGTGAAGCGTGAGAATGGGTTTGCTTTTGGACTTATCTTACTAAGACCTCTCAGAAATAGTCTTGGGAATCCCGAGGATCTGAGGCCAGGAGCTGAAAACCACCCAGCTAATTACTGCAACCCAGTTACGCTTGGAGCAATTCTTTCTGCCTGTATTTACCTGGCTGTTTGTTTGTGTCTTGTGATCTCAAAGACTTCCCCAATTTTTGCAATAATATTAGCTGATTTAATAAAATTGCTCTGCCTCGCTTAAAAAAAAAAAAACCAAAACCCTGACACCTGCCATAAATAACATGGGTAAAAAAGAGGAGAAATAGAAGGAGTAAAAAAATGCCAAAGGAGCGGTGCTGCCCTGGGCCGGGCGCTGCTCCCACCCTGGCCTCCTCCACGGGCCAGGTTCCTGCCGGCACCGCGGGCCAGGGATCGGAACACGTGTCTTGCCCGGTGGCCTCTTGCCAGCTGTGTTTCAGGGCATAAGCATCACCCGGTTTGATTTTTGTGAGGCTTTTTTTATTTAAGGTTTGTTGTATTTGGCCTTCTTACATCAAACACGCAATAGCTGTCTGTGGAAAAGAGGTTATTTCTGTGCTCGGTGCTGACATTAGGACGAGCATTAATATTCTGTTAAATGACAGATTTATTGGAGTTTTCTTCATCTACACAATATGACCCGAAAACCTGAGTTATAATTTGCCAGAAGGGGGCATTTTGCAAACATCGTAAAGGATTTCAGTAGCACGGGAGATGGGCAGGGTGAGCTCGGCTTGATAATTAAGCAGGCAGCGATGCACGTTTGGAAAGCACTGCCTGCTGGGGAAGAGTTCCCCGGTGCCTAAATGGTGTAAGAAAATTATGGTGCACCTGCGTGGTAAAGAATGAGTTTTGGAGTGTTGCATGCGGGGGCTGAGTGGGTGGTCCTGAAAGTAAGAAATCATGGAGTAGCGTTGGATTTTTTTTAATGAAGCCACTTCAAAATGCGTTTTCCAACCATCTCCCAGTGAATGGCTTTCTTGCTGTAGGTTGAGCTCCGAGAGCTTCGGGCTGCCCTGATGTTCTTGCACGTGGTTTCTCCGCTCTTCCTCTCTGGAAAGAGGGCATCGCCCCATCTGGAGCCCACGGCTCCACGTCTCCCTTCATTTGAACACGTTGCCGAGCTGCCCGGTGCTCATCCTGACCCAAGCCAGACACACATGGCCAGTAAAGCCGGTCCTTCACTGTGGAAACGCCGAGGAGCTTTGCTGGGGCTCTAGGGGTTGGTTTTCTTGCGTGGGTGGGAGTTGGATGTGGGGTCCCAGCCAGCATGCACTCTCCGGCCGCACCATCTCTGTCCTCATCTCTTCTGTCCCCATCCCAAACATGGAGATCCTCCTTAATCTTGGGATTGAGGCTTTGCTTTCTTTGTCTTTAAACATTTATCTGCTGTAGGTGCAGCTGACTGTAAGAGGCTGGCGGGGGGCAGTCCTGCCCTTTGGGGCGCTCGGCCGCAACCTCGGATGGTGGGAGCTGCTGCGCGGGGGTGCGACGTCTCTCGTTCCCTCTTCATAGCAGGGGAGAACAAGGCAGAGACAAGTTAGGTGAGCTGATGGAAGAAATGGGGTAAAAACCTCTTCCTTCTGCTTTACCGGTCTCCTGTTCAACACGCCAGCTGCTGGGTGTACGGTTTTTCCTTGAAAACTGGTCTCTTTGTTGTGTATCAGCGTATCTCTGGAGCAAAGGCCCCGAGCACTGGGTCTCTAAACAGCCCGGACCGATGTGCTTTGCAACAATTTGCACTTTATACCTGCTAAATTCAGCAGTAAGGGACTAAATTTGGCCAGTTGTGTTAGTCAGAGGTCTCCTGAAGCATCCCGAATTGTTTGGGATCGCTGCTAAGCCAGGCTCAGGTGCCATCACCCGTTTTCTGACCTTTTTCCTCTTGAGATAAGTGCTGAGCTTTCTGCGTGCCCATGGCAAGGGCCTTCCTGGGCTGACGGGGAAGGGACTGCCCTGCGGTGTAAGGGCAGGTGCTGCGGGATGTAAAAGAAGACGCTTGTATTGTCCATATTTTGCTATGGATGGTTTCAGGCAAGTAAGTAACTTTAGGGCCAAAAAACCTCATAGAAATGGTTTCTGCCAGAGAGGGCTCTGGAAAAGATTATAGAAAAATGAATGACACCAACGTTTGATGACAAGTGTCACAAGTAGAGCTAGAGTGATGGTAATGATGAGACGTCAGAAAGACGTGGAGTGTGAGGGTGGTCCTCTACCCCGTGTTGTGTGCTGAACGTTGCATCTCCTGCAGCTGAGAAGGGTCAGAGCTCCCTGGACCGGGGAGGGGATGGCAGCAGAGCCCAGGCACGTGATGTTTGCAGCTTCAAGCCCGTAGCTCTCACGTCGTGTTGTCAGGTGGAAAGGCAAAAAGCTCTTGAGCTTGGAGCAGGGCGCTGGTGGTACCTGTGTTGAGCACACTGGATTAGTCCTTCCCTCTTTCACTGATCTCTCCTCAGATCCTCAAGCCCAGCAGAGCTGTGGAATAGCCAATTCCTGTTTTGCTGTAGGAGTCTTTTCATTTGCTTTTCTTTGTGCTTGGGATCGCAATCCATTTTGATCCCTCATTCTCGGTGGAAGCTCCAACGGGTCAACACCGGAGCATTTTGAATGCAATTACTACCTCTCAGTGTCCGATGCAGTGCCAACGGTTGCTCTTGTCTTGCCGGGACCTGTGCCACCTGTGGACGGGTTGCTTTACCATGAGAGATGCACTGGGCCAGCCCTGCTCCTCGGCTTCCCACACCATGAGAACGGCGACGTTGTTCGGGTTCACCCCAGCCCAGCTGAGATTGAAGCCTCCCAAGTCACAGCCCGCTCCGACATGATGTTTTCACAAGGGCTGCAGGGTAGTGAAATATCCGTGAGAGAAAGCTGCGTCCAGATGTTGCAAAAGGCTCGGTGCAATAATTAATTATCCACAGCCATTCCCAGGCTGGACGGATTCTGTTTCGAGCCGCTGGTGGGGTTTTGCCTGCTTCCCGGCCTGGACTTAGTTGCGGTGCTTTGCTTGTTGCAAAAACAGTGTCCCCGGGAGCCGCGAGGAGTTGCCCCCGTGCCGTGCAAAGCGGCTTTTCTCGTGGCAGTGCTTTCCCATGGTGTTTTTCTCCCAGGAGCTGGCGCGCGCCGCCGCACAGGAAATTCTGGTTGCACCATTATTGCAGAGCCTATTGTTTGGGGCAAGAGCAGGATTCGGTCTTGCTCACATCCTAAAACGTCTCGCTGCGTTGAAAGGACGTTGCAGAGCATCCAGGGCTGCCGACGGAGCCGCAAAGCTCAAAGCTGGTTTTGCGCAGAGTTCACGCTTTAGCCTAGATCCCGGTGTTTATGCTCAAACTCGCCACTCGGGTTTTTCACAGGAACCCTCAGGGTTAAGGAAAACATGGAGTGAAACCAGAGTCAGGGCACGGTCCCTCATCGCAGTTTGCAGCTTCTTGCTGCCTTGCCCACTGCTGCTTGTGGGTGATGTGTATCAGCCGCGTCGAGTGATGCAAAATCAGCATCCGCGGGTGTGCAGAAGATACAGAAACCCATCAAACCCCTGCCTTTGAGATGCCAAAAGCTGTGGCGTGCATTGCACAAGCGTGAATAGGCAGATACAGCACGTGGCAGGCTGTGTTTTCATCTGCCGCAGCCTCGTGGCGTGACCGAGGACGCCTGTTAACCTCTCCGTGCCTCAGTTTCTTATCCGAGTGCTGGAGCGAATGCTGGGCTGCCTGTCTTTGCTTTCACTTTGTTTTTTTTTTTTTTCCTTAACTAATCTTTGTGGCCTAGATGGTTGGCAGTGATAGCCTGTATTTCCCAGGCTGCGCTATCCAAGTTGCAGAGCACCTTTCCTCACCCGTGCGAACCGCAGGTCCCCTCACGCAGGGCTACGTGTAATGTTTTGGCTACAACTTGCCCAAAGCTTCACTGCCCGAATTGCGTTCCCCCTCACTGCGGGGATGGTTGCTCACTCCTCGACTTGCCTGCCCAGGCTCTCGGCTCCCCTTTGCTGGGTTTTCCCTTTGCTTTTGGCTGCCATCCCAAAAAAGGGAAAACACCAAACCGAGGCAGGTGTAAAGAATGAGGCCGCACGCGTGACATTCCTCTGCTGCTGCGCGCCGGGACAGAATTAAGCATGGAAGTTCCCAGGGCTTTTGCAAACTCTGCATCCCAAGAGCTGAGATTTGCTGCCCCAAAAAAGCCCTGGAGAGCCTGCACAGGCAGCCAGCCCCTCTGCGGACGGGCTGCACAGAGCTGCCAGCAACCTGCCCCGCGCTGGGAGTGAATTTGCTGCTGGAGGCTGTCTTGGTCCAGATACCACGCTTCAATGTGCGTAGGTGAGGAGGAGACCCCCCTTGGATCCAGCACTGGCTGGTGAGGGTCTCACCACCCGGCTGGCGAGGCAGCGGGAGATGCACGCTGGCTCCTTTGCTGCTGCAGCAAACTGCTGGTATCTTCGCTTCAATAGACGCCGGCTTCGGTTCGTGGGCTCTGCTGGATTTGTGGAAACAGGGTGGCTGACGCCGCTGTGCGCTGGCACGAGAAAGCGAACCAAAGGGCTTCTCTGATGCTACGGTGACGAGCGGAGCAAAGCGTGTGCCTGGCAGAGGGATGGGGAGCCTGGCAGGAGCCGTCCCGTGGCCCTCATCTGAACAAGCCACACTGGGAGCGGTTGTAGCCCGTTTGCTCTTGCTGCTCCTCTTACGCCGGGTTGGTGCGGGGTAGCAGCTGGTGCCATCCCAGTGTAACTGGGTTGACATTGTCTGCCAGAGGCCTCCCGTACACTCAGAGACTTGTTTGAGAGAACTATTAATCAGTTTAAAACTGCCCCATTTCACTTGCGGATATGAAAAATGCCTATTGTGTGTAAAAACAATGCCGCTGATGTGAGTGTCTGCCCTCAGCGCTGGAATTGTTTAGCTGAAGTGGTATGAAGTCGCATGTCTAGCCGGAGCGGTGCGGTCGCGGAGCCTCCAGACTCTCAGCTTCAGCCAAGCGGTTGGTGTTGGGCTTCACCGCGGCACCATGGCAATGCCCGGCCTCCTCTGCCTGCACGGGTGTAGAGGATGCCGCCGGCTGGGCGGCTGGAGGGTGGCACCAGGGTCCTGCCTGAGCTCAGGCAGTGCAGCGGAGAGCGAGGAGGAGGAGGAGGAAGAAGAGAGCATCCACCAGGTTTCTGAGCAGCACAAGAGGTTGGGTTTGTGTTGGAAGGGCGCTTGCCGGCGAGCAAAGACACCAGCCCTGGAGCCCGTTACCATCTTCCCATCCCTTCCTTCTGCCGTAGGGAATTTGACAGTGTTCCTGGGTGCAGAGCACATCCTGAACTTCTGCTCTGCACTCTGATTTCCACACCGTAGACCGGAGCCGAAAAAGACACCGGCAGCGGTGAGAGCAGGCGAGCAACACACGCCGTGTCCCTGCGATCACGCTCGCAGCGCCTGCTTATAGATAATGGGGAAAGCCAGGAGAAGAAGTGGGGCTCAAGGTGGTGGCCTCTAAGCGTTTTCACACCGCGCCGCGCATGGCCCCGTGGGGTGGGCGATGCCGGCGGGCTGGGCGCGGCCGGGGCGGATGCGTGGGAGCCCACCGCAGCCCCGGGATGCTGTCCGCAGCCGTGGGGGATGATGGCTGCACGTGTTTTCCAGTGAGATTTCATACAACAGCGGCCGGTGAGTTTACTTTATATGGTGTAATTCCTGCCAAAACAATTTCTTCCTGTTATTGCTCCTCCGGTCTTAGCGGAGCGATAAGAGCCTTTTGCAGGGAGCTGGTTTCTCCCAGGGGCTCTCCTGCTCCGAGCTGGGAGCTTTGACCAGCAATTCCCAGGATGGCTCTTCCACAGTCCTTTAGCTAAATTTGAAAGTTAGATTTTGTTGAACAATAAAAGGAGCATCTGAGTGTGGTCTGTGTAGGGTCTTTCCACAGCCAAATGGATTGGGTTCATTGTAGGCTGTGTTTCCCATGAATTATCTTGTCACTTACAACGGAGATGCTTATGGGATGGCAAAGACCTTGGCCTTGAAGACAGGTGTTGCGTTAGGATATATTGACGCGGAAGCTGAGACAACGTGGGGCTTTGCTTGGACCGGGACTGGAGCTGGGAGAGCGCCCCAGGTCTCGTCACATCCCCAGCTCAGACCTGGTGGCTTCAGCGGACGTTTCGTCTTGCCGCCCCGTTTTATTTCCTGACGCTGAATGGGATCCAGCGGTGCCCTGCGCTCAGGGCTGCTGCAATGGTGCTTGTAGGTTTTACTCCTAACCGGAGGGCTGCGTGGGTACCTCACGCTCCCTGGAAAGTAAAATACCATCCTTTTCGCACCTAATTCTGGCAGAATTAGGAAAATGGCTTGGAGTTTCAATAGCTGGAAAGCTCTCCAGGCTGGGGGAGCGATTTGCATGGAAAGCTTTCTCAGCTTCATAGCGAGAAAACACTCTTGCTACAGGAATGCTGCTGTATATGGGTTTCCCCTCCTGCAAAGGAAGATTTTTAAGGCCAAGCCTTAAATGTTCTAATGGGAATGACGATGGATCGTAAAACCCCTTCTGCTTCTTTTTTAATTCCTTTTGAGTGAATGAACTGAACCGACAGCGGAGCCACAAGAAGGGGTGCTGGCTTCCAGCGCAGCCTGTGGCAGGCAGTGCGGGATCAGCTGCAATTGCTTGCAATAAAGACATCGTTTCAGGTTTCCCGATTGCAAACACAGTGCCGGAGCTGGGAGGCCTCTCACCATCACTTAACAATTTGACTAAATTGAATAGGCTCCGCTCCCGTTCCTAAGAGTGGGCTGCTGAGAGGAAGGAAAAACAGGAAAAAAGTCAGTTAGTTGCTAGGGGGAGGTGATGCCCTTCTGAATATGGGCGGCAGGGCAGCCCTGTGATGCTGCAGGTCGCCACCTCACCTATGGAGAGCAAGATTTGGGGTGGATGTGTGCCTGGAACCGCGTCTCTGGTGTGGTTACCCCGCAGTGTGGCTGCAAGGAGAGCAAAACGGCGGTGCCGCAAACCGCCCCGCGTTTGGGGCTTGTGTCAGAAACGCTGGGCTGTAGAGCAGCTTTGTTGTCTAATTATGGTGCACGGCGACGACATTACCAGTCTCCTGCTCTTTCCATCGCCTCGTTAGCCCAGCCGCAACCTCCGCCGTGAGCGATGCTTCGTGCCCGGCGGTGCTCAGATCGTGCAGAGCGCTTCCCGCTGCCGGCAGCAAAGGCAGCTCGTTGGGGAGGCGAGAGAAAAGGGGCCACAAAAGCCTGATGTGAGCGAGCAGACATCTGAGCGTGCGGGTTGATCTGCAAGCAGGGAGGGAGCCGAGTTCCTCGGCTAGGCTCCCCAGCGGGACCTCCTGCCCAGGTCTGATGCTGTGAGCTGCGTCAGGTCAGTTGGGGCTTGCAAACAGGGATCCTGCAGAAGGGATCTGCTGGAGCAACAGCCAAATCTTTGCTTCTGACTCTTCAGTGGTTGATGTTTTCTCCCTCTGGGATACTACAGCAGTGCCCGTAATAACCCCCAAGGGCAGGCATTGGCTTTCTGGCCTCTCCCTGGTCTATAATTCATCCCTGTGACTTCTTGCCATAGTAAGTTAAAGCCAAGCATTTTAATAAACTTTTAGGAAGATAATGAGTTGCATTAGGTAGAAATATTTATATAAAAGGGAAGTAAATAAATGCATTTCGGGGCATAAGGCAACCCGTGTTTGACACAGCTAGAAGCAATTTTCTCCAAGGCACAGGTTATTCCGTAATTGCTCACTAATGAAGTTCTTGCCTCCTTCCTCTGAAGCGTTTGCCCTTGTCCAGAGCACAGGAGGAAACAGCGGGTTATGTGGAAGCCTCGCGTGATCCAGGCTGGCCTGTTTGTACTCCTTAGTGCTCCTCTGATTGTAATCGGTGGGTTTTGCACCCATAAAGAATTGGGGCAATGTCACGTAAACTGGCTATAATAAATACAGGGAGTCTATTCAGATGGTTTCAGGCTTGAACTTTCTGAGCGATAATTACTCTATAATCTTTCTAGGCACCTTGCTTTGATTCTGAAAGGTTTCACCTTTATTTACAGCTATAGGGTAAACATGTTTAATAAGACAGAGTTGAAAACACAAGTAAGTTTTTTAGGGAGAAGAGCTTTACTGCAGGATGCTGCAGGACAACGCCATGGCTCTGGGCAGGGCTCTAGCCAGGGGACACAGACCTGATTACTGGATACTCCTTGGGGCACCGTTCAGAAAAGCAAAAGCGTTGCCTGTCTTCCTTCAGACACGCTTACGAGTGAGGTGCAGCTTTTGCTGGGAGCAGGGAGTCACTGATTTAGGGATAAAGTTGTCTTTGGAGACCAGCTCTGTCTGAATGCTGGTGTTGGAGAAACCCCTCTGTACTGCATTTCCCTGGTTCTTTATATACCCTCTGCTGCATGAGGATAAATAGATTGCAAGAATGCATATTGAGATCCCTAATTTGAGTTTAGTTTCGGCACCTAGATGCACGTTTGAGCATGTAAGTGGGAACTCTGATTTTTGTGCTAAAGGTGCAGCTCTCCCCCCGGCAGTCGGGCCACGGCTGCGGTTGGGGGTGTCTGTGAGATGGATGGGCTGTGAGCGTTTCCCGAGTGTGCAGGGGGGGTTCCAGAGAAGCAGCAATCTGGGACAAGATCTTCTGCAAAGAGGCCAGCGAAGTACCCTTTGGAGCCCTGTGTTAATCTGCTGTTTCTTTCTGCTGGTGGTAACAAGCTGGCGTTCAGCCTCATGTGGCTTAAATTGTGCTTTCTAGCTATGAGGGTATGGGGAGACCACATTTTGAGCTGAATAAATGGCAGCCAGATTTGGCCTGGAGGCTATGGAGCCACGTTGCTATAGTGATGGGTCACAACTTCACATTCAGCATAAAACCCAGCTCCCAAATTAGTTGGTTAATTCATTCATCTTCTCCTTTGCCCCTTCTCTGCTATTGCATCCAACTGCCATTGAGGCCGGGGAGGCAGGGAGGCAGAGGAGGTGCAGCTTGGGAGGAAAGTTCAGCTCAGCTTTCTTTCAGGGTTGAAAACAAACTGAACATGGGCGTATGCCTTGGACGTGAGGATCAAAAACATTGGGTTTAATTTGGTACACGGGCGCTTCTCTTGCTGCCTCGTTCCCGACTTCCCTGGACCTGTTTTCGTCACCCGCGCGGGGCCGCGGGGCAGAGCGGTCGCTGCCTGACGTGCGTTTCTGTATCCAGGCCCTCGGCCGATGCTGCCGGGACTGAAGCATCCTCCTGCCCGTGTGCCGGGGGTAGCTCTTTGCAACCCTTCCCAATTGCCACGTCTTTCAGGGAGGTTGTTTCTGGCACGCTGACTGCGTCGGGTTTCTCCATTTTCCTTCTGCGAGGAGTTGTGAAACAGCGGCTGCTCCGCTAATGCCAGCGATGGCTTCCCTGCCGTCCGCTGGGGCCCTCGCTCTCGTTTGCACCCTGCTGTGGGGCGGGGGGAGCATGTATTTAAAGGCAGACAAGAAGAAGCCCAAGAGCGACTGAAGTCAATGGAAGATCCCTCTGGCTTCTGTGGGAATTTTGCTCAGGTTTTCCGCTGGACAAGACCATATTCTTAAATGCTTTTTCTTAAGCACTTCTTTTGTCTCCTCTGAAGGAAGAAGGGGTCACTTTTTCCATGCTGCTGACGTGAGCGGTGAATCACAACTGTTGTGGGAAGGTGCTGTTACTGGGACCGGTAACCTGTCAAAATATTTGTCATCTTCATCCCGATGTCCTCAGGCGTTTTGCAGCCCGGGTGCCAAATGGTTGGGCATGACCACAGTTCAGAGTGCTCTTTTGATGCTTCTCAAGTGGGCTGGGCAGGAAGGATTGACTCCTTAAAGGATTTTTATTTTAAAGGAGTGATACAACCTATGTATGGGAGAGCCCGTTCATTTTACTACAGGAAGGAAACGTGTCAGCACGTAGCAAAGATCCAGCATATGGCCTGTAAGCCGAGGTGATTTTGCCTCGGTACTGAGTGCTAGCTCCAGCCAAATAAAAGACACAACGCTGGAATAACATCCAGAAAACTCAGCAGATTTTGCAAACGCTGGCAAACGCCGGTGAGCTGGAGCCAGGGCCGGCCCTGCCCTGCCTGTGCGGGCAGGTGGAGTGCCAGCGTGGGAGTTTCTGCAGCTCTTGCACCAGCTGAGCAGGGTTTGAACCTGAGCACGGAGAAAACACGAGCTAGTGTGCCTTGGCTCGCCGTGGGCTGGTCCTGTGCCTCCAACAGCGCGCGTGTCCTTGCAGAAACGTATATGCTTGTCTTTTCCAAGGTGTGCTGCTGTATTTGCAGTCTGATGCCTGGCTTGCCTGTGGCCTGCTGCTGTGAAGGTCCAGAGCCTTCCAGAGCTGTGGCAAGGGTATCGCTGCTGCTCGGTGTTAGCTCAACACCGTAACGTATAAAGGATTTAGGTTCGTGTGACATGAGCCGGCAAATCAGCGTGTTGGTTTTTTCCATGATAGCAATGTTCCTGTATCCATGCCGTGCAATTTCCTGCAAAAACTAGATGTTGCCTGCATGTGTTCCCAAACCGTTTGTCCTTTTAAAGCACGGGTGAAGATGTAAGTGCGCTGGGCTCATCCGTGGAGATGGGGAGACGCGCCTTCGGAGGGATGTGACGGGCGCCTTCAGGGTGACTGGTCCTGTCCTTTCCTGCTTATGGTTTTTGTTTAGTCCCTTGCCACCCGTAGCAATAAATTCACTTGCTGTTGAAAAGGAGTTATTGGAGAGGCTTAATAGAATATAGGAAGGGGTGAAATAAAAAGATGCCTAATACTTGGAACAAAATCCCCAGCTCCTTGTAAAAAAGATTCAGGCTTTGTTCCATAAATGGTGACAAAGGGAGCCTTTAGCTGCTCCTGCTCAGCTGGGTTTTTAACCCTAAAAAAGGGAAAAGCGTATCCCTGAGGAGGGCGGGGGGGAAGGCGGAGGAGACGGGACCGTGTGGCCACCTGTGCGTGCACAGCCCCATCCCGGCGGCGCGGGTGCGTGGCGGGGGCACAGCCGGAAGATGAAAAAGCTCGTCGGTAATGATGCTAATTGAATCCGACGTTGCTTCCCTATGTTCAGAGCCGGCTGCTGCCGCCATCGCCCAGCGGAGTGTGGCTGGCTCGAGCGAGGCCCCGGTGCGTGAGGAATGCGAGCTGACAGCCTCTTTTGCAGGGAAAAGCCACGTCGGTGAGACCGTGCAGCGGTCCAGACAGGGGATATGCTCGTGGTGCCTGCTTAAAAGCTGCTTGTTTGGTTTAGTATCCGTATCGGGTCGGCAGGGCAGGCTTGCATCGACAAACTAAGGTTTTGAAGTCTTGGGTTGTAAGATGTGCATGTGGGGACCAGCTCTGGCCGAGCTGGACTGCAGGAATGCAGGATAACACCTGCAGCAACGGCAGCACTGCCACCAAAACGGGGCTCCAAACGTCACCCACCCACTGATAATTCCTGCAAAGCAACCACCACGAGCGCCAGCCTGGGCTCACCGTGTGGTCTCGGCCAGGGTGTAATGGCTCTGGATGCAAATAAGGATTATTTTCCGTTGTTGCTATTGAGGGGGGAAGGCAGGAGGAAGGTGTCTGCATGTCTAGGAGGCACCTTGTGACTTTTGAAGGTTCTGGGCATGGGGTGGGCATGCTTGGATTTGATGATACACTCACCTTGTGAGGGAAAAGTAAGGCGCAGGTGGGTGTCAGACCCCTAAAAGCTCTGTGCCGCTCTGGGGTGAAAAGCCCCAGCCAGAGATCAGGCTGGGCACCCGGCAGTCGTCGTGCTTCTCTAGAAACACAAGATTCGGCTTTTCACATATCTAAAAGCAATTTTGTGCAAGGCCACCTGCCTCCCCAGGTCGGATATCCCGGAGTGCGGCAGTGGCCGAATGCCCAGCAGGTGTCATTGGCCTGTTTGGAACATCAAACCTCCAAATACCCAGAAATTGGGTTGGTTTTACTCAAAAACAGTGCAGAAGACTCCTAAAGCAATTGTTCGCCATTGAAGGCAAAGACACTTGTACACCTGGTATGCTGGGCTCCAATCCGAGGATTGCCACCAATTTCGGAGCACGGTAAGGTTATACCTCACTTTTTAGCCAAAAGGCTTTGCTTGATGAATTAGGTTTTCTGTAACGCGATACTTGGGGAATTGAGAGCAAACCAGCAACCAACTGTTCAGTCCCGTGCTGTTGTGTTTGTGTTTAAAGGAGGTGTTGGTCGTTGCGGTTTGCTGTGCTATAAAGCACGGCTGTGCGGCAGGTTTGTTCCTAGCAGCCTGTTTACGAGAGCAGCCCTCCAGCCTGCGTCGTTGCCTTTCCATTTCCCTCCTCTGACACCGCGATGGGTTTGGCCTGTTTGATGGAGAAACCTGAAAGAAGTGATGGTTGCTGTTCAAACTGCTATAAGGAAAAAGGGCATGGGGGAAAGAAGTACAGGGGAAATCCCACCCATCTAGCTGCCTAAAAAGAATATATCACTTGGTATCTGTCTGGAGGTAGAAATAGGGCTTAGAGGGAGGCAGTGAAGTCCGTGTGAGATGCCCTTTGACATCGCCAGGGCAGCGTAAGGGAGTTGCTGAGTAATATGCTGAAATAATTCTTGGAAATGTTTGAGCAGAACCGGTTGCTGCATGTGCTCCCAATCCTTGCATGTGAATTTGGGGCCGTCGTTGGCACTCAGCTCTTTGCTTCTGATCCTGAGCTGAATGTGCTGAACATACATTAACACAGAAACACAGATTGCAAGGTCTGTAACTATGGCAATATATCTACAAATGTGACCCTCCGCACCTAATTTCAATATTGGCATCGGCGAGCTGCCTTGTAAGATGGCACTTATTTTTTCTAGTAGTAATTCCATGTCAAAGAGGAAATATAAATAAACTCCCCAAACAAAAGAAGCAAGGAAAAAATAATTCTTTCAAACATTTGAGCAGGAACAATAGGGTAGGATATGCACTCTCTGGGGAGAGCTAATGGCTGAAACCGATAGGAGCACAGCGCCTGCCTTACTCCGCTTTGTAACTAGCGCAAACCTTTGCTCAACCGAAGGTTATTTATAGCAAATGTTATGGCAGAAGCATGTGTGACCTGTAGGCTCCCTGCTAGGGGAAGAGCTTTCCTGTACTGTCTCTGGGATACAATAGACAATTATTTAGACACTATCTTTGTCTCAAGATATAAACAATTAAATGCTGGCTACTGATTTCTGTTCTTATGTTCAGCCTACGGGCAGCCGTGCTTTTTTACTTAAGGATTTTTGGAGAAGGAAAGGATTTTTAAGGGGTTCATTGCGGAGAAATGTCATAGCTGTCAAGTTCCTGAGGCACCTCTACTAAATCGACTAATTGGGAATGCAAAGTAATGTCACAGGCATCATGAAGTCGTTGCCTCCCAGCATCCTCACGGAGGATGGCAGCCCGCGGCTCGATGTTGTTCAGCTGGCAGTAATGGGGCATGTATGGGTGTAGACCCCTGAATCTGCCTGTACGGCTGCCTTTCAGCTCATCGCTGTGGTATTAGGAGTACCTACGTCTGCTACTGGATAGTGATTACATGTTCTTGTATATAATTAACTACTTTCAACTGACTACTGAACAGCTTAAATAATCAACGTGTAATGGCAGATATTTCTGTATTATAATGGCAACAGTCAGTGCCAAATACCTGAGAAGACTGGGGAAACAGCTATTGTGCATCAAAACATAACCTTGTTCTGGAAGATGACTACTTTCTCCGGCTCCCTCATTTTGTTGTCGGTCCCTGCGCATCCTGGGTGTCAACAGCGAAAGTACGCTTTTGGATCTATTCGGTACTCACCTTAGTTTTATTTTCTGTATAGCAAAAGACTTTAGAATTGCAAAAAAGGGCTTATGGAAATGTGAAGGAGTGTGCAAGGGATAATGCTACCACAAACACGCCGCCGGTTAAATGGCAAAGGGTGCATTCTCATCTGCAATTCATGGGTCAGCTGTGCGAGTCTGGGGAAACGTTTAGCAACAGGTACAATGCCAAAGCCGCCTGGGCCCTGCGCAGAGCCTTGCTCTGAAATTCAGCTTCAGTAGGAATTAATCTGCTACATCTTCGTCTCTTCATTCCAGTTAACATGGGCTTTTATAACTCTGCGTTTTCTTCTCGAGTTTCTCCGGCTCAGCTTTGCATGAGGAGCTAGATGATGGCTCTCCCCTTTTCTGGGCAGGCACTGCAGATACAAAGCCGTTGCTGGCTTGGTGGAAGGCTGTAGGGCGCAGCGTGATGCAGAGCCAAGTGCTGGTACCCTGGTAAGCTGCCTGGCACCCTCTGCACCGTCACGCCATTGCATCGGGCCCACCAAGCCCCGAGTGTGGAGCCGCTGGTGTTTGCGGTGAGCCGGTCCCTCCCCTGGCAGCACCAGCACAAGTCCAGTTTATCTGACAGATGCAGCTGAGCAACTCCGTCTCTCCCTCGGCTGCAGGCAAAATGAGTCTCCTGCTCTAATTTCATTGTGTTTAGCCATCGCACAAACTCTAAAGCTCCCTGAAATGGGAAGGAAGTAATGTTTAAATTATACATGAGTGAACTGATTTGCTCAAACCGAAGTTTTGAGTTCCGTCCTTATGAATACAGGGATGGAGCTATCTGTCTGTGCATCCATCCGTCCCGGTGAATACTGAATTAACAGAAACACAAATGCAGTTTCAGTACTGTAAAAGCTTTGGCTTAAACCAGTGAAAACCGTGCGGGGCAGATGCACGCTGCCACAAGGAAAGCGGCGTGGTTGCCTAGTGTTACTGTGTCTGGTAGGTTGCCCTCAGTGATGGAGTGAGACCATTGCTGCAGATTCCCTTCTGCCACCGAAAACTCAGTGTTTTGGTAAGTTCTGTCCGCTCCCGACTGGGAGGGGATTCCAACTGCTCTCCTGTCTGCCTCCCGCTCCTAACGAGGGGGTTTAACTTCTGTGTAACGTATTTTGCAGAGCATGTCAAATGCTGGTTAAATTCTATGGTCGCTTCCTATGGGCACTTGCTCAGCGCTCCTCGGGGAGCCCAGCACCGGAAAGCCGTAACCGCGCTTGCTAATGGCCTGGAGATCCCTTTTGCAGATGTTACACCCAAGTCTATTCTCCATGGTCCTTCCACCTCTCTATAAAAAAAAAATAATGTGCAAGCTGCAGTACTGCCATGCCTGGCCGAAGCTGAGCAGCAAACCGTCCTTCTTGTCCCCTGAACAAGAGATGCTGAATTTTTGTAGGGGCTGCAGCAATGGGTGGTGCGGGCGGCTGTGAGCTGGGGATCTGCTGGGCGGGCAGGGATCTGCTGGGCGGGCAGGGATCTGCTGGGCGGGCAGGGGCTGGAGCGTGGCTGGCTCCTGCCTGCATCATCTGGGAGCGCGCTGCGAAAGCGGGAACGCGGCTTTGCGGTTGGTCCTTGGGAGCGGCACCGAGAGAGGCTGAAATGTCTGTGGAGAAATAAACAGAAAGGGGGAGAAGTCACGATTCTCTCCCTATTTATTTGACCTAAATACACTGAAGTAACCGTACCCTCATGAAAGAGATAATTTCCTGACGCTGGAGAGCTTAACATCTGTTTCCTCCCATTTTTTTTCGGTGGTAGAACGTGGTAACGGAAGAACTGGCGGGGTTTTCTTTCCTCTTTTTCTTTTGTATAGCAAGAGGCGCTGCATGCTTGGGCTAAATACGCTCTCCGAGAGCAGACAGGTTTCTCTCAAGGGTTATATGATCATTTGTTCTCTATTTTCTCTCCTTCCTGCCTCCCCCCGCCCCTCCTGGAGAGGAGCGGATACACCGAAGCCCAGGCAGGACTTCCTTAGCTCAGCCATGCTTTCTGGCAGGCTGTGCCGCGTGCCCTCGCCCTGTCACCCCCCTTCACCGAAAAACAATGGCCAAAGGCTCCTTCTTGTTTGTTGTTTTGTATCCCGCAGAGGAAGAGCCGAGTGGAAGATCGTGTCCCCAGGGGCCCTCGGTGCATTCCAGCTCCGGCTGCCGCCTTGCAAGGCTGCCGGCGCCTTTGCTGTGCCGTCCCCAGGCCTTGTAGCACAAATTGGCAGCGCTGTGTGATGCTGGGGGCGGCCCATGGGTTTCGAAGCAAATTTAGTGCTGCTGAAAGGTGAGAGAGGGGGATGGAGAGCCTCGGAGGGGTGTCTCGAGTCATTGCTCCGCAGCAAGAGCCGATCCTGTCCTTTGAACGTCCAGCGCAGCACAGGTAGTCATGGTGCCAAGAGGAGCTGGGCTTTTGTACCAGCTATTTCTGACGTGGCTTGAGCCCCCTTGTGTGCTGCTAGTATCTCCTTTGCAGTTGGGGCGTAGTGAGCCTCAGACCTTCTACAGCCCTGGCTCCAAAACCCTAGAGGTCGACCTCGGGTCTCTCCAGGTGCTTTCTGCCAGAGGCTCTGCCATGGAGAGCACGTTTCTCGCATGTGATCCTGTCCGGACCGGCCCAAGGGCTACCGCAGCACCAGTTTCCTCTCAGATCTCTTCAAAGGCTTGTTGCTCCTTGGGGCCCCAGTCGAAATAGTTCCTCTTTCGGGTCACTTGATAGAGGGGATTTACAAGTTGACTGTAACCTGGAATAGCCATTCTCCAGAATCCCAGAATGCCTAGGAATGCCTGGCTGGGGACATGGGTGTTATCTTATTGATTGCATCTTTTGGGATGTACACCCTACCACCCAGAGATCCATCGTCTTGGAGCATGTTCCCATGTGGCGTTCCCAATTAGTTGTTTCACCTTACCAACAGTAATCAAAATCAGGCTCACAACATGCACCAGTACAAACAGTCTGATTACACAAGGATATGCAAGGAACTGAAAGGCCATTACAAGGCTGTAAAGACCTGTCCTGGAGGAGAGGAATGGGTAGGTGCCATTCTTTCCTCTCTCCACAAAGCGTGTCCCAGGAGAAAAGGGGGTAATTGCTGATTTTCTCCATGAGACGATTCTCAGAGTACTGGGACAGCAGCAAGGTAGGACCCAAATACTAGATCAGGCTCAAGGCCAGTGCTTTTATCATAGCTCTCCCAGGGAAAGCAAAACAAAGTGATAGACAGCACAGCAAACAGCAAAAATGGAAAACAGTCATTAACAATTCTTGGAGTTTATTGTACAACAAAAAAGGGATCAAGCACTGGCATGTGTGAGGAAACGCGTACGTCAGCTCCCACAGTAAATACGCCAGCAGCAGCCAGTGAAATAACTAAACAGGTATAACAGCTAGAAGTTTAATCTAGCACACACCAATCACATCTGTTATTATCTTGAACCCCTTGAGCCCCACAGTGGCTGCCAAAAAGGTTGTGGGTTAACCCTGGTAGGCTGCTAAGCAGCACACAGCTGCTTCCTCACTGTGGGATGGGGGAAGAGGAAAGGAAGAATAAAAGCAAGAAAACTTGTGGGATGGGATAAAAATTGTTTAATAAACAAAAGAGAAGTGGAAGAAGAAGGAAAGAAAACAAACCAAGCAATGCAAAGGCAATCCCTCATCACCTCCCACGGGTAGAGTGGTGCCTGAGCAAAGGACGGCCATCTTCTCTAAACCCCCTCTTTTCCCTTTTTATTGCTGAGCATGACATCATATGGCACGGAAGTCTCCGTGGTTAGTTCAGGTCATCTGCCTGGTTGTGTCCCCTCCCAACCTGTTGTGTACGGCCCAGTCTATTCAGTGAAGGGGTAGAGTGAGAAACAGAGAAGGCTTTGATGCTGTGCAAGCACTGTTCAGCAATAGCTGAAACATTAGCGTGTTGTCAGCGCTGATTCGGTCACAAATCGAAAACACAGCACCCTACAAGCTATTATGAAGAAAATGACCTCCATCCCGGCCAGACCCAGTACACGGGGAAGGAGGTAGTTCTGTCTGCCCAAGCCCATGTGGCTTGTATGTTCCTGCGGCTCTTTGGGTGAAAACCAAAGTCAACGTATCTTCTGTTGGGTTGTTTCCCCATCTAGCTCTGCTCACGCCCGTAAATGCTTCTCTTGGTGTGAGGGCAGGCAAGCAAAACTCCAGCTACAGTGAGAGGAGCGGTGGGTGGCAGCGGGGAGCTGTGCTGGGTTGGGACATGGCATCTCCCCGACCTTGCTGCCTGCCTGGGTGGAGGCTCGAGCCCTCCCTCGTCAGTCTGCTCTGCTAAATGAAATTGCCTCCTGCTCAGAGGCCTGATGCCGAGGCAGCAGAACACAAGCTCAGATTTACAGTCGTGTGCCGGGTGTAAGTGCAGGTGAAACTAATCCTCGGCAAAGACGTTTCCCAAAACATCTGCTGTGTTCCTTTATATTCTCCTCTGAGGGGTTGTGGTTCAGTTGAGTTTTAATGTTCTCGTGGCTGAGAGCGCCCTTCCAAAATATTAAAGCCTGAAACCCCATTGTAGGTCCCCTTTCATAGAATCACAGAATCGTCAAGGTTGGAAAAGACCCTTAAGATTGTCGAGTCCAACCGTTAACCTAACACTGCCAAGTCCATCTATACCATGTTCTCGAGCACCACACCTATCCATTCTTTAAATACCTCCTTTCCTGACTATCCAGCATTTTTGGTGTTTCTTCTAGGTAGTGAGCAGCTTTATAGTGCTAAATATTAAAAAACCCCCAGCCTTCTGCTAGTTGCCTGAAAACTGCAGTGATCTAAAGTAGATTTCAGGAATTGTGTGCTGCCAGCCTTGCAAACAGCCTGAACTGTGAGCAGTTCGAATAGTAAATAAATGGGCAGTTTCTTTCCATCATTGGGATTTCTTGGGAAAACGCAGCTCAGCCTGGATTGCTAGCTGGTCTCGCTACCCTGTTGCCTTTGGTAGGCACGTGGACACCCTTATTTTGCTGTGGTTGTGGATAACTCCTGTACATTTATGAAGGGCCAGCGCAGAAGAACAAGATTGCCCAAGAAAAGCATCAGTCCCCGAGTGGTGGCTTGTGACAGCCCTGATTGCTTGGGCCTTCATTTGGTGTCCTTTGAGTCTGTGAGAACCGTTAACTTCGGTGGGTGTTACCTGGGCCCGTGGTGTTATTTCTGCTCTTGTATCCGTCTGCTAAATCACACTTAAAAGGAGCAAAATTGCTATTACTCCCACCTATACCATGCAAGAAAAGCCTCGTTGCCAAGGAAATGTTGTGCAATCATGAATGAGATACGAAGTACCTAGTTCTTTCTTAAGGATTTGGGTAATGCAGAAAAAATGGGAAGAATTTGGAGGGGGAGTCATGGCCATAGATATGGATGATTGTGTAACACACCTGGTGCCGTTTGCTTGGGACTTTGTGCAATCCTAACTTACTTGTCCACCTCAGTGACCTGGAAAAGGAAGGTGAATTTTCAAAACGAAGGGCTGCTGCTTGCGTGACGAGAAGGACAACGGGGTCTCGTGCAGAGGGCAGGGTAGGGACCCGCGTAGCTCCTGTAAGTTGGAGCAGTTTACAGTGTTTGATTGATAGCTGTGGTTTTATGAAACCGTTTTCCTCACTAGGTGAGGTGTTGTGTGTTTTGTAGACCAAACACGCCGGCCACAGCCACCTGGCTGAGCCACCCTCTTTGGGCTTGAGGTAATTCAGAGGGTAGTGGAAGAGGTGTAAGGTAATAGCATTACCTCATGTTTTCTGTGGTTAAAGTCCGGCACACAGAGCAGCTTAGCTGCTAGGCGGTAACTTGCTACGACTTGACATCTGCAACTGTGCCTGCAGCCCAAGGAGGGGGAAAATTAAAAAGGTGGTTGACTAACTGTTGTCGTTTTCTGGCTAATAGGTGTTCTCAAAAATATATTCAAAGTGTTACTTCAAAACCTCCTTCTCCTGCACCCCAGAAGGATGATTCATCAGATACTCTCGCGACTGTTCTCCATACTCAAATTTTGTGTTGTCATTATGTCCCTGAGCCTGTGTGGTTTGGTTGATAAGGCCACCTTTTCTCTGTTTGCCTTATTTAAAACATAGGTTTCCTGCAAGCATGCTGCTGTTGTGTGTTTGCACAGTGGCAGACGCTGATTTCGGCGGCTCCATCAGTTGATGGAGCATAGCAGATTTTGGCACCCGGTCGGGGAAGACTGGGCGAAGCTGGCTGAAATTTGTTCAAATGCAGATAATTTGCCTCGGTGCTGGGAGGCTTTGCTCTGGGTGAGGCAATGCCAGTCCTCGGGCTGGATCTGGTTCAGGTGAGAGTGCTGGGACCACGGGCGCTAACGAAGCTGCGCGGCTGTGAGTTGGCTCCTGCCAAGGTTAGCCAGTGGTTTCAGTGTGTGCTGTCCTGCAGGCTTAATTGGTGTGAATTAGACAGCAAGAAGGTGCTTTTCTCACACTGAATATTTGCTAGCAGCCGGTCAAAAGGCCTTTTGAGCACCATGCCTGTGTCCTGCTATTCCATTTATCCCGCAGGGAGAGCTTTGTCAAAGCAACGATGATGGTTTTAAGGGTTAGTAGAGGTTCAGGTGAGGCTGGGTGGAAGGGAAGGTGGAGAGGAGCCACCAAGCACTGGTCCCCTGTCTGCTTAGAGCACTCAGGTCTGGCTTCGTGGTGGCGGCTGGTTTTTATGTCTGGTTTAAAGCTGCTTTTAAAAAAACTAAATTTATATACATTTTTAATTTTAAAGCCACCCTTGCGCCCTGTATTTCTGGGTTGTGTTGCTTCTCTGGGGAGGGCTGCGCAGGATCTGTCTCCTGTTACGGGCTCTCTTTTGCTCAATGCATGAGAAACAGCCTCTCTCCTCTGTGCTAGCATCCATCCAAAGACTTCGCAGACAAGCCTCTTCCCTTTGAATCTTCTTTCCTCATGCAGGATCCACCCAGCCAAAAACAATAAAACATAAAACTGGAAAGAGAAAACAAAAAAAATAGGGACCTTTTGTGATTTTTGTCTTTTGCTGCCAGTTGGCTGCACAACTTGAAACTACTCAAATGCTCTTTTTTTTTCCCACTCCTTCAAATCCATTCAAATGTGTTACTCTTTAAATTGCAGCAGGGATGCCTGTGAATAACTCGCAGACCCAGAGCGACAGATGGAGGAACTGCCCCGCTAAACCCTTGCTTTTTGGGGAACAAAAGCTTTCTGTGGTCTCCGTATGGACCCAGGGCAGCACAGCTCCTGTATGAATTTGTGCTACAGGGTTTAAGTGGTGGCAGGCGGCACCAAGGCCCCAAAACAGGCCTTTGCCTGGGGAAGGAGGTTCTCTTCTAAAACCTCCATCATGGCGAGTACAAAAGGCAGTGGGCTGAGTAAATAGATGGCCAAAGCAGAGCGAGGTGGCGTGCATGGAAGATAGTCGCTATGCAGTTAGGCTGTGTAACCGTATGGGGTGTACTTGGCGATATACAGTTAGGCTGTGTAACCGTATGGGGTGTATTTGGTGAGGGGTTGGTACCGGGGGCTGCGGGGGCCGCGGTGAGGAACGGCAGGGCTGCCCCATGCCACGCGCGGCCGGTTCCCGAGCGGCCGCACCACAGCCCGGAGCGGAGCCCATCCGCAGCGCTGGCAGCGCCTCTCTGGAAACATGTTTAAGAAAGGGCAAAAATGCCAGAGAGGAGTGAAGGGGGATAAAAAAAAGTGAGAAACAGTGCTGTGAACACTGAGGTCAGTGAAGATGGCGGGGAGGAGGTGCTGGAGCAAGGGGATGTTCCCTGACAGGAATTGCGACCTGTGGACGCTCCACGCAGGAGCAGGTTCTCCTGACAGGAATCGTGACCCATGGAGGCCATGCGCAGGAGCAGGTTCTCCTGACAGGAATCGTGACCCATGGAGGCTCCATGCAGGAGCAGGTTCTCCTGACAGGAATCGTGACCCATGGAGGCTCCATGCAGGAGCAGGTTCTCCTGACAGGAATCGTAACCCATGGAGGCCCCATGCAGGAGCAAGTTCTCCTGACAGGAATCATGACCCATGGAGGCTCCATGCAGGAGCAGGTTCACCTGACAGGAATCGTGACCCATGGAGGCTCCATGCAGGAGCAGGTTCTCCTGACAGGAATCGTGACCCATGGAGGCTCCATGCAGGAGCAGGTTCTCCTGACAGGAATCGTGACCCATGGAGGCTCCATGCAGGAGCAGGTTCTCCTGACAGGAATCGTGACCCATGGAGGCCCCATGCAGGAGCAGGTTCTCCTGACAGGAATCGTGACCCATGGAGGCCCCATGCAGGAGCAGGTTCTCCTGACAGGAATCGTGACCCATGGAGGCTCCATGCAGGAGCAGGTTCTCCTGACAGGAATCGCGACCTGTGGAGGCTCCACACAGGAACACAGGGAAAGGATGAGGAGAACAGAATGGCAGAGAGGGACTGTTATGTCCTGACTGTACCTCTCCCAATTCCCTGTCCCCCTGTGCCCCTCAGGGGGAAGGCAGAGCCATCAGGAATGAAGGACGGAGGTTCAGCCATGGGGAAAAGGAGGTGGGCGGGGGTAAGGTGGTGTGTTAGTTTTATCTTTGTTTCTCGTTATCCAATTCAATTTTAATTGGCAATAAAGCAAATTAATTTTCCCCAAGTTGAGTCTGTTTTGCCTGTGACAGTAACTGATGAGGGATCTCCATATCTTTATATCAACCCATGAGCTTTTTCATCTTACTTTTTCCCCCTGTCCTCACTGGGGAGGGGGACTGATAGCGCGGTGGGGTGGACATCTGGCAGCTGGCCACGGTCAACCCACTGCAGTAGCAAACATTCATTTTTGCTACCCTAAGTACCACTGGTGCCAAAAATGCTTGGTACAACCCCTGTGTCATGGCTGTAGTAAAAGCCAGATGACTGTTGTTCATAAAAAAGTGCGATGGTAGTTGTTTCTGTTAAGGTTTTTGATCTCACTTGGCTGTGCTCTGGTTCCTTGGTGCCTCTGCCGTCCGTGGAGGTCTCACGGGTTATTCCTTATTGAAGACAGGTGTAGTGGCAAGGTAGAAACAGAGGCTTATTTGACTGTATGCAAGGGTGAACCTTTCCTTGTCCATGAAGTGTCCAGGGCAATAGCTGCTGCATTAATAACCTTTGTTTTAATAGAAATAGTGAGTGTAATGGGTTTTTTAAATAGATATGGGGACTGCTCACAGAGCAGTAAGAGTAAAATGGACGAGAGCGGGAGTGAGGTTCATGCCTTTGTGTCAGCGCTGCAGGGTGGCTGCCTGTTCGCCCTCCGCTCGGGGGAAAATGGGGAGTTTTTCCATTGTCAAACCCGTGTCTCTGGGGCTGTACGCCTTCTTGTTCCTACTCCTGCTTCCTTCTTTCTCCTGAGAGTAGGATTGGGAATTGAGAGAATTTAACCCCGTTTAGTGCCTGGCATGTAGTTCTGCATGTCGCAAAGGTAGACGGCAAACCCAGGACCACCTTATGAAGCTGTAGCAGCGAGACAGGGCAGAGGCACACCAGTGGAAGGGAAGCTTTAGGATCTGTATGAGCAGGAGTTCAAATGTATTCCCACAGAGGGTTTGGAGTGATTTCCATTGCTCTTGCATATGGGGTATTTGTAGTTTTAATCCTGTTCACTTAGGGTGGAACTCACTTGAGGGGAACACATGTGTTTTGTGTAGCGTTGAGTGGTGGCCAAGCAGCTTTCATTTAGCAGTCCAGTTCCAGCGAGGGATTCCCACGCTGGTGCCATAGCTATAGTAGGAAAAACCTGGCTTGGCTTTTCCGTGAGTTTTCTGATGTTGTAGTATTTCAGAATTGCATCGGTTCCAGGAAAAGGCTCATCCTGACTTTTCTTTGAATGCCTGCCTGAAGAGACTGAACTCGCCGGGAGCGCATTGCTGGTTCCTGGCAGATGGGGCCGGTAAAGATGACAGTGACATGCGCAGGGACGCTTTACTGTAATTGCCTCTTTTCCTCTCTGTCACATACTCCGACATATTTAGAGTCCTAGTGATTTGCAAAACGAAGATGTGATTTATGGTATTCTCTGCATACTTTGTGGTAACTTTATTAATGCAGGAAGTTTATTTGTGGTCACTAAATCTTCAGTCATTTAAATCAGATTTAAGTTGTTTTAAAATTTATATGGTTTGGGAGCAAAATTTCAGCCTCTCTGAAATCACTGGCAAAACCACCATTGCCACTGGGATAAGATGTGACCTGTGATGCTTTAACAAATGCGTCTTCTGAAAAAACTTTCTGCTCCTAATTGCATTCCTTTGTTCTTTTTTCCTTAAGTCTTGTGAAGAAAACAATCTGAAGACAATGCATCTGTGACCCCTGATACCAGCTGGCGAGCCGGGGCGATGGAAGTTATAGAGGGCTGCCGGCATACCGGTCCCGTGACAGCTCCAAATGGATATGCAAACAGGATTTTCCAAGCAAGCATGGAGGAAGGGAGTACTGACGTGTTGGAGGTCTGTGGTGCTGAGCACTGCACCTCCAGCGATGCAATCCCGAATGAACGGGAGGAAGCACCCAGGTATAAGAAGATGACCAAGGGCAACCGGATCTGGAATTTTGTTAGACGACGGAAAGGACTCTCTACGAATAAAGGAAGACCCCAGTCCATGATCCTACTGGGAGGTACCTCTGAGGTCTCAGAATTAAAAAAAACATCCTTCATGGACAGGGTAAGGCCATTAAAAAAGGGAAGAAACTCCAGGATGCCTAAGAATGCGGATTTGAGAGCATCCAGAGTGCAGGTTGCTTGTGACCCTGAGGAGGACCATCATGCCAGCGGGCAAAGAGCTGTCTACAGGGTTAAAAAACTGGGTGACAGTCGGAGGCCCTCCCGCCACTCGTATGCGGGGTACATTGAAGATTTGGATTCTTCTTTTGAAGACATAGAGCTGAATATCAGCATTCCTGAAATTGATGCCAATGAAAGTAAATGTCTCAGGGATATTAGTGTCAGATTACACAGTGAAGATAATGATAGTAACTGCCATAGAATACCAGCTAGAAAGAGCGAGTCTTTGAATTTTGAAAACTTTAAGAGTCCTGCAATTACAGAAGGGGACAATCAAAAGAGGTGTGCTGTGCTCCCACAGGAGAGCAGAAGAGGAAGAAGCTCTGATGTCTGGAGCTATCTGAAAGGAATTTCATTAACTAGCAAAGATAATTCAAAGCTTCCAGATCAAAAGGCTGAAACCAATTTCCAGAACTTAGAAAATATAACTGATCATTCTACTTCTTATTTTGACTTTGATATGAGATGCGAGGAGAATCTCAGCCAGCGGAAAAAATCAAACAGGGCAGCCAAAGCCACTACCTTTGTGGGTGTTGTGAGGTTCTTCACCAGTGTGGCCGAGGCAGCTCGGAGGCTGCGAGGCTCCTCAAGGGCATTTTCACCTGATGAGAAAAGGCCTCAGCGGAGCTTCCGAAGCTGGAGGCAGGATGTTACCTCCCACAAAGAGGACTTGGTTATCGAGAACGAGAGTGCAAGAGCCTTCTGCACAGTGGGAGCGTGTCTGCAGTCCCCAGATTCAGGCACATGGGACAATCTGAGCTTTGAGAGTTTGGCAGGGAAGGAGTCCATGCAGCATTGCAAAACCACAGAAGCGTCGCAAGACATTGGCTCCTCTGCCCTGGGCAGCAAGAATGATAGATTTAATGAAACGTCACTTTCTCCCTTTGGGCCAGAACCATCCATCTCCCACCTGCCAGAGCTCGCAGATGGCTCTTTCACTGAGCTAAATACTAAAGTCTCCTGTGAGGATCTGATCAACTTTCCACAGACAACTCTGACTAAACAGATTCAGGATTTGGGCAGTACTGCAGAGAAGACACAGGCCATGGGCAGGGACCTGCCATGTTCTCAAGATCTTCCTGTGAATAAGCTGGATACTGTGGACCTGGGCCGTTCACCAGCTGCTGATGGTGACTTTTCTGCAGTGACTGAGGCTCAGATCCACCTTCCACAGACGACCCTGACTAAACTTGATACCAAGGATGTCGCTTGTGCTCCAGTGGTTGCTAAAGACATGGATCCGTCTCCAGCGGTGGCTCAGGAGCTTTCAAAGACAGAACTGGATATGCAGGACTTGAGAAATCCTGAGCTGCCTTTGCAAGATTTGTCCAGAGGTGAGCTGGGGATTCAAGACACTGGCAGCACTCCAGAGGACACACAGGTCGTGGGCAAGGACCTGCCATGTTCTCAAGATCTTCCTGTCAATAAGCTGGGTGCTGTGGACCTGGGCTGCTCTCCAGCTGGTGATGGTGACTTTTCTGCAGTGACTGAGGCTCTGATCCACCTTCCACAGACGACCCTGACTAAACTTGATACCGAGGATGTGGCTTGTGCTCCAGTGGTTGCTAAAGACATGGATCTGTCTCCAGTAGTGGCTCAGGAGCTTTCAAAGACAGAACTGGATATGCAGGACTTGAGAAATCCTGAGCTGCCTTTGCAAGACTTGTCTAGAGGTGAGCTGGGGATTCAAGACACTGGCAGTACTCCAGAGGACACACAGGTCGTGGGCAAGGACCTGCCACGTTCTCAAGATCTTCCTGTGAATAATCTGGATACTGTGGACTTGGGCCATTCTCCAGCTGCTGATGGTGACTTTTCTGCAATGACTGAGGCTCCGATCCACCTTCCACAGACGACCCTGACTGAAAAGATTCAAGACGCTGGCAGTACTCTGGAGAAGACACAGGTCGTGGACAGGGACCTGCCGCGTTCTCAAGATCTTCCTGTGAATAATCTGGGTGCTGCGGACTTGGGCTGTTCTCCAGTTGCTGATGTTGACTTTTCTGTAGTGACTTTTTTAAAATGTGCCACAGTTAAAGGACAGGTTTTAGAGCAGACTGATTGCCGCTTTAGAAAGCGCGGAACCGCTTCATTTGTAGAACAAAACTCTGTAGAGATAACGGACAATGGGGAACAGTTTAACTGTAGCGACGAGTGCCCTCCGTTCCAAGTGCACGTCTCTAGAATTGTCTCTTCTGGACGACTCAAAAACGGAAAGGTAAGAGTAACTTTTACTGTAATGTTTTCAGTAAGACGATGCTGTTATACATCTTATGAAGATGGTTTGCACTTGAAAGCATTCCTCATTGGGATTTTCAGTTAAGTAGTCCATCATACGAATGATGGCGGTAGACCCAGCTTTTGTATCAGGCTGAGAGGAGTCAGTTAACTGGTGTATCCCTGAGCTATTAGTGCAAACCTCCAGCGCTGCTCCTCCTACGGCCCTTTGGCCATTTGTTTGTATCAGTGCCTCTAAGAGGGCTCAGGCAGACGTTTATGTATTTCTAGGCACTACCTTTAATGTTTTTCCTCTCTGCATTTAGTTCATTTGAAGTAGAAACTTGTAAGAAGAGTGCTTTCGACAAATTTAGAGTTTTAAAGTGGTTTGTTGATTTTTATTCAGTGATGCTGGTTACAGCACAGCATCTAGAATACCAGTCAGAGTCCTGGCATACAGTGCAAGAACAGGGAAAAAAAAAAAGGCGGCCCATGTCTTGTAGAGCTCATCAGATCATTTCTCTGGCAGATCTAAATGAGCTCTCCAAACCTGTCAGAAGTTGTGTGGCCTCGATAGTTTGGTGCTGAGCCTGTAGCAGAAAGCCTTGCTAAGGGGCTGGGTGCATAATGTGAGCAAAATGCCTTCCTAACGTGACTACAGGCCGAGTGCTGCCTTGCGTCCGTCTCTACACAAAACACCATAGCCTTTTGGGATGTTAAATACCCAGCCCTAAGTGAAAGGTGGACAATGGTGGTGGCTCTAATTATGGCAATGCATTCCTGTTTGTTACAAGCAAGTCTTTCAAAGCCCTTAAAATTGTCAAAACATTGAAGCAGACATTGCATTTTGGACTAGGTTCTGGTATTACAAATCTGCATTGTCCAGCTTAAAGCTAGGAGACCTCAGCAGTCCCCTGGCTGAGGGAGTCATATGTGCAGAATGAGAAGAGGCCTCCTGAAGCCGACAGACTGCCCCGTTAACTCTCAGCCCATCGCTATAGCACCTGTGCCTGCACCTCTGTGTGTGGAGCAGGAATCTGTGAGCGGTACCAGTCCTGTCAGCCCTGCCAGGTCACTTGCCACCATGCCCCAGCCTCGTCTCTCACAGCAGAGGCACTTTTGTGCCTTGCTCAGCCGCTGAAGGGTCTGCTGAGGCTCAGGTTGCTCCGTGCCGGTTGTGGAATCCGTACAGGTTTGTGGACAAAGCGTGGTGGGACTGACTGCGAAGCCCAGCTGTTTTCTTTTGGCTCCCTGCTGATTAGCTGAGGCTGAAATGAAGACTTTTTTCTTTTTTTTTTTTTTTTTTTTAAGGTGCCAGGTAGGGAAATTGGGTAAATTCGTGAAGAAACTTTCTCCTTTCCTTTTGGGCTTGGAGAGACCAGAGATGTTACAGAGGTGATGACATTGTTCCCTGTTGGAAAAGGGGTCACTGTAACTTCTGAGCTGAGAGGGGAAGTGTTTGAAAATTGGCAGCAGATTAGAAATGCCGGGCGAAAAAAATCTGAACTTCTGACTCCCAGCTAAAATGGGCAGTACCATTGTTAGTTATTCCTGGATTTGTTTTTCTGCTCCATTTTGTGTAATACAAAAAAATAAAGACAGCTCGCTGTGTAATTCCAGGCACTTACGAAGTGGGGTGAATAGGGGTTAGTCACTTCTTGTGGTCTCTGGAAGAAATGTTTTTAGGAGGAGCTTAAATGAGAGGGCTGTGGTTTGATATCCCCTTACAGGGACCAAGCTGAAAGTATTCTGGGCAGGAGCAAGATAACAGAGGCACAAAAGGATTGAGTGGAGCAGAGGAAAATATTGGTGCTCTCTTCCCAGAGCAGCCACATCTCTGCTAGCTGAGGGCAATGGCTGCATGCCTAATCACAGAGCTCTTAGGGCAAAATCTGAGCCATTTCCCAGGTCAGCTGTGTGAACAGGAGATGTGGTAAGCCCCAGCTCAGCTGTTGCAGCTTACAAACATTACCAAGAAACTCAAATATGGTGCTTGAGATAACTGGACAGGAAACCTCCCCCAAGTTCCCGTCGAGTGTGGCGATAGCAGTATGACCTCCAGATTGCTGTGGCTTCCGGCTTCACTTCACGGCAGGCCCGCTGCCGCACCAGGCAGAAGCAGCAGCGGGATGGAAGGGAAAGCATGCAGCCTGCCCTCGTTTGTAAACACCTTCTGCATCCCAGAAACTCGGACTAGAGATATAGAAATGCGCAGTGATCTGGCAGCAGCATCAAACCCAGAGCAGTCAAGAGTGAGGCTAAAGGAGGGATGCTCGTGGATAGGAACGGACCTGGAGAGTCCACCAGCAGCTCCCGTAACCAATGTCCTGAGATACCCGAGGGATTTGCTTGCCTATCTCTCATCAGGGAGCGGCACTCGGAAACGTTTTACCCAAAATAAACATGCAAGAGGAATAACTTCAGCCTGAGCGTGGCAGTAGCAGCAAACTCCAGCCTCGTATTGTTTTAGGGCTAAATCCAGCATTTTGCTGGCACCTGCTCCTCAGGACAGTTGTTGGCCCTCCTGCCTCCACTCCAGGCTGCTCTGCATTAATTGAAGGATTTGTATTTCAAGTGAGATGCTCAGCCACAAGTAGGGAGAAGGTGCTGCCAGGACAGGGTGGCTTGGCTTGGTCAGCTGCTGTAAGCAAGCGCTCCAGCAGTTTTAAAGTGTGCTGGCCGTGTAGAGCAGAAGTAGCTCAAGCAAATATTTTCAAAACAACCTACAGATTGTCCCACAAAGAGCACAAAAGCGCCGGTTCTCACTGAGGCTCCCTGCCCAAACCTGTTAGGAGATGATGTAAGAGACTGAGGCTGGTGTAGCACAAAGGATGCTGGAGTGGGATTTAGGGGACCTGCGCATTGGTCCTGGCGTCTACCAAATCTGTTTAGCTGTACTCTCCTGCAATTAATGCCCATTTCTTGCTTTCCTAGTCTTGCCTTTTAAAATTTTAATGTCTTTGGGCCGGAGCTGAGTGATGTTACAGGCAAGTAACAGCTCAACAGGAATTGATCTTAATGCTGTAAAGGAAATAGATTTGTAGCAGCATTTTAAGAGCAGCTGTAGAAAGGCGGAAAACCACTTACTTCTCAAACTGTCCCCCTGCCTAGTTGCTTTGAGACCCCATCCCAAATTCTCGTTTGTTCTGGGAACTTGTGAAACAGTGGAGATAAAAGCATTTTGAAGAATTGAAAGAACAGGAAAGGTCAAAATACAGATTGTCAGTGGGAAATGAATTACTGATTTCACCATTCACACTGCTACAACTCTGGAATGAAAGTGCCTTCCTTGTTTTCAGAGAGAGAGATGAGAAACGAACTGAAAGATGATATGGAGGTTTTACTAGATTTTGGACAGCTGCAAACTAGAAAAGTTTCCATTTTCCGTGTCCGCACTGAAGTGAATTATCCTCATCCCACCTCTAAACAGCATCCCAACAGGGAGAATGCTGCTGGAGGGAGTGGGGCATAGCCCCAGAAGTTGTATTTGACACTTCCAGCAGCTTGAGATGATGCTTAGGGGGAAGGAAGATTTGATACCACATAGACTACTTGGCGGTTCCAGCTTTTTCATCTGGGTTTCAAACACTTGATGTGTCCTTGGATAGGGTTTGTGGGGGATTTGATAGTTCCTTTGGGAATGGCACGAGGAAAGGTTGCAAAATATGCATCCGATTTCGTATTTCAGGCATCAGTTTAGAGTTTTTAGGACGCAGAAACTTGATTCAGGCTTATTGCTGGCAGGGAGATCCTGCTTGTCTCAGGGGCATGCCCAGGGACTGGGCACTGCAGAGCATTTGGGCTTGTGTCACTCTTGCAGTGAAGGAGCAGAGGGTTTTCACTGCAGTCTTTTTATGCCCTCTGCTGGCTTATTTGTGAAATAAAGGTTTATTTTTTACAGAACAGAAAACCTTATCTTTTTCCTTAGGATTTTGAATTTTACCTCCAAAAGGTTTACAGACTGCAGCTTGCTGCTGGCTGTTGTGGCTGCACATAGACACCAGCTGGTTTTGTGATGCCATTTTCTGGGGGAATTATGATTACCAGAAGTGCGAAAATGAGATTTCTACAGGTTTGTCAGCCTGGGCAAAAGGTGTCCATCCCATAGGATGAGGTGCCAGGCCGACCTGGGATGCCCCGGCTTTCCCAGCCAGTTTGGTTTCAGTGCCCTGTAAGGGGCTGCCTGATTAAACCCACTCCTCAGCATCACAGCAGATGGTTGCAGATGTTTCTCTTGAGCAGCTGTTGAGTTTGTTCCTCTGAGTCCCGTGCTTAGGAGCCAGCCTGTCCGGGTGCCATAAAGGTGCTCCCTGTTGCAGAGCGGCCCGTGCTGATGGCACAGGATCGGTGCTTTCATGGCGTTATTAGGTTTTGTGATTTCTGTGCTGCTCTGTCTGGGAAAACCAGAGGCTCTCCCTGTGCGGTGGGTCTAACTAGAAGCACAGGATTACTGATTTGCCTGAGTGTGCGCGTGCCAGAGGATGCGTTTGCAGATTTGTGATCTGATAGCTGGGGCATATCGCGGATCCTCCCACAGGTTTGGAGTTTTACTTTAGCAGCTGCAAGTGCCTTTTCAGGAGAGGAAGTTACAGCAACTTTCTTTTTCTGTGTTTGATGAGAAGTTGCAAGTGATGTGCAAGAAGTTCTCATAGTGACCTTTAGCTTGAGATTGTTTTATTGTCTCTCTGCTACAGAACGTTTGTCGAGCAGCTCCAGAAATGGGACTGCGGAGTTGATTTGTCTTTTCCCTCCCTGCCCTGTTGAATGACTCCAACCAGGAAAGGGGGATTTCTGAGAGCTGATCTTCAGAGCTCTCTTCATCTCCTGGTTATTGGCAGTAAACTGGGTTGTGTCTCACCCTACTGCTGGTGGTTGTGCTTACAAAAGACTTCATAGTCCTTCCAAACTAAGAAAAAGTACTTTACTTTCTAAATCCTGCCGTTCCCAAAAAAGCACCATACTCCTCTCTGTAGCAAGGTACGATTTAGTTGCAGAATGAAGTTTCTGTGTATTTATGGCTTTTAATATGGTTATGTCTGACAATCATCTTATTTTTAGTGGAGGCAAAACCTCTAAAGCCTGTCTCCAAGCTGTTCAGATTTTCCTATTTTTAATAACCACGGGGTGCTAGCAAAATCTTGAATTAAAGCCTATATTTAGTGCTATGTATAGTGGGGTAGGGTTTTTTTGGGAAACATATTTTTAGCATCGTCAGGGAAAGGCAGGTTGAGTTTGCAAAGCCGATAGGCTTTACATGTATATATAACCAGCCACCGAACACATGGATAATTCAGATTTCCACATGTTTTCTTAAAATACTTGTTGGGTCTTGCCTTCATCTAGTTCCCAGCCTCAAAAAGGCCACCTCCTGCCATCCTTGGTGCCATCAGAGTAGTGATATGAATGGGGACCTCTGGGCATTGCTGGCCTGCATGCTAAAGGGACTACGTGTCCAAAACTTCTCTGGGTGGAAGGTTTGCTTTGGCTTTTACCTCCTCCCAGCTGTTATCCAGTCAAGAGAAGCGTACTGGGTCACTGGACACAGTGCTGGTGCTGGGAGCAGGGAATGGGAGATCAAGCCTTAATTCATCCACAGACTCCCACTGTGCCTTTGGGGTAATTATAGCCTGTCCGCTTCGGTTTTCGCCTGTAAATAAAGATAACAGCACATTAGTGAAAACTGGGGCTGCTGGAGTCTTGCGGACAGATGCGCTAAATCATACGAGGCACCCAGTTATTAGCAGAGCTGTGGAAGTATGACAGATCTGTCTCTAATTGAGGCTAGAAGCCTCCCAGTGAGGACCCCCTCCTGTTTTCTTCTCCTGACCTTTGTAAACTGATTTTTCTGCTGATTTCTTGACTCGTAAGATTATACACAAGACTTCCATGGTGTCACATGTCACAGAGAATAAAATGAAAAATAGGAGTTTGAATTGTGATTTTTTTTTTTTTTTTTTTACAAGAAAATTCCATTCTGCAGAATGTCACTGTACAAGTTGTCTCTTTCAGGATCTTTTCCTCCTGAAATAGGATAATAAAAGTTGGAGTCATCCAAAAGCGAGGGAAACTCCAACATTTTTCTCCAGTTAGCTATAAATGCTAATTCATTCTTTGGATTAATGTTACCAAATGTTAAGGTATAACTGCGGTATTTGACCACTTTATGGGTGCTTCAATCAATTGCAAGTATCTTACTGTTTCACGTAATATTTTGTAGGCTATTGATAGAGAGGATGTGCCTTGTTAGCAGGTGTTATCAGTCAGCTTCCAGAGAAACTACTGTGATAATTTCTGCTTTCCTCTGTGAACCTTTCAGGAAAAATAATTGTTCTGGTTTTGCTAAAAACATACCTGGGCATTTTGAGAGAATGAGAGAGAGGTCCCAGTTTACTTTTAAGTGGTTTGCCCCATCCTTGCATTTGGACCATCTGAAACCTGGCAAGGGCTGTAACTTGTGTTCTCCCTGGAGATGAGGCACGCTATAATAACTGAAAAAAAAACCAAACCACAATTGTGGTGGTAGGTGCTACATACATTAGAGAGAAAATGGTGTAGAGGGGTGTGCTGTCGGTGGCCCCCTGTAGCAGACGTTCAGAGGAAGGTGCAGACCAAACCTGTTTGGTGCATCGTGCCCAGCTGGAGGGGGGTGTGTGTGCAGTGGGTGCTTCGGCACCCTGTTCTGGTCCAGACGGTGAGGCTGTAAAGAGCAGGCATCAGAAATGCTGGGCAGGGCAATTAGGAGCTAACCTTTTAGCAACAGTAGCAGGACTTTGGACCTGTTTTGATCAGCAGGGAATATTACCTGTGTTTCATGCCCTACAATAAGCTAAACCCCAATATTTTGGGAAAAGACCTAGAAAAATTCATCAGGGTAACACGAAGGGCTGAAGCATGGGCTGAAGCCGATGGTCCTTGGTGGATTTGGTCCAGAGCAAGGCCAGGCCATCTGCAAGCAGCTAGGTACATCTCCCCGGTCACACCAGAAGCCACCGGGAGATGTAGGGTGGGTAGGAAGTATCTTGAAAGAAAAGCAGCTGTGCTTATAAAGAGACTTGATTTTAAAACTATTGGGTGGCAGGAGGGTCAGTGCATTTGTACTAGACCTTTGTTAGCAGCTAAGTGATGTAAGACTCAGCTTCTGAAGGAGGACAGGCGGTGGCTCTGATATGTTCTTTTGCAGTTATGTATTCTACCAAAGCGATTCAAATCCATCTGCATGTGAAGAGTCCTTTCTCTCCCCAGAAGGCTCTCTGTACCCTCCCGATGACTCCAGCAGCACAGCAGTAATAGCAATTGTTATGTTTACTCACCTCCTGTCCTCTTCATAGACCATCTGTAGGCTTCTGTTTATGGAATTGGAAAAGACCTTATATGACCTCTGGAAATACCTGGAAGGGAGTGTTTGGTTAAGATTTTTGGGAATGAGGAAAATGACATCCTGTTACTAATTTAATTAACTTTTACATGGATCTTATTATCAGGAAGACTCTTGAGTTTTGCAGGAATTGTTCTTGATGGGTATCCCAGCTTTATTCTAAGAACTTGTAACTTTTATTTTTATAACAGTATGGGCAGATCCTATTATTACACTGCTGAATGAGCGCACACATTAAACAGGCTGTTCTAAATTTCGCCATTGCAAACTTGTTGCTCTGCTCATGACTATATCTTTCAAGTCCTGGAGATCTTTCTGAAAAATCCTCGTGTTCCATTTTCCACTTGTTACACACATGTCTCTTGAGCATGGCTGTACATGGAGACCAGTGATGACTAATAGCTGTAACCTGGCAAAAAAATCCAGAAATTAAGTCTCCTGTTTCCTGTAGGCCACCAAAGGATGCATCTCCTAGTTGAGTTCAGGAGTGCCTGTTGAAGCAGACCTCCCAGCTGTCCACCATCAAGGTGCTTTGAATGCACTAATTGCTCTTAATGACCCTAAGCAGTCTCACCTGGGGCCTCTGCACCATACCCAATGGGCTTGGCAGCTCATTTAAGCTCTGCCCTGGGTGCTCAGTCCTTCTTTGAGCAACATGGGAGGAGGAGTGCTGGTCTCCAGCCTAGCCGTGGGCCCTGCTGGGCTAGACACCAACCTGGGGCCTGATTTTCTGGCTTCACCTTGGAGTTGCTTCACCACCATGGACCTGCCCGATGATCAGGGGACTTTGTCTGACCCTAATCTGTAAACTGACTCATCTGCTTTACCTTGGACCTGCTTCATCACTAGGAATGTGCCTAATGATGTGAAGTCTAGCAGACCCTCGCCACCATCTCCAGATCTGGCCTGGTCCTTTGCTTGGGCACCATGGCATGGGGCTGGTGGCTGAGGCCCCATCCTGCCAACCAGGTTATCTCTTTGGCTGCTGGTTTGCTGTCCCTTAGCCAGCCCTCGCTGCACGTCGTGAAGCCAACCTGAAAAGTTTTAGCTAGTACTCGGTCCTCGGCACCAGCTAGTTCACTCCCTGTGCGTGCTTCTGCTGGGACTTTGTAACGGGAGAGTAGATAAAATGCTGCCCAGAAAGTGGACATCTTCATCATGTGTTCCTCTCAGAAGTGCCTCGGAGGCTAAATGCCACTGGAAGTTGTTGGACTCAGACACCGTGAGCTGCGTTCAAGGTATGAGCCCCATGCAGCGGGAGTTAGGGCACTCCAACACAAGCCAGCAAGTCTTAATCTTTCAGTCAAAAACAATGAAGCGGGTGCAGATTGCACTGAGAAAGTCTAATGTGTGTTGCGTTGTCCTGAAAATTATATGTATTAGTATATGTTTTGTGATTGCTTTGTCTGAGGTTTGGCACATTCTTAAAATTCTTCTCTGACCCTTTTCTTGCCAGCCGATGTCTCATCCTTCTCAACCATCGCCGCAAGCACCACCCTTCAAAGTCCTTGTGGAGAGATGTCGCTCCGAACCCCTCTCCCAGAGCACCCCGATGGGGCTGGACCAGGTGGGAGGGCGCATGCAGCACTTGCTCAGGAGACGGGGTGAGTAGCTTTGCGGTGTTTTTCTCCCAGATTTGATTTTTGGTCTTGCCCATCCTGCAGAGCAAGCCAAGGGCACTATGGGTTGAAAAGTCAGAAGTGTGGCTTGCATCCATGCTTGTTACAGCCCTGGAGCCAGGTGAGGGAGCTCTGATAGCCACATGCTACAGAGTTTCTTGCTAGCTAATAAGATCTTTTTGTATACAGTGTATTTGTGAAATAAGGCTATATTCTCTCTTTAATGTCTCTGAACACAGTCCCTATAGTTTGGTTACGAGAAGATGAACAGATAGGCCCATAAGGTGGAAAAGCTGTTCAGCAGCTTCTGTGCGAGTTTTCATTTGGTAGTTTCCTCTTGGCTTTCTGTCCTCTTACCAGCCTCTGTTGTGAGTACTTGCCATTTGGAGGTGGCAAGTGGTGATGGATACCGAGATCACAACTGAAGTCTGATCTTTGTTTGGAAACACAGCAAGAAGTGAGGGTGTTTTTCTCCTGTGCTTGGGTACTCTTCTGATCAAGAAGAGAATCTCATGAGCCAAAGACTGTGATGAGCTATCCTCTGCATTTGCCCTGCTCGAAACGACGCTAGAGAAAGCACTACAGAATGTATTTGCTGGAAGGGTCTTGCGTTGGCAGGTGAATAGGCTGATGGTTGAATAGATGACATCATTTTTTGAACCTCTAATTAAAAAGATTGATAATTAGAGTAAGGAAATTATTTCCTGAAGGGATACTGCTAACACCAAGAATCCTGTGATTTAGCAGCGGGCAAGTACGGGAGTGCTGCCAGACTGTGCTGGCATTGCTCAGGAGCACACGAGGAGTCCAAGCCGTTAATGGATGGTGGCAGCACATCAGGGTTAAGAAGAACTAGGAAGGAAAAGGCAAAGTGGCTGCCTCTTTAATCCATGGCTCTTCTGTCAGTGTGCACATGTTTCTAGCACATGGGGGATAACACAAGCATCTCCCAAAACGCGAGCATTACTCTGTTTGCACATTGCTCCTGAGCGCTACTATGTCGGCACATTGCCTCTGGAGCCTGGTTGCAGCCTCTTGCTATAATCGGCACTCGCGCTGCAGCTTGATTATCTGCGAGTCTAGAAAGTGAAACGCGTGTTGCTAAAAATAACAGCAGGCTGCCTGCGTCAGCATCGCGTTTAGGAAATAGGTCTCAGTGCAATCACTCTCCCAGCAACGCTGGAAGAAAATCAGGATTGCTGCCCACCCAGCCATGCCAGGGCTGCGGCAGGGTCCCGGCTCTGCTGCACTCTGTGCCGCTGTCCTGGGCAGAGCAGGGTCCCCACCTATTTGATTTGGGGACAGGGAGCATGTGGCGTGGGTGTGTTTTGCCCCTGTAAGGTAAAGGTGACCTGAAGCCCAGGAGCAGGGGTGTGGATCTCCACTCTCCCAAAGCCTGGGACCATTTACCCTTTGTTATCTGGTTTCAAACCCCTCAGGACTGAGACAGTCCGAAACCTCTGCCTGGGTTAGAACTGCATCAGGAAAAAGGGAAATTAGCATTGTGCGTCTTTCGGGGAAGAATTCCAGAATTGTCCTGCTGACAGGAGCCGGTGCTGGCAGCTGCCGTGGGGGCACGAGCGGTGCTCAGCTCTGTTTCCTTCCTCCCAGTGGCTGTCACTCCAGGCTAGGGGATGTGAAGAGTCTGACAGAGGAAGGGATTAAAATCTAACCTTGCCAAATGTGGGAGGGAAAAACCCCCGTCTCGCACAGAATGGCAGTTTCACCCCCAAAAGAGAGGGAGCTGAAAATCTGGGTTGATTAGAAAAGCAGAGCTTAATTTTGAAAGGTGAGTTGCCAGCCCTCCTCCACCATTTGCCTCTCCTTTACAAGCTGTTTTGTGCTTGGTTATATACCATCTGTAAGGCCAGGCTGAGATTTGGTGTAAATGGTCTAGCTCGCTTAAAGCTAGGTCAGAATTGCCTCTGCGAAGGATTGGCCTGAAATGCTTGGGGCGAGAAGTAGCCCAGTTTCTTTGAAAAACAGCTTTTACGGACTTTTCTGGTTTTGTTTTCTGCATAAATTCGAGGAGCTGTTTCTTTTTCAAGGCATTGCATCATATGGACCACAACGACTGTAAAGCTGGGATTTCTGCAGGTCCAAACTGCAGAGGTGCTGTTAGCAGTTACGACCCAAGGAGCTATTGCACTTTCAATGCTGGTGCATGCAGATGAGGCTCTTGTGCTGCCGGGTGCTCCGAGGAGAGCACTCTGGCTTCACACCCAGCGTGTCTGACCCCACCTGCGGGCACCACCTCTGAATTTGGCTCTTGGCTCTTAGTTTGTGCCTGCGTTTTTGTAGTATCCAAGCTGCGCTATTTTTCTTGTATCCCAAGAGCACTGAATAAAGCACCTAAATATACTCTCTGCTCTCTTTTTCTAAAGAAGAGGTTGAATGAGTCTCTTGCAAACAATTTTGTTTCTTTCATTTAAAAGAACAGCCTCCGCCCCCAGCCTGAGCTAAAGCACAGCATTTATCTTTTGTCATTCCTTTTTTTTTTTTTCCTGTGGATTTTATCCTGGCAGCTGAGAACGAACAGGCTTCAAAGACTCTGAAGGTGCGCGGGAACTGCAGGAACGGTGGACGTCGATGGAACCTCTTCAAGCCTGGAGCTGAGAAGCTGCAAATCACTAGGGTAAGGTGGTGTTTGAAATACGCCTCCGCCTGCTTCGGGGTGCTATTTACCTGCTGCATGCTTGGCCTCGGAAGCTAACGATATGCTTTACTAACAGCTTCCTGAATCTGTGGTTCCTTCAGCTACGGATGGGAATTTTTTTGTTATTAGAGTTATTTTGTAGCAATAAAAGAATAGTTGCATTATCGTTTCCCCTCTGGATTAGTTCCCCTTCAATGTATATCGGAGGCTTTATGGTCTAACGGAGGCCAAAGAAATGCGAGGCCCAATGCCTACAGATTTGCTCTGTGGTTTTGCTGATTTTATTTTTTTTCCTTCCCTTTTTAACTATGAGTTCTTTGGGTTTGGTACTGCTACCAGCACTGTCTTGGTGACAAACTCATGTCACCGATTCTTTCCTAAAGTATTTTGCAACTATAGGCACAATCCACTTTGTTCCTTTTTTGTGAATGATACTTCTAGAGGGGGAAGTAAAAGCTGTTGTGGGCCTGGGGACGTTCATGTGTTTCTCTAGGAAAAATTCAGAAAAGATGGCAAAAATTGTACCGTTTGTCTGATATGTTTCCTTGCTTGTGTGTGGGGTTGTTTTTCATCTATGCTGTGCCATGCGTTTGAAGTCTGGAGACCTTGGTTATTCCATGGTCTTGTTTTGGATTTGTTATTTGTGAGTCTGGTTTCACTGGTACCCAAGGTGTAAGACTCTGGATTGTCCAAAACCCAATAGATTTCCTAGCTGGCAACTGATGTGATACAAGGAGAGTTTTCCAGTGAATAGGGCAGAAGAGGTTTAGCCCTTGTTGTTCTGCTAGGGCAGACAAACAAAGAATGATCTGGGAGCCAGGAATTTCCCTGCTGGAATCAAGACGGGGAACTGACCTTCTGTGGTTGTGTCTGTGTGGCTCTTTCCCTCCCTATTACTGTCCTTCCTTACCAGTCCTTTATTGTATTCATTTTCCCCTTGATATCTGATGAACTTCCTGAGGCGTGACTTCCCGGGGGGACCTGGCCTCTGGCTCTGTTTTTCCATCATAGAAGCAGTAAGCTGGCAGTAAGCGAGGCTGACTTCTTCAGCCTGCTTGTGCTGGGTGTTGGCGTCCCGGGAACGCGGGCAGGGATGGACCACTGGTGTTTCAGTCACTTGTGACTTTCTGGCATGCCATCTTGCATCCCTTCTTTTTTTCTTTCCTGATTTTTTTTTTTTTGTGGGCTGAGGTACAAGCCAGAGGATAGATAGACAAGGAGTTCAATGCTTCCTTTTTTCTCCCCTCCCTTTGAGTCCTACCTTGCTTCCCAGGCATAAACTGCTTCTTTCAACTCAGGAAGGCTGTTTTGGTTGTAGGCATGCTGAACATCTAAGCTCCTGGAAGGTAAAATGCTCCAAACCAATACAGCTGTTTGTCCTCGGGGCCAGAATAAAGGCAGGCAACTGCAGAGTTGCTGTTACAGCAATGAAGTATCCTGTTGTACAGTATGCAAGCCCTACCTCAGAGTATTGTCAGGTGTGCTATTTATATAAACCATTTCCATGTTTAGGATGTGGTGCTGACCAGTGCATGGATACGTCTGCTCTACCTTAATTAATCAAACACTTCCTTAGTCTCTTAAGAGGAGCCATATGTTTCGCAGCCTTCGTAGCTGTCCTTCAGGCCCTGCTTGGAAACCAAGGTGCAATTCTGTTTTAAGGCAGTATTGCTACTGAATGCATGAGCAACAAGATGGGCTGTGTCCTGAGTCATCTCCATAAAACCAGACCTGTTTCTGATTGCAAATAGAGCCTGACGTTAGAGCACCCTTACAAAGGCAGCTGAACTGAAACTTCAGCAAACCTACTGCTGAAATTTGGGAAGGGTTAGTTGAGAAACTTTGCTTCTCCAGTGGTGGTATCTAGGAAGGATGTGGAACTGGAAAGGGAAATGAGCTGCTCACGAGCACGAAGACCTGTGTGTGATGTTTGCCTCAAACACGGGCATGCCAAAGACCTGCGCATCACTGGGACAGAGAATTGGTTTTGGGTGCTGATCGAGGCGCCCTCGGAGACTCGTTCAGCGCTGCCACTAGGCAGCTTGTTGCTCAGCCTGAATTACGGCGAACAGGCAGGTGTGAAACCTGGGCTGGGGGTTATAAATCAGAGGTACTGTGTTAAGTGCTGCAAGAGTAGGATATATAAATGTGGCTCACAACAGCAGTGCTGGAAAATTCATCTGTCGCCTCTGCCCCAAGCTGAATGAAGATCTACGGGTCTGTAAATCACCTCTTTGCCAGAAACAAATTTCTTCTTTGGCAAGATTTATAAATTTGAGATAAGATTTGTGGGCTTGGGTATCTCTTGTTAGGTGCATTCATTGACGGCTGGCGACCAGTCAGGTGGCAGAGCTAGCAGAGAAAGGAGTGAGTTATACTTCTAAACCAGAGGCCAGGCTTCTGCAGAAACTGTGCCTGATTTCCATCTGGAATGAGAATATGTGAGGTGGAGAGAGAGCAAGGGGAGACCGACAAAGCGTTGGGCTTGTTGTAGTGGCATTGGTGCCATCTGGGCCCTTGGAGAGATCCGGGTGGTTGTGCAAAAAAGAGCCTTGGTATCACTACATGTCATGCAAAAATGCGGAGCTGTCGGTGAGCAGCTGCCTTGTGAACCCTCAGAGGCTGCTTATTCTTTGCTCTGTGCAACGTGCGGATTTTGGCAAAAAACATTCCCCTCCCCTTCCTCTTTTTTTTTTTTTGGGGGGGGGGGTAGAGTTGTATGTGTGATTTAGAAATGGCATCTCTCAGCTACCTGCTGGCCCAGAAGTCTGGGCTGAGAGACAGATCCTAAGCCCAAGGAGGAATCCCCCTTATCAAGACCACCGTTTGTCACTGTTGTTTGTCACATCTGGTAAGTGTCCATCGTTCTGCAGCTGGCTGCATCTCAACCCATCTGTCCAGACAGCGGGGATGGCAAAATGCAGTTGCAGAAGTAAATGGTGGTAGCAGGAAAGGAGAGAAGGACAAATGTCTAATCCCGTGCTGCATCTCATCTTCATCCTAGGAGCGCACTTGTGCACACACAAACCTGTGTTTTTTCCTTCTGCTCATGGCTCTCTTCTCTTATCAGTCATGCCCAAGCTGTCCGAGCAAGTGAGTGTCCGCAAGGCTGAGCACAAGCTTTGGTAATTGTCTGTGGAGTAGGTAAGGTTTGTTGTTCCCACTTTGTAGATGGGGATAAGAAAATGGAAAGAGGGTGATACATGTAGAGCCATGCAATAATTTTTTATTTCTCTCTTAATTTCAAGAAGCAGGAAAAAAGTAAATAGGGTCAAACTGAGTCAACTTAAAAACTTCCAGTATTTTTTTTTTTTCAGAAGTACACTTAGCCTGGAGAAAACTCTGAATTGAAATGGTTTATGTGCAAGCTGTTTTGTTTTAGCACTTAGGTCACTTGGAGCCTTTGCTTTTATGGGAGTAGTTTGGCACGATCAAGACTAATTTTCACGAGACCTCCAAGTGCCCAAACCACAGGCTTTGCTGCAGCAGGCAGGTGAAATGCCAGAGTAACCCGAAGGGGTTACAGAGCCCTAGCTCTGACGGGGCCCTCGGCGTCTGTCATGCCCCTGTGATTTACCCTCGGGCAGGTCCTGCCAGCTGGGCCATGGCTGGACCCCGGCTGGACCCCGGCGACAATGGAGAAATGAGTTACTTTCTCCAGCCCCAGAGCAGTTCTGGGAGGTGTTTTATGGTCTGGATGGCAGAAGCAGAGGATGACAGTCCCATCCCGGACTGGCTTCGTTCTCACCCAAATCGCTGGCCTCTGCTGCTGTTTATGAAGGGACTTGTTGCTGCTAGTTAGCTGTCCAGTCTAAGTTGTCTCAGCTCTTTCCATAGGCAAATGCTGTGGGGACGTACTCCAGAAGGAGATTCAGCCCATCCTAAAACTGGAACTATCCTCTCAGCGTGTGGAGACATGTATGTTGCTTCTCTCCATCTTGCCTGTAACTAGTGGTTTAATTTTTAGCCTTTACCTTAGCAAAGATGACTGCAAACATTCCTGTTCTCTGCTCCCCCTTCCTATCCTGTGTGCTCTTGTACGAGGGACTAAAGCCCACATTTAGAGGCTGGAGGAAGCCACAGTCTAATTAGTTGGAATGGAAACTTTGTATGAGAGCCAGCTTCTTTGACATCCCCTATACTAATAATAGGCAGGCCTGCTGTGCAAAGGTGTTGAATATTCACAACAAAGCCACCAGCCCGGCCTGTCCTTTCTCCTCTCGAAGTCATGAGCTATTTTGAGAGGCTGGTGGGGGGTTGCCATTGCAATGATGGTGGATGCGTGAGTCCCCAGCTCCCCAAAGCTAATTCCCTCCTGGTGTGTTCATGAGGAATAGGAAATTCAAACAACGTGTAGCCTCCGAGAGAATAGAGTGAAGGGAAGGTTGATTTGGGTCCTCTCTTGCCCACACCGTGTTGCAATGAATAGGGAACGCTGCTTGATATTCAGTACCAGCTCTCCTGCTTTCTATTTTTGTCTTCTAGCATAATGCTGAGTGAGCATTTTGTTTAGTGGGGTTATTTTTTCTATTTGAAATGTGTCCTGCACCATGTTTCTCTTGCCTTGCTACTTAGGGGAGGAAGGGGGTGTGGCAGGGATCACGGACTGCTGCATTCTGGTACGTGAGCTGTATGTAATCGCAGTCATTTTTTAGTCCTTCTGTCCATGTGAATAGGCTGATAGAAAGCATAGTCCCGTGGCTTTCCTGGTGCTAATTAGCTTAAATATCAGTGCGCTGGTTACGAGAGGTTTATATGCACATAGGGAGGGCTGCCAGGAAAACGCATCCTCTTATAATCTCCCTTCCCTCATTTTAAGCACTGCGTACTGCTGCTGGCAGGGTATGTCTGATCTGGATATTTTTGGGGGGTTTGTTCTGTATGTTGATAAACCTATTAAGCTGCTCTACTTAGCAGTGCTCTGAAATTTTTATATAGTTTGTTCCATTGCTTTCCTCTGTGAAGCCACTATTAGGAATTTATAAATGTTTTTTGCAAGTTCTGAAAAACTGTCTGTGCAGTATTGTTTAAAAAAAAAAAAAAATTGGCTTGCTTATTCAAGGAAGAAACAGCAATTCAGTTCAGGCTGACGGATCCTGATGGCCCTGTCTCAAAGCCGTGTAACTCTGTTATATGGTCCCATCTGTCTGCGTGAAGCGTGCTCAGCAAGGATCTCTGAATTAGCGGGGTTTGCAGCCTTTTAAGCACCTGAGGTCTCATGTGTCTGATCCGATTTAGTTTATGAACTGGTCAGAGCCCGGAGAACACTGAATGAATCTGGATAGTCTCGGGTGAACTCTAGGTCATCCCTAAACCCATTTGCATCCATTTCGCGTGAATGGACCTGCTTTGAACTTGCTCCCCAGTGACTCTGATTGTTAGTGCAAAATACACTGGAGGATTCCGGGTGCCAGAAGTGAGCAGTGCGTACAAACTTGCCACGCTCTGGTGATTTTGTCTTGCTTAGAAATAACATTTAAGAGTGCTGTGTTTCTGTACAGAGCAGGGCCGGGGGGACATAAGCCTTGATTATGTTGGTGTTAGACCAACAGTGCCATAGCCCGGGTGTTTCTCCACCGCACCCGGGGACAGGCAGGGCTTCAGTGAGCGTGAATCCTTACGGAAGTTTGAAACGATGAAACGGTGAACTTTGAGTTGTGGGTTTCTGGTCTGGATAGCACAAGAGAGAGACTGGAAGTTCCAGACTTAGAAGAGGTTCTTGGCTGTTTAGAGGTGACGTGTAAGCCTATATTAAGAAGAATCTCGGCTTCCAGTTCGTGATGGTCTTTACAGTGCAATTGGACCTTGGGGGTGTTTTCTGCGCAACTGCAGGTGGTAGGTGCTGCATCCTACAGAGTACTAAATGTGCATATAACGGTGACTGTACATAATCACTGCTTCTATAGTTCAACTTAAGCTCTCTATCCTCATCTTAAATATCAGCTTGGAATGGATCCTTTTCCCTGTTGCTTAGTAGTTCCACCTTGATTGCTCTGCTTCAACTCATTGCTCAGCTCTGTTGCGGCATTTCACTCTGGGATATGGTTTATACAAAAGAAGCTTTAATGTAAACTCCGTTTGTGTTGCGTTGCTAAAACCTTAATGACATTTTGCTTGGCAGCAGTATATACTCTGTGGTTTGCCCTTCCCCACTGCACTATGTTCTCAATAAACTAAAGTCCATGGTAGGTGTAGCATGAAAAATCTCTGAGTAAATATTGGAACAAATGCTTTTGTAGTGCTTCCTAAGCTCTGGCTGCATTTATGATTCAAGGCCACTGCAGTGTCACCAGTATTTAGCTGAAAAGGAGCTAAATTTGGGAGGGAAAGGCGAAAGCACAGGTCATAGCTTCAAAATCTCTTCTGTAGCTGCTGAGATGTGATTCTGAGATGTGTCTTCCATACAAAAGTGCTGCTGAAGCCACTGGTCCCTGGCTAGGTGAATACATCCAGAAGCTCATCAAGGGATGAAGGGGAAGCGGTCACCATGTGTGTGGCTCCCTGTACTCTCGGAGATGAGGTCCGAAGCGCTTCGCTGCATCATCAGACTGACATGGCCAAGGGCAATTCCCCTCCGGCTCCCGTGATGGAGAGCTGCAGTGTGGAGGTGGGAGGGCTGTGCTTCTACTCCTGTGGTGGTGTGAGCTGTGTGCAATACCATGCTGTGTCCAAAGCTGTTGATTTATTTCCGTTGACGCCCTGGAAGGGGCATCGCCTCTGTTCCTTTCCCCCATCTCTTCTAATCTGATGATACTCGTGTAACGTGGAGGCGATACATTCATAAAAACCAAAGACAGTGCACCCAGCCACGCTGCTGTGATGCTTTGGGGTGTGAAAATCTGGGGCTTGCAGGGAAGGTGCAGTTGCTTTGGCTGGATTTTTCTCTGCGTTTTGAAATTAAGCAGCTGAAGTAGGGTTTGGGTAACAAGCTGCCGCTACCTAGTACCACAGGTAGGAATAAAGGGGCTAATTTTGTCCCCGGTTTTGTCCTATAGAATTATAGTGATTTTCAAACCTGAATTAAACTCAGGACGTGAACCTGACAGTGCACTTGTACTTGGAGAATGAGAAGTATAAAATTAACAGGACGAGAAGCTGCAAAGGGAACTTGGGTGTTATATTAGTGAAATCACATGGCCTGCGATGAGCTCCTTGATGAATCAGGGAAAACTTCATCTCTTAATGGACTGCACAGAATATAGAGAATAATTCCCCTAATAAATCTCTTTCAGTCTCTAATATCTAGGGAAATACATTATCCTGTTGTCCAAAAACCTTGAGAGATCAGTCTTATCTGAACAAGAATACACATTTCATGTTAGCTCTGTCTGGTGTGATAGGGTCAGCAGTTGCACTCCTGTGCAGCTGGAAAAAAGATGGAATAATAGCTGGTTGCAGTACTGCTCTTCCCAGTATTAAATAGTGTTTGCCATCGCCATACCAAGCCAGAGTGCATCGGCAGGATGCCTTGCAGCATGCTTTGCAGAGCTGGGGAGGCTGCAGAGCCTGAACCACCATGAGCCAGCACCAGAGAAACCACCCGCTTGTCAGGGATGCAGCACAAAGCCTGTGGCCATTGGGGACCACCTTTGGAGGGGTCTTTGGCCACTGGCCTTGAACTGCTCTTGCCCTCCGCAGTGGATTTAACTTCGGCTGAGTGTGGAGAGCTGCTTGGGCACTAGTCACTTCCCAGGTGAAGATGTATTTTCCTGCAAATCTACATGCTAACAAAGGGTTGTCTTTTGCAATTCTGCTTGGCTGCTATTGCTTTGTGTGGTGGTGTCAAGCGTGGGGTTTCTCCCCAGTGGTGCTATATATGATTTGGTGAGAGAAAGGAAAGCAAAATAATTGCTGCAGGCCTGATGTCAAGCGCAGCTGGAGTGGGATGTCCAAGAGAGATGAGTCAGTACTGAATGATTCCCCGTTACACTCCTCCTAATACAAGAACTTACCTATCTAAAAGCAGAACTAACTCCACCACTGCCCTTTTTATGACACGTGCTCCTCAGCTCTCAGTCTCTTGACATGCTTCCAAATTTTTAGGCGAGTTCAGCCTTGCCTGGAGAAACAAGCGGGTCCCACTGCAGCCAGGCATGATTTGTGACTGTCTTTAAAAGGGGACTTGCTGTGCTGTAGGGAGAGTTGGTATCTCCAAGATATTTAGATTTGGAAGTGGAGGTTGTAGCGAGGTGGGGGTTGGTCTCTTCTCCCAAGTAACAAGTGATAACGAGGAAATGGCCTCAAGCTGCGCCAGGGCAGGTTTGGGTTGGGTATTAGGAAAAATTCCTTCCCCGAAAGGGCTGTCAGGCCCTGGCCCAGGCTGCCCAGGGCAGGGGCTGAGTCCCCATCCCTGGGGGGATTTAAAAGCCAGGGAGATGTGGTGCGTAGGGACGTGGTTTAGTGGTGGCCTTGGCAGTGCTGGGTTAACGGTTGGACTTGATGATCTTAAGGGTCTTTTCCAACCCAAACGATTCTATGATTCTGTGATGCAATCAGTGTCAGCATAATGCTGGGGAACGGACTGAATAGCGAGCAGCATTTTGCCAAGCAGCGACAGGGCTGCCTTGCGGCAGTTGTCTTTCAGGCACTTCAATGGGCTGCAGTCAGGCGATACCCTCTAGAAAGCAGGAAAGCAAAGAGGAAAAGGTAAAGCAAAGCTTTTTCAAGACTTTACCATAGCAGTGATACACTCCAGTGTCTCGGCCATGAGGACTGCGTTCCTGGAATTGCGCAGGGCGATGCTGACAGAGGCTGTCTTGTGGGATTGTCTTTGTCTCGTGAGTGTTGACTCCCAGATGTTCAGCTGTGTGGGCCACTGCTGGCTTGAGCACCTCTGGGAGATTTCCACTGTCTTTGCCGTACGACAGACCTGGGCTCTGCACTGTGAGGCTTTCAGCTCCACAGCAACTCCATGAAATGGTTAAGAAGCTAATGCAGTCTTTTGCAAATGAGTACGTTATTTTGTCTCCGTCAGGCCTGCTGAAGGGTGTACTGTCAGGTGTTTTCCCTGTAATTGCGCTGTGTGGTGCTTGCTGTGTAATTCCCCTGCTGAAATCTAACACGGCACAACTGGCCAGCCAACGCCGTCAGTGAAGCTCCCAGGATGTGGTGTTTCAGCGCAGGGTAAGCAAGATGTTTCTAGAGTCTCCTCCCATCTCTGGCAGCTCAGTGATTTGTGCAGGTGAGAAATTTCCTCCTAGAGATGAGGAGGGAGAGCTATTCCCCACCACAGCCTCTGTCCCGTCTCTTTCCGGCGGCCAGGGTTTGTAAGGGATTGAGCTGCTCATGGTCTCATGTCATTCGTTTATCCGTGTGCCTTCACTGGAGCCAATGAGTAGGCAAGTGAAATGCCTCGAGCCCTTTTAATGTGGGGTGCGGATAAGGGTGATGGATGAGGGAGGAAGATGGCGAAGGGAGATGTCTCAAGTGTAAACTGAGCAATAATCCTGCCCAAATGTGAAATTCTTGCTCAGGCAACACCATCCTGGGAGGCAAAGCTTTGGCTAGGAGTGAAGGAAGAACCTGAAGCACCGGTGCTTTCAAAACAAGGATGTGCTACAACAAAACCAGTCAATTCTCTTGGCCCAGTCAGCTGTGCAGATGAGGAAAATGTTCAGTCCCACCTCTACAGCATTTTGCAGTGACAAAGTTGTTATAGAAATGGATTTTGTCCATCTTTTGCCGGTAGTCAGGGACTGGCGAAGAAGAACCAGTGTTTGGATCTTTTTGTACACACGATTTATTTCCCTGCATTCTTTATTAGGGCCACCTCTTTCTTTTCTAAGCTATCTCACTTTTATTTTTAACACTGGACAAATATCAAATATTCCTCAAAAGAGATCTGTGATTACAGCTCAGTTTTGACAGTTGAGAATCGTCCAACCGACACGCTCGCTTCATCTGAAATGCTGCTATTTTGAGCTCTGCTTTTGTTTTTAACCATCAGTGATAAGTTTGCATTTCCTACGGGTGATATTTTGGGTTGACGTGAGTTGTTACAAACCGGGGCTGCAGTGGATCTGGCTGTAGTGTTTAAAACTCCACTGTGTAAAATGGTTATCTTCCTGTGTGAGTTTTGTTTTGTCTTTTCTGGTTTGATACTCTTTCACCCAAAACAGAGCAGAACTAAATCCCCCTAGCCCAGCCGGTCCTCACTAAATAATTTGGTTTACGTATTTTATATATATATATATATATATATATTTATATTTATATATATATATACACACACACACAATAATTTTCAATAATTTGCTGAAGCATTTTATAAGTGCTTCTGCAGAAGGAATTTTTTCCTCCTTTTTTTTTTTTTTTTTTTTTGACCTTAAGATAAAGGCAAACCGAACTTTACAGGCACTTCTGTAGGAATCGGACATTTTCCAGCTATTATTTTGCAAACTATTAGAGCGGCAGATCATGAGGTGGGAACCCAGTTATGCAAACAAAGCCACGTCACTCTTGGCCAAAAATAGCTTCAGTACATGTGCAGTAAGGTGGAAACGAAGGCCTTTGGTGTACATACAGCAAACAGCGATGGGAGGGAGGCGAGAGGGGAAGCTGCAGCTTTTTGTTTAGAGCCTTTCAGGAGATATTTAGAGAAAGTGCGTTTTCCAGAGATGGGCAGAGTATTGCTGCTTATCACTTCAGTGGGACAGGAGTTACTGCCTTTCTTATACAAAAAGGGGATGAGGGTTTTGAGATGGCACTCTCTGTTCCCAGGGGTGTTAATAATTTTTAACATCCAGGTCCCACACAGAGCATGAAGAAATACTGGAGAATAGTTATAAAATGTTTTCTTTCCTTTTCTTCCTCTACTCAGTCCATCTCTAGCGCAGTGAAAGCCTGTTTGTTTCTGCAGTCGCATGTGATCCTTGGATAGCCCTTCGGTTCCTTGCTGTGGGAGATGGTTTCACGTCTCATTGCGGAGACATTTCCTTTGCTACCTTGGCTTAAGTCTTCATCTGTGTTCATTTCAGCCTCATCCAGCGCTGCAGTGCCCTAAATAATTTTGAGATCGCCCTACTAGCTATTTGCTGTGTGCTTATGGACATGCTGCCAGTTAAGTTTACTGGGTATTTGCAGCAGGGAAGTGGTCTGGCTTCCTTTAATATGCTCCATGTTACTCTCTACGAGGCTTAAAATAAGCTTTTTCTTTCTTCTGGAATATTGCTACACTGAGCTCCCTTTGCAGTGATGTGCTTAATTGCAGTTTGTTATCTAGCTGTTAGGAGATCGTATAGCGTTTCTGGCCCAAGATACAGTTTTAGGTAAAAAGAGGAAATAAAGTAGGAACTCAGGTATAGAAATGCAGCTTGTAGATGTGTAGATGTAGCTTCCATTGGATTAAAGCCTACTTTTTATGAAGACTTGCAATTTCTTATCTCAAAGTACTTTTCTGGGGTGAGTCGAAAGGGGCCTATGAAGTTGAACAAAGGCTTGATGTCTTCTGTAGTGGGCCAGGCGATTCCCAGGCACCGTTCGTTACCTATTCCTCACAGAAGTTTTTTTTGTCTCAATTAGAAATCTTGGTCAAATTATCTCTATGTTCATCCAGAATTGCTAGTGCCTATCAGAACATCTTACTTAATGTGTTCAAATAGGAGTTCTCTATTCCTGCTCCTCCTCTTTCCGAAGGTATGTATAAACTTTTTCTCCTGCAAAAATTTCCAAACCCAGATTTTTATTGTTTAGGTGTCGTCCCCCCCAGTTTTGTTATGTGTGTGTCTCTGTTTCAAGTGTTAGGATGCTTTGCCTTTCCCAAACTTGAGTGTTTTCCCAACAGGATTCTCGGGCATGTTGCTGTTTAGGTTGTGCCAGTTGAGTATTGCTGTATTCTGAAAGAGCTGACCTCGGCTGAATGTCAGCATGCACGGCTACACAGAAAGGGGAGATTAGTGCTGATTTATTGGCCTGTCAATTAAATGAGAGCACTAGGATTCTCACCGCGTGGCTGAGAGGTTAAGTATTGTGGTGACAGCAAAAGATCGGCTTCCTTAAATGTAACTGCTCGTTTCTATACATTTATGTTTTAATTAAAATATTCCTACATCCTGCACTCTTCAACATGAATTCTGAGATTTATTTTGAACCATTGCCAGGGGAATACATTGTTATGGCATCCTCTTTCCACATCTATTAGCAGGAAGAGGATAATTGAGGAAATCTCACACAGATTTAATTGGGGACTGAGGGCAGGAGCAGGGAGGGGGAGAAACACAACACAGAAGTAGGTCAGAAGTTTGGCAGTGGATAACTCTTGCTTGACACTGATCGATTGAGCTGAGCGGCGCTGTCGTGCGCAGCCTGCTGCGATTTTGGGGTTAACCAGGTAATTGGTGGTGGTGCGAAAGGAGTTGCCTCCCATGGAGCTTATATAATGTGCCGCATATAGGCCAGCGCAGGTCCGGCATCTCCAAGGCGCGGAGCATGGTGCAGCCCCCTCTGCGGGAGTCACAAGGGCGGGCGGCGATCCCTCGTGGCTTTGTACAGTATGGGTAAGGAGATGGGGATGGCCGAGAGCAATTCAGCCTGGTTTGGGGGCAGGCTGTGTGCAGTTTTAAGCTCTAGTCAGGAGAAGGCAGATGTCGTGCTCCACTTTGCGGCCGCCTGCGACATGCTGGGGAGCAGCGTCCTTGCAAGGATGAGCCCTGGGCTGTGCGGGGAACGTGTACTCCCTTCGCACGCTGTCAGCCCCTCCGCTTGCGCCGTGGAGCCACGGCTCTTGTGCTGGCAGCAGCACCTCTGCAGACGCTGAGGAAGGGTCAGGATCTTCTTGCAATTATTATTTCATTATTTGCTTTTTGCCTGATGTGGCTGCAACACGTGGCACTGTTCTGCAAACGTGCATTAGGCATTCTTTTGCTGATGACGCCTCTGCTGTCTAGTTAGATCCACATGCTTTTTATGCTAAACTTTGCCTGCATAGCACAGATGCATAAGCAGGCCGCATTCAAAAACCTTGTGAAGCTGCAATCTTTTGGTCAGGGCTCTAAAAACGTACGGATTTTCTTTGGACCCTCAGTCTGGTGGCTCCTCCATCGAGCTTTTAGACTCCAAGCTCCTACTTGCAGTGCAAACCTTAGGTCTATACTTTGGACTTCCCTTCTGTTCTGTGCCTAGACAGTCCCTAAAGCAAACCTGTGCCCTGTATGGCCCGTGGGCTGGGCTGCACCCCTGAAGCAGGTTCCTGCCAGCTGTGGGGTGCTGACACACCAGCATGACTGTCCACATGCGCCAAGAACTGACTTGGGGTGCATGGATACAGCACCCCGTAACCAGCAGCAGGTGGGCTTACGTGGGTGTCAAGGGTACCTCCTCCGGGGACAGCATCAGGCTGGGGACGAGGGAAACGTGGTGTGAGGATGTGGCAGGCAAAAGCAGTAGAGGAGAAAATACCACAGTGCTTATGACTGCCGGTCTCTTTATCGGCTCATTTGCGGTCTCTAACAGCCCACCCCCTGTGCTGCCAGGGGGGTGTGGGCAGGAGGGGGTTAGCTCTTTCGTACAGCCATGAGATAAACAGAGATAATCGCAGTAAATGGTCCTGTTCTTGAATATCGCCTTCCTGACTCAGTGTGGGATACTGGAAAACTCACAGCTTTGCTGTGCTTTGGCATCCCCATCCCTGGGAGGGGCAGCATCGGGCTGGCCTCCGTGCAGCAGTGTTGCGAGACTATCGCATCCCCTTTCTTTGGTGCAAGAGATGTTGGGTATCAGAATGTTTCATTTGGGTTTATGCTGCTGGGATTGCAGTGCTCGATGCAGTTGTGTCCGTTGGGATTTTTTTGTGGCTTGGGGGAAGCACAGCACCGTTGTGTTGGGGAAGGCCAGTGGTGTTGGCGTGCAGCACGAACTCTGGATTTGCTGGCTGGATCGCCGTGTCCAGGGATGCTCAGGGTTAATGAGCAGAAAGAGGCTGCCGCAGGATGGCCTGTGGAGTCTCCCAGCGCCTGGGAGGAGAGGATGACCACCGCCTGGGGCGGTGCAGCGACCGTCGGGAGCAGAACTGGGTGCACTTTGCTCATTGTCTCCCAGAACTGGAGCTGGGCAAAGCCCGCGGCTGGTGCCTTTCGCAGGCCTGGCCCGCTGCCGCAAGCCCCGTGGTATTTAGCTCCCAGCTGGGAGCAAAACAGCTCGAGCGAGAGATGCCCGTGCTGTGTGTGTGTTGTTGAATATAGCTTGCGGCCCGGTCCGGACCGAGGCTGTTGTATCTGAGCTTGTGCAAACAGTAAGCAGCAGTGTTTGCCCTAAAGAGCCCGCAATGCAAACACAGAGAGACACTTTCTAATAGAAGAGGGCATTAATTGCAAATCTTGCTGTTGAATATTTTTACTGGGTTTTCCCGAAAGCCTCTTCCACCAGCATTGCCAACCTGAAGCATCAACAAATACAGGTCTGGCTTAGAAACTGATGTAATTAAGAAATACAAACACACAGAAAAGGGTGGGGGTTATTTGCCTCTGTTTTTTGAGCCTTGAGGCAGTCTCTTCTCAAGCTTTTTCATCTAGTCGCACAGACCAGACACTTTTCCAGCTTGTATTAAAAAAAAAAGAAAGAAAAATTATTCTCACAATAACAGCAGGTCACCGACTGTTTCTCAGGCTGTAATACGGCACAAACCCCTGCCTGCTACTTGGGGTTCTTGCTGCCATACCATACTGCCAAGGTTTTGGGGTTTCTTTCCTCATTACTGCTTTCTAGGATTCTCCCCCCTGTTGAAGCGTTGCAGTGTGGGTGCTGCTGTGGTGGTGAACCTGTGTATTTTCTCTGGGATGAGTCTTTCTTTCCAGCTATCGGTTGTAAAGCCCACAGATGCGTCTGCTTGTACTGGAACAAAATGTACAAAAAATACAGTCCTCAAGGACATGGCTTTGTGTACTACAGTGGCTGATGTCAGAGGATGGAAGAGGTCTTGTTTTCTCCGGAAATCTTTATTCTTAATGTGCATTCGAGAGAGAGAGAGAGAGAGAGGCAAAAAAGTGTGTTCTGCTAAACCTAAGTTAAGAAGCTTGTTCAATTTTTAAACAGTTACATAAAGCCATCAAAGTCTGACAGGAGAGAGATGCAAGTTTGTGCAAAAGAGAAAGGGAGACAGAACCTGAAGTGGAGTGTTAAAGTTAATTCCCCCAGGCTTGCACCTAAAACAGCCTTAACTCACAGATGAACCCACTCCTGCTCTATCGTTTTCTTTTTTCTCCCTTTCTCCTTTTTTCCCCTTTCTTGACAAAGGTCTTCATGTTGCTGAACTCCTGGCTAAGTGTGAATGCATCTTATGTCAACACTCTGCTGCTTTTACCAAACCAGCTCCAGGTCCAAATAAGCATTTCTGTGCTACCCTTGGGGAAACAAATCTGTGGACATAAGCAATGGGAATAGGGCTTGTCTGAAACACAGGCGGGGATCCTGGGCTCCTGCATGTTTTTTGCTCCTCAACAGCTAGGTCTGCGTGAGATTCCCTGTTTGCTACTGCAAATGTTAACATTTGGGGTACTCAACACTACCAAGACTCAAGCCTTGGTGGAGAGCAAGTGCTGCTTTGGCCCATGGCTTAAAACCAGCTAAGCCTTCCAAAAAAGTCTGCCAGTTCCTGATGGTGGCTTTTTCTCAATGAAAGAAGAAATTGGAAGCTTAGGATAGTGGGCTTTGATGTAAGGCTGCCAAGGATCACAGCTAACTGCTGGTGAGGAGTGGGTGCGGGAGAAATTTGGGGCGCATTCATGGGAGTCACGTTGTCCCTTCCAAAAGGAAGAAGTAGGGCTAGTCTGCAGGGATAGCACCACGGTCACACCGTGCCGTACAAGTCTTGCAGTCAAAAATATACCGATCTGCGAAAGAGCGCAAGAAAGGGCGATCAGACAAAGTTTTGATGCTGTCTCTGCCCTTGCTGGTTTTGATGCACCTGAGGCCAGATCCCTCTTTGGCACTGTGCTGTCCATGGACCTGTGCTGGACAGTCAGAGGGGCCTGGGCATCTGGTCACGACAGCCGCCATTATGACTGTGTAGGATGCTGGAGGAATTCCGTTCATACCTTTTCTGGGCTGCTGGCTGTAACAGATGGGAGTATGAATTTCTTAGGAGCTCAGAGCTGGGAATTCATCTGTCTTTGAGGGTTCTGAAACATAGTCATGGAGTTCAGACCCAGGTTTGACCTCACATCTGCTATTCTTGTTTTCTTGGCCGGTTGTTTGATTTGAACACTGCCATTCCTACCTGAAGTCAGAGGCTGGTAGGGCGCTTTGCCCGCAGTCTTTGGATGTGGTTTCCTGATCTTCAAAGTTTACTGAGCTTCCGTTTTGTTGTCGGGTCTGATGATGTTTGTCACTCCCTTTACCAGAAGAGAAGAGATTGGCAAATGGACTCTGAGCAACTCCCCAGCACCCCTTGACCATTCTCCTCCAGGCAGCAGATGCACCTCCAGGTACCTCCTTGCAGGTAGTGATTCAGGAGCTGAATGGGGCACTCTTCGTTAGGCAATAGATGTTTGGTAAGGGCTTGTGCTATAGTGTCACTCCTCTCTGGATAAGGCACAGAGATGTTCCAGGTCTTTGAGTAATATTAATCTATTTATATCTACTACCTAGATACTAGAAATCCATTATATCTGGTTCTGTCTAGACGTGATCAAGGACATACTTTCAACTCCCATTATTTTTCGATAGCATTAATATTAAAGCACGTCTTTGTCTTAAAATGTATTCAGAAAGCTGTAGTTATTGAGGAAATTCACAAAGAATAAAAAGAAGTCCTCTGACAAAAAGGATGTCATATCACAGAAGTATACATGGAGGGTAGCTGGCACGTCTGCTATCAGAGTGCTTTCCCCCAATCCCCCCCACGACTCTGAGCTATCGTTCATGTGTGGCTGAACAGGCAAATGAAACTCATATGATTTCCCCTGGGTCATGGAGGACGGCTGTGATAGAAATGAAGTAACTGCTCTTGACTCCCTGGCCTCTGTATAGGTTACAATCCTTTTTATTCAGCTGCCGAACTTTCTAATGTCGTATTCAGTATTGAGAACCTAGCTTTGGTTAACCTCAGGCATTCACTTTCTTCACATCTGCTGTAAAGGAGATGTTTAGATGAAAATTGCTACCACACCTATCATGAGCATAATAATTGTTCCAGTCGAATCTTCAGGAAATCACAGTTTAATGGTGCTTGGTTGGTAGTTGGAAGCCCTGGCTTGCCACTCTTGGGAGAGTGGAGTGGAGGTGGGAGCCAGGAATCTTAGGAATTTTCCTTAGATAAGGAAGGTTTGTGTCAGGAATGGATGTATCTTCTTTCTTATGCGCAACAAGGCTTTGTTCCATGCGAGGGATTCCTAGAGAAAACAATTGGGGAAAAAAAATGCTCAAAATTCAGGTTTGCCCTTTAAAAAATTAATAGCATTTGAGCCTCTGAAGTGCTCTCGTGCTGTCTGTAAATTGCACCGTTTCCTTCCTGTGTTTGAGAAGTGCCTGAACCTCCTCCGAGTCTCCGCAAGCTGCAGGACGTCAATGTTTACTTGAGGGTACCTGACTCAGTGGCATTATCTGTGTCTCACAACACTGTCTCCAGCCTGAAGGTCTAACCAAAAAAATCTGGTTTTAACACGATCAGAACACAAAAACTTCTGTACTCTTTGTGCATCTGAAGAGCTGCCCCCGTGTCTGCATGGCAGCGTCCCGAAGGGACTGACTGCTTTGGTAGGACTGTGCTAAAGGTCTCAGTGCCAAGAAACTCGCTGTGTAAAGTTTTTTCTTTTACCTTGTTGTCACAGGTGGGGGAAACTTTCCTCCCTTCATGCCCGGATCACTGCGTGCGTTAGAGCTGCCGCGTTGCACTGTTGAGGTAGTTACGGTTCAGGGATAAGTGCTTCCCTGCTTTTACGGTGCTGGGGGATTCTTGGGGATGACAGGCACTATCTAAATACAAGTAATTGTCATTAGAAAAACTCAAAATATTTCTGCTCACACAGCCTCAGGTAAAGGACTAATAATGAAGATGGGCCACAAGGGAGGCAATTCTTGCATAATTAAATCACTGGTGTTTGTATGACAGATGAAACAGAAATATTTGGTCTGCTCAGTGGGGATACAGTCACTGCTCAGTCAAAAATCATGTGGCAGGAGGAGAAAGAGGAGTTTGCAATTACTGTGCCCGGCGTTGGCGTGCCTTAGAGCGCAAGGACAGTGCAGTGGGAGCTGAGGATGGCTTCAGCCAGCCCTGGAAGGCAGGAGGGCTGTGGAGCAGGTGGCCGCAGCGATCTCGGTGGTGGAGGGCACTGGTGTCGACTGATTAGAGAAAACGGGGAGACTGACCTGTTTGGTGCATCTCTCTCATCAACACTCTGAATTTCCCAGGGATTGAAGAAAGTTTTTGGAAACGAGCAGCAGAGGAATTCTGATGAAACAGCTGCCAAGGAACAAAGCGTAATAAGCTGGTGATGTGTATGCCGTGTCTCCTGGTGTGTCTGCCTGATACAGGCTGCCACACCTTTCCTGTGGGAATGGTGAAGTGCCGGTATCCTCATCGTAGGCACAGATAATGGGGACACTCAGAATTGACCTTTAATTTTTAAGTTGAGACACGTAAGCTGGACTTTGCATGAACTTTGGAGAAGGGTGTGAGCGAGCCGTTTGTCGGAGTGTGAGTTGCCAGCAAGATGATGCTTGGAGGGTAACTATTTCTAACTCAGCAGCCCTTCCCAATAAACCGTATCTCTGCGTATCCCTCAGCTTTAACTGCAGGCAGCATTTTGTACTTCCTGGACAGTTCTCAATGTTCCTATCCACCTCTCTTAGTCTGAACCCAGTTTTATGCTGGATTTGAGCCGGTGCCAGTCCGAGCTGTGCTGGGGACACAGCAGCACTCCCAGACACTGACTTTTTACCTGTACAAATCTGCTGCGCAGATCCAACTTTCTGCCTTATCCAGACTTCCCAGTCCTAAGACTGAACCCCGATTTCTGTTTAAAGCGTTGCAGTGGCAGCTTCTCAGGTGAGCTATCTTTGTTCTGGATGTGAGAAACCTGACGGGGCTGCACTTTGTTCCTGAGCTTTCAAAGTAGCATGCCTGAAATAGAAACACCGCACAGGAAGGTCTCCAGTAAAAATTACTTCCAATAGGCAACTCTCGTCTTGGATTATCACCCTAAGGATTCAGTAAGGTTTGGTTCTACTTGAAGGTCATCCCTGCAGGTTCAGTCCTGAGCCTTGTCACGGTGCCACGGGAAGGGGCTGAGACACGCAGCTGGCTGGGGGTGGAGATTTTCCCCTGTTAGGGAGCTCCCTGTTTCTCTGCTCCCACCTGGGAAGCAAGGAAGGCAGCGCAGCCGAGAAGCAGCACGCCAGCAGTCCCCGGCGGGTAGATAGCCCCATGGGGCTGTTGCACATCAGCATAATTGAGAGCAGTCCAAAGGATTTCTCTTGTGAATTAGACTGACTTACAGTGACTGCTCAGGGATAGAGAAAACCCGTTCCCTGCGGCAGCTCTAAGCCGTGCTAGGATCTGAGTGGGCTCCCAGCTGCTGCAGGAGTAGGAGATTGCAGCATTTATAACCTCTGCTGTGCTCAGCAATGGAAGAACAAATTGGAGGTCCCAATGGGACCCATCTCCCACAATTCCCCTTGTTTCTGAGGTTTTTGTTAGCTGTGTCTAGCTTACAGGTAAAGATGGGTCTCTCAGTGCTGTCTTTGTCTTTCTAGTGCCATTGATACTGTTCTGAAAGTCAAGCTAGCTTTGTGGTTCCTGTGTTTCTACCAGAGCTGGATTTTTGTTTTAATTGAACTATTTGTCCTTATGGAGACCAATTAGTCACTAATCTGTGGAGTATCTAGAAAGAGTGCTTGTCTTAACCCCTCTGGGCTCTGTCTCTCCAGCTACCAGGTCCTGGCTAGTCCTGGTGCTGGTTCTGCCACACGGATTCTTCTGCTTCCTTTCGAACACCGCAGGTGTCCCAGATGCTGCTCTCTGAATTCTGCCTCTCCATTTGTCTCTTCCTTTCTATCCTCTTGCTGTTAAAAAGAAAAGAAGGGAGGGGAAAAAAAGCAGTTTTGTGGTCTAGAGGGGTTCCCCAGTCTCCGGTAATTGTTGAAGTGTCAGCAGTCGTAAGAAGGGAGTCTAAATGAAATATCTTGCCTTCCTTTCCTAGCACGGCTCAGCTTATCCATTTTGTCACCTGAACTTACAAGCATCCATCAGTTAGAGGATGGAGATTTGCATAATTAGTGTTTTTGAGGTACCTTCTGAAATGCAGGAGAAGATACTCTTACACATCTCAGCTCTTATCTAATGAGGTGCTGACAAAGAGGTATCCATGGAGACATCCATTATAAGGCACTGCTCTGAAATCGGTTCTTTCCAATGCCTGTTAAAATGCCGAGAGGTTTTCTTAAGCATAATTTATACCATTTCTTTGCTTCATCCCTAAACAAAAATAGTTATGCCTGAATGTGATGAGAACCATAATTTTAAAAATGAGGTTTGCAAGCTCTTATTAAGAAACAGGGATAGGAGTGAATTGGGAGACAGGTACTGAGTTTTTTAAGGTATCCTACAGGGCCTTTGAGCACGGAGAACTACTGCTGGGATGCCAGGACAGAAAGCCTGTAGCCCTCTTGGCCGAAGAGAGGTGCTGAGCATCGCTGACCCCTGGGGCATCCTCAGCATCTAGCGATTCGCTTCATCTAGACGCCTCCGTGGTGCTGGGGGTGACCAAATTCCACCCATCCAAATGGGTCCATCCAGATTGGCCACGGAGATGGCGTCCTGTGAGGAGGACACCTAAACATCCTTAAGGGGCTTCCATGGCCTCTTTCCAAGGGGATGGAGCGGTGAGGCTGTGTGGTGGCCGCAGTTGCTGGTTTATGGTGTTTGCCAGCCTGTGAGAAATTACGGGAAGAGTTTTGGCAGACAGGAAATAATCCTCTATTCTTGCAGACTGGGCAAACTTAGTGGGGCACGGAATTCTGGTGTTTTTGGAGACAGGTGATCGCGTCTGTGTTGCAGTGCATGGATTTTCTTTAATTTCCTCTCTTTCCTTCCCTCTCCGCCATTGCTCTGGTCACAGCACTTTGCAATTCCACAACCCTCTCCAAGTCCTGAAAAAGGTGGCTGGGGGAAATCAGGCCTTTCTAATGCAAGAAAGGAGCTGGCAGCGTCAAGCTTCCTATCACACAGCTCTCCGTGTGCTCTGGCTTTCCTGCTGTGAGCCTTGAGCCCATACCTTTCTCTGTCCCGTGGCTGTGGGCTGGTCAGAGACATCTTTACCGCCTCAGCCAGCGTGGTGGTTTATGATTCTGCAGCTCACACACGTGTCTCTTCGGCTCTGACAATCTGCGCAGCATTTGTATATAAGCATTATCTGTTGTTACAGCAATATGCTGTTAAAAAAAAAAAAGAGATGGCTCTAACTCCACCCTTTCTCCTTGCCTTTCCTGTTTTCTTGCCCTTGCATGGTGAAAATAGGAGTTTACTGAATCCTGCATATCTGACTTGGTTATTTATAGCTTGAGGCTGTTGGGGTTTATTTTTGAGTTCAGCTAATGGGTTATTCTTTGTTGGAGCTGTGAAGAGGATAGGAAAAACCTACAAAATATTAGAACCCAGACTGAAGTGATGATTAAGCTGTGTGCACAGTCCTCCTCTGATCTGTTCCTGTATCCACGTGAATACCCACAGTCGTGTGTTCATTAAAAAATAAATATCAATCTCTAAAGCAGGAGGATTCTCCCAAAGGGAAATCTGAACCGTGGCTTAGACCGCACTAGCTGACACGTACAATTCACACTGTGTTGTTAAGTCATGTAAGTCATCTAATTAGAGAGCATGCTCCTGTGACCTGGTCTGAAGGCTTCGGCGTGGAATTAGGAGGCTGGAGACGTGCTGCCGGCTGCTTGGGCAGGGCAGAGGTAGTCCCATCACCTCTCTGCACCCTACCTTCAGTACTGCTTCTGCAGAAAGCCGTGTGCCTTCAGGTCTGCTGGGATGGGTGGCTGGAAGTTTTCTGCAGAAGCATAAAGAAGGTGGGATTGGTTGTTCATCAGGGAGTTGCAGCATCTCAGTATTTGAAAATTCTGCGCTGGCTTGCACAGAAGGAAGATGGGCTTCTTCACGTACATCCGAAGTAAGTGGATTCTTCACTTACGGGCTCGGAGCACTCCTAGATAACTCATTTGAGAATTAGGGTATCATCTCCAAGCGAGGTCAGAGCCTAAAACTTTATCCTTCTCTGTCATCCAGGCGTATTCTCTCTGTCTGGTGAATTTGAGGATTGCTGGGCAGCCCTCAAGCTGTGGAAACTTGCTGAGCTCCAGCAACTGGTGTCTCAGGTGTATTAGTTAAAGCAGTGGTTTCTGAGCTGTGCTCCATGTGCTGCTTTGAAGGGATCTCTAAACAGTAACTAAGAAAAGTGGGTCTAAACAACGGGCAGCTTAAATTCATCTTTGAGTGATCTATCGCCTTGTGCTTCTCCACCTGGAAATTTGTTAGTGCTCTACAAGCCAATTCGGCTGGATGCCACAAGGTTAGGCACCTGTAATTGAGCTGACCGCTCAGGCATGGCCATTGTGGAGCAGTCCATCAGCTGTAAAGATCTGGACAAAATTAACCTAGCAGCTGCGCTCCTCCGGCAATGGGGAGCTTTGGGGAGGGTGCCACCAGGATCAGGGAAAAGACAACTCCAGCACCTTTGCTGGGGGTGGTGCATAAAGTGCTGAAGTGACTGAGAGGGTCTGGTGGTGAAATTAGTATCTGAAGACAAATTTTTTTTTTTTTTTTTTATTATATCAAAGAACAGGGAAGAGAAAAAGGGGCTTGGCTGTTTAGGAAGAGCAAAAAAGATTTGAGCATCTCTGGGCATTTGAAAGAGTCTGGCTTCTCTTTTCTGACAGTCTCCTTTTAGCACGTACTGGAGACATGGCTTTCTGTTATCTGAGCTATCTGAATATTCAAGTCGCTGTGGATAATGCAGACTTAAGTGGAAAAACAAAAATGCGAAAACAACAACTTTCTGGCAGCAGATTTCAGCCTGACATCAGTCTCTAGCTGACAGTTTGTTTGGATACTGAGAAGGGTTGCAAGGGGAGGGAGGAGGGTTGAAGCCGTGTTTGTGCTGAGCAGGAATTATGAGAGCTCGGAGGAACTGCAGCCCCCCAGATCTTTAAATGCACTCTGAAAAAAATCTCAATGGGGAGCTCCCCGTACGCCAAACCAGTCCCTACCGTCACCTCTGTTCTGCTCCTTCCCTTTCCCGTCCCTGCAGGTGCTGTGGCTGCCAGGTCTTTGATGTGCAGACACAGCGATGCGTGTTTCATTCCCTAATCGGAGCCCGGATAGTTTTGGAGTAGGGGGAATGTTCAGGGCTCCAGATTGTACACAATGCGGCAAAGATGTGGGGAGGAGGGAGGGCAAGGGGGGTATTGGAGCAGGCAGGAGCGTTCGGGCTTGCGTGTGTGAGGGGAGGCAGCAAAATGTCGCTGGAGAACCCCTCTAGGTTGGTCCCTTGCTGCTATTGCAGCCCTTTGATTCTCCAATCGCAATAATTTTCTCCAGGGTTGAAAGAAAGGACATTTAATGGTGGTTCCCCCCATCCCTGCGGCACTGCCAGCCCGAAGCATTCACAAGTCCTGAGTCAGTCCTCACCATCTACCCCCAAATTATAACACTGATGGAAAAATTGCATCTTTGGAATAGAAATGAAAGGAACATGTTAGTTTTGGGTTCTTTCTTTAAACTGGCCTTTGCGCCGGAGCTTTTGTGGTGCATTTGGCTTATGTGTCTCAGTCCCGTGCTCCTCTGCCTCCAGTTTTGCTCACACTGGGCGCGTGCAGACTGCTGGCACTTGATACAGGGGAATTAAAAGCTAGCATTTGATGAATCTGTGACTTCTAGGTGATCTGCGACTTGAGCCAGGCTTCAAAACCCTTCATACCTTGCGATCCACATGCAGAGATTTAAGTGCTGCAGAATGCTGCTGGGAACACCCAGTGCTAATAAAGGGCTTGAGAAACCCAGCTGAGATCTCGATTTTGAAGCAAAGAGTCACTAAGCATCTGTGGTTTTACTTGAGGCCCATTTATATCTATTATACGTATTAGTCAGAGAAGAGTGTCGGGGCTAGCTGCAGTACAAGGCAAGGTGCTGTATTCATCACAGGAATAATCCCACTACCTGCCTTCAAATTAAATCTGCAATGACTTTTTTTTTTTGACCCTGAGGATTGCAGCAGAAGTGCTTATTTTGGTGTTATGCTATGTGATATCTTGCAGTGGAAAGAGAGCTCATTGTTTTCTTGCAAATCTGTCTGTAAAGGCGTAAGATGTCAGATTTTTTGACCCTTAGCACTGCTGCTTTTCTGAGCTTATGGCTTCCACAGGATGGTCATGGCATGGACTGTGCGAATGCTCCTTGCCCAGATCTTGAGGGTGTGTGGCTTAGCTCCGAGCCTCCAGTGGCACGGGAAAAGGGATTTTCCTTCACTGCTCAGTGCCCTTCTGCATGAACAACTGATGGCTCATCTGTCTCTCACCGGCTCAGCAGCTTAGAGTTGGGTTTATGTTACACTTGTGGCTAATGTTAATTTATAACCTGTTTTCTCTCTTCTGGCAGTGTGCTTTAGCTTCTGATTTGGAAATTAAGCTAATAGCATTTTAGGTAATTTAAAGAATCTGTATGTGAGTGTATGCCTGGTGGGAATATACAGCAGGTAGTTTCCCACATAAAGAAGGTTAAAGGCCTTTGTGAAGGCTGGAAATTTCCTTTGCTTTCAAAACAGGCTTCTAATCCAAAAATAGCAGCGAGCTGGTAGCTTGGCTTCTTGTTTATTAGCAGCAGATGCTGCTAATAGATGCAGAGAGCTGTCTGGAGGAGCGGTGTGCACACAGGGCACCGAGGTACCTTGCTGGTTGCTGATCCAAAGCAGACACTCATCACGGGATCAGATCCACACATTCCTTGTGGGATTCCCAGGCCTGCTCCCATTGCAGGGAAAATACAGCAGTGACAAGCCATTATTTGCTCTCAGCTGTCCCAATTGGCAAGGAAAAAATACAACTCAAGAATCTATTTTATTCTGTGATAGCTATTAGCTTTTATACCTATGCAGGCAGACATTCCCTGTCTGCATGTGATGATTATGCAGAAATTGGGACAGGAGCTAGCTTTGGAGTTTCAGGGCTCATCTGGGAAAATCTGTGTCCTTCTATTACAGAGTTGTGCAGTTTGCAGAAATACAAAAATGAGTGAAACCAAGCGTCTGTTCATGCAACAAATCTGCCTTTCCCCAAACGTCAGGACTGTTCTCATGGCTGATGTCAGGACTGCATCATATAGCTGAGGTTGTGGTGGCAGAAAATAAATTAATGGCGAGGCACTGGAAGCTGCTTCTGTGGTTGGTATGTTTTCTGGAAGGTGGCATCCCCGTTCTGCTCTGGGGTGTTGCCTTCCTTGGTTGCGTTTGGGGCAATGCAGGACGCAGCATTGAGGTCTCCTGTTGAGGACCTTCAGTAATTCAGTCTCTGCTATGGAGTAAACCCACCTTGTTGACAGTGCTGCTGATGCTTGTTTTACTGGCTCCCTTTCATGCTGTAAGAATGAACGCAGACCTTCCTCTCATGGTACCCTGTGTGAGCATGCAGATATGATAGAGCGTGTCCATCGCCGGACCGAATTACTGCCTTCGTGAGCAGATTCTGCCCTGGCCTGAGACGCACACCTCCAAGCTGAGGTTTGCACAGCAGCCGGTGGAGCTCTTCTAAAGGCAAAACTCAGTTCAGCCTCCACCTGCACCCAGCGTGGATTCCGTAGGTTTGTTCTTGGCTCACAGAGCATTGGAAGGATGTTACTTGGTGGGAGTCAAAGATGACTCCGCAGGACATTGCTGGGAAAATCGTGCTCTAGGTGAGTTAGAGCCCAGGGCAGGGTGGTCTGGGGCTGATTCTGGGAGCCGTACCTTCCCCTGAGCTCAAATCGAGTTGCGCCGCTGAAGAGGCTGTGGGATAGGATGTGGCTCCCAGGCATCTTCCTCGTAGCCCTCTTGCCTGTTGGATGCTCTTTGCTTAACGACTGTCCGGCACTGTTAACCCCATCCAGAACCTGTGTTTCTGCGAACAGTAATTCTTCACGCTCTCTCATGTGGTTCCTGGAAAACTTTTTTGTGTCCAGTGGTCTTCTATTTTCCATTTCCTCCAGCTCCCTATCTTTTTAGCTTATACAACAAAACAAAAGACCCTGCTAAATTCCTGTAATTATAGTCATCCAAGCAGGCACATTCACGATAGGCTTAATAAGGCAGCAACATGTCAAGCCTTTGTTTCTGAGAAGGGGGAAAAAAAGTCCTTTAGTACTTCAGTACAGTTTATGACTGTTTCTGTGTATAATTTGCAAGGCATTAAAGCCAGGCCTGGTGGTGGCCCAAAAAGGCAGAATGCAGTCATGAAAATGGAAACAAATTGTGCAGTTCCCCACTGTTATCGGACTCATTGCAAGTGAAACATCCAGGAGGAATTTTAACTCGTGGCTTTTGATGCTCTAACTTAGTCGTAGCAGGGCTTTTGCAAGGCAGGAGTTAACCCACTTCATTTCCATTTGTTGCGGGGTAGGGTCTTTCTCTCTCCCGGCCAGGGTGCACAAAGAGTCAACATTGAGCCATCAGGTGATTTATCATTTAAAAAGTTTTATTTGAAAGAGATTGGGAATATTGATGCACGGAAGGGTAGCATTCATTTGATCCCAGGGATCCCATGTTCAGTACTGTGTGGTGGGGTCAGAAAGGAGGAAAAGGGGGCGGCAGGAGCCTGAATGCGTCTGGTGTCAACGCCCTGGCTGCACGGAGACGACACTGGAGCTCGGGGTCCCACGGCAGCTCTGCGTGGGCTGCTCTGATTTGGGTCAAAACCACCTTTGTCTCTTTGGGCGGCATCTCCCCAGCAGGGAATCTGCAAAATAGATGTTCAGTTCTCTAAAGCACCTTGGGGTTTTACAGCGAGGGCTTTCATGGGAATGCAGTGTTTCATGTTATTGTTCACCACCTGGGCGTGCAGTGATGTATGGTCTTTAATAAAGCGGATAGGAAGAGCTGCTTGAGCTGGCCAGAGGTTCTGCCTTCCTTATCGACTTACGTATATTTGCAGAAGGCCCAAACCTACCAGCATGATCTGTTATAGCTGATGTGCATTTAATCCTATCCCCTTTGACCGTGGGTGTCGCAGAGCTGACCCAAGGGTTTTATCCAGGTCTTCCATCAAGTGACGACAAAAGGCAGCGGCTGTTGGGGGTAACAACAGACAGGCTGGAGGAACAAAACCCCTTCTGCGGCTGCAGGAGGTGATATTTTATCACCTTTGTTCTCTTTTTAGCCACATAACTATTCCTGGAAGAGCTAATATTACCTCCCCGTGTCTATTTTTTAGAAGCTGGGAAAACAAAAATCCAATTGAATGTCCTTGTTTCCAGGTGAACTGATGGCTGATCTGTACAGTTGGCTCCGAAACCCCTGATGAGCTCTTACATCACCAGCCCTTGGTGTGGGGAGGCATCGAAATAGGTGGTTATGGAAGCGGCAGCATGAGAGGGATTTAAAAATATTCAGTAGTTTATTTAATCTTAGTGACAGACTGTTTGGGAGTTACTTTCTGTGCCTTCCCTGGGCATGATGCAGATAGTCACGGAACACACTCGTCTCGTTTTGCTGTAAAAAAGCAGGTCCTGAGATGGTTTCAGTAGAGGCTCAATTCCAAAAGTCAGAATTTAGGCAGGATATTTATCCAGGATTTGACAGTGTGTCTTGTCCTAACGTTTCCCATTGTATCCGGGATGCTTAAGGCTAGATTAGAGACGGGGAAGCGAGTGTAAAAATGGATTGCAGAGGTTCATGTTTATTCCCTGAGTGACATCCATAGCAATGTTGCTCCGATTAGAGAGAAGGGATGATCCTTCTAACTGCCACTCTGCCACTCCACCTGGGACCCAGCAGACAAGTGTGCTCTTTCTACATTTTAACATCGCCAGTTAAAAAAAGCCTTTAGCTGGTGATTTTGTCAGTGAGACACAGGTCAAAATCAACTCTGCTTCGTTCTCCCAAAGCTGTGATGTCGCTGCGGAGTGAGAGGAGCAGGCGGTGCCGTGCCTCTGCCTTCCTCCGGCAATGGTGAGGTGGAGAGAGACGTGGCAACCTCTGTGTGGAAGGAGGGACGGGTTGTCCTTGGGTCAAGGGAAGAAAAGCAAGGCATGATGTTGGACTTGCTTTCCCCAGAGCTGACGGGGTGAGACTGGGGCTGCCCTTGGTCGCAGAGGGACTGGTGGGACTGGAGTACCAGGGCCAGGAGGGAGCCGGGCTGGGCATGTCTCTCCACCCGGGCTGGCTGTGTGGTCCATCAGGATGCTTTTTTGCTGAAAACACTGCTTGAACGTTTAGGTAACGGCTGCCTGTTTGTGGAGAGGCGTCAAACCCCAAGTGTCAGTGAAGGCCAGGGCAGGCGTGGAGGAGCCACGTCCCCCTCATCGCTGCCTTGAGACACCTGGAAGAAGGGCTTGGTCTCTCCCAGGAGTGTGTAAGCTCAGGGGAAGATGCTTCTCCTCATGAATAAAAAAATGAGTGGCAGTCAGGACCAGAGTTTTTAATTAAAACGTCTTTTCTAAGTAGCTCGCCGATAGCAACCATCTTGAACAGCATGAGTAGCATGATTTGGTGAGCAGTTGGCATCAGAGCCATCTGAGGCACTGAGAGAAACTCTCAAAGATGCTGTAAAACCACCTAAATAATTAAAACTAATAATAATAAAAAAACCTGACAACTTCAATGTTTAAAAATTAAACGTTTTGATGAAATATTAAATGCTAATTATTTCCTTGCACTTGTTGTGCTGGCATCAGTTCTCTTGATGTTAGCAATATATCTTCATGTATCAGTAACTGAAGTGTATTGTCAGCATTAGTACTACACTTACTACACAAGGCCCAAACCCCAAAAGCTCTAAAGCGTGTGTTTGATTTTAAGTGTTGAATACTTTGAAGTCTGCTTTACTGGACTGGCCGTAATGCCGTGAATACCAAAACCATCCAGCTAAATGCCACAAAATCTTTGGCCGTTTAAAAGAGCCCCTGCGCTCGCTGCAGGGATCTGACAGTCTAATTCCAATAGCGAGCACGGTGAGGTGGGCTTAATCGATACGCGAGAGACTAAATGAAAAGCAAAATGAGAGGGCAAAAGTATATTTGGAAAGCATTTTATGGCTTTCATGTTTTGTATGTCATTCTAACTTTTAGTCAGTTCAGTTGAATTAATTGTTTGATATTAAAAAAAAAAAAGTAATTGAACTTAGCTCAGGGTGGGCAGATGAAAGACCTGACTAGCAGAGGAAAATGCCCGCATGTGTTTCTTTGGTTACTTGCTTTCCTTTCTGTGTGAGAATGTATCAGTGTCTTCATTTTTAGGAAGATGGCTGCTGATATTATCCATGAAGGAAACATCAGTACAATACACCCCCAGGGGCCTGATTCAGTACACCCTTCTTCTCTTGCTCCCCCCCCAATAATGGGGTATTTTACACATTTGTAATCACCTTGGGGGGTATGCAAACATCTGAGAATCATTCTTCGCCTCTTACTGCGGATATTGGGAGATCTGCTGATGTTTGCCAGTTGGAGACTCCTTTCTCTGGCACGCACCTGGCCTTGCCAAGAAACCTGCCGTTTGCTGCCGTGGCTTTGGGCGCTCAGCGCTGCGAGAGGGTGCCTGCGCCCTGTCCTGAGGCACCGCTCGGAGGGAGCGCGGCGTGCGGATAGCCAGTGCTCCCGTTTCGGGGGCAAAAATGACATGAGTTCACTCTCCAGCACTGCAGATCTTTAGAAATCACTGATGTCTGGAAAAATAATTGGAAGTGAAAGATGTGACACGTTTTACGGCCGCTTTGCTTTGAAATTAAGGTGGTTTCTTTGCAATGTGGGATTCTCCTTCAAGAGGTGTCCGAGCCTTGTACTCAGCAGAAAACGGGTGGATAGCCTTTCCCGTCCTCCCCGCGCTCGTCTGATAGCTAAACCACAGGCTGCTGCTGCTTCAAACTTGCATAGGTTTTCATCGTGTTGACACAGCATTTCAGGCTGAGCTTGGCCTACATTTGGCTTTCTGGAATAGCAGGACTCTGTGGCTGTATTTAAATGAAATTACTTCTATAAAAAGTGGCGGCTGGTTTTAAAAGCTAAAGCCTTCCTTTTCAGAAATGCTGTCACATACTGTGCAAGTGAAACAGGCAAACCACAGCCAGCTTCCCCCAGCACCCTTTTGCTGACAGTGCCCCGTGCCAGGTGCTTCCAGGGAGACGTATGTGGGATGAAATGCTTTTCCCCTTGACTTACATCCTCATACAGAAGAGCTGAAGGTTAGCATGGAAGTGTGAGAGTTCATATTGCTTCTCTGGCTCCTGCCCTTGCTGCTGGCTCTCCGGAGGTCTGGACGGTTGGAGCATCTCTTTGCTCATCTGCCTGAGGTTTCTCAGCTAACCCAACTGAGAACCACTCCTTTGGGTGACTGTGGGGACAGCCCGCTCTGGTCCCAGCAGCACTTGGCATCGCCCATGGCACGGAGGCTGCATTCAGGTTCGCGTGGTGTTAGCTTTTTAGAGAGGATGCTGCAGAGTTGGGGGGGGACGCTTTGCATGGTCATGCCTTCCCAGGGCACTGCTTATTTTAGACCAGGCATGAAGGAACTATTAAATATTTTTCAATTATTATTTGAACTGGAGAAATGTTTGCATTTGGGGGTATTTGTCCTGCTGTTTCATCATCTCAAAGACATTCGGGCAGCTTTTTCATTTTCTCCCTCCCACCGTATCAGTTCATGAGTCTTAAAAATATTCCGGTGTGCAGTTTCAAATAGGATTTCCAAAGCAGGTGGGAGATGCACATGAATGCACATCTGGGAATAAGAGCAGAGCCTTGCTGAAGGAAAAGTATTTGTTGATTTGCTAGAATGTGCCTCGTTAAAGTGAACAGCATCTCTTGTCTCTGAAAGAGCAGCTTGAGAAGACAGATAAGAGTGGAGAAGCAGGGAGAGCCCAGGGATGATCTGGGATTCCCAAAGCTTGGCTCAGAGTATGGAAGTGATATTGTGGGACATGGTTTCAGCCTGAAAGCGCTTCTGTAAGATTGAAGCTTGACACTAAACATTCAGCCTTTGGTGAATGGCTTTGGAGAGAGAGGAGGGGATCTAAACGAGGAATCAAAGTCAGGTCTTCCCACCATACGCTGTAAAGAAAAGAAAGCAGCAGCTTCCAGCTCGGCATCACACGACGGCTGCAGCTTGAGCAGGTGGGGAATGGGGCGTGTTGATCACCACACTGCTAAAGAAAAATGTGCTTCTAAAAGGGTAAAGAAATGTTGATTTGTCCTTGGAAGTGATAAGGGGGGGGGGGGGGGGGCACGGGTGGGACAGATGGCTCAGGGGGCTTGTGCTGAGAAATGGGTTCATTCAGAATGACTGTCTGTCCTGCCCAGCTTGCTGGTGGGGAGGGAAAGCCAGGGAACTGTGCCTTTTTGGCAGCTCCTCTGGGATGGGGAGCGTTAGTGCCTCCTGCCCGATTGCCCAGGTACCAATAGCTGTGCACAGATGGTAACTGAAAGTGCTTTGAGGGCACAAACTTGTCCATCTCCGTGTCCAGGAGCACTGTACACGGTGTCCTCGGGTCAGTGAGGCGCTGGTTTGCTCTCAGGAGGAGCTGGATGAGGTCCTACCTTGGGGCAGAAGTTGGCAGGGTCATGGGAGGACGGGGAACGGACCGATGCTTTCCTCTTTTTGGGGGGGGTGGTCTCTAAGTCATGTTTAACGAATGGTGCAGTGAGGCTTTTGTTGCCAGTGCTTATCCGAGACCTGTTTTGGAGTCTCGAGGGTTATTAAACTAGCATCTATACCCAACCCTACATTCACTAATAACTTCTAAAAGCAGAAACGATTAGCAGACTCAGTGGGAGAAGAGCTTTCAGGGAGAAGCAATTTAATGTGCTGAAAGACTGCATATGCAACATAATCGATGTCGTGTACTGTATGAACATACCAGAGGTGGCTTTCCAGCAAGCTTCACGTACACTGATTTTTCAGGCTTTAATAGTCTTCCTAAGCTCAAGAAAGCACTAAGCTCCTTGAGGGAACAAATAAAGCAAGTGGACACAAAAAGTAGTTATATCAAGGATAAATTGCCCTGTTGTTCCTGTTTCTTATGGAGCTTTTGCAGTGTACCTTGGCTTCCTGAGGCAGGTCAGACCCACAGTCCTCCCGTGATCACCAAGGATAACTCCTTGTCAATGAGCTCTGTAGATGTTTGAAGGTATTACTAAAACCTGTATGCTTTATAGGGAAGGCTTGCAGGAGGAGCCGCTTCCCGGTGAGAAACTGCAGGGCTGCCAAAGCTTGCTGCACTTTGTTGTTTCTCAGCCTGGCGTACTCTCATCCTCATGCCCAGGGAAAGGTTTTTGAAATTAAGGATGTTTGCAGTGAATAGCGGCTCCCTGGTGGCAGCACCGCGGGGCACTGCCTTGTCCCGGGCAGGGCCGTAAATGGGAACGGAGCAGGATTGCTCATCGCATCCAGCATGGTCGAGAAGGGACTAGTTTCCAGTTTCCCTTGCACTGCTGTGGTGCCTCTAGGCTTGGTAGAGTTATTTGAAACCTCCAAGAGAAATGGGGCCAGCATGAAGCTCCCACATGGTAACTGCAGAGCTACACGAGGTTGCCAGGGATTTTTTGAGTCCTGCTCATGCGCGTTCCCCTGGGGAACATCCCTGCCGGCACCACTGCCCATCCCGTATCGTTAAACCGAGAGCTGCTGAATGAGCACAACAACAATTTAACGTTTTGGGGTTTTGCAGTAAATCCAAATGTAAAACTCCTGTTGAAGCCAGTAGGACTGCAATGTCCAGTAAGACATCTCCCCTCTTCTTTTTCTCCTGTTTATTCACCACGGCTGACACAGCAGTGATGGACCAGTGAGCACCCAGGCTTATGCTGAACAGTTTCGTTAAGGGCTGCTTGAATATTTTCCATTGAGATTGTGGTTTTGGGTCAGAAAACTAGATTGACAACCAATTTTTCTGTTCATTCTGCTACCTGGAAGTTTTTCCTTTCTTTCTGAGGGTGAAGGCTTAAATAAGAAAAATCAGAAAGTTTTAAGGCTCTGAAGTATAATCAAGTGTCTCCGTCGGCACACTTAGCTTTTGCATTTTAGCTGAAACTGAAAATTTTCTTCAGAAAACTTGTTAAAAAAACCCAAAACCCAAACAAAAACCTTCCACAACCTAAGCCTGTTTTTAATATCTGTGAGCATTTTGTGCAGAGGCCGCAATTTCCGGATCGGCTCCGCGATGGCTGTGGTACAGCGTGCATTTGAGTGTTCTTTGCCTTGGGCCTTTATCCATTGTACGGTTTTTCTGGGGGCTGTCAGATAATGGCTGCCTTCAACAACGAGCTCCATTTCAGTGAAAGAGAAAGTGAATGTTGTGTATAATTCCTGTAAATGAGTGTAAAGTGATTTGAGGTCTTACAAGATTCAGCATTAAGAATATTACAAAAAAGTGAGTAGTTAAGAGCCACTAAAGCTCAGCCCTATTGCTCCATCTGTTTTACGTAGGCTTGAAGTCAGCGGGAGCAGAGAATGCCTGGGGTATCGCAGGAGTTGGCCCCATCCGGGATGGGGGAGCAGAGCTGTTATTAAATGTTAAAAATAACATTGAAATACAAGAAATATGGTGGGGGAAAATAAAAGAAAAGAAAAAACTGAGGGGGAGATTATGAGCTATTTTCTCTCCTCATGCAGTTTTCATAGCCACCAGGGCCAAATGATACTAGGAGGTTTATGTAGCATCAGAAAATAGAGCCTGAGCATCATGTAAGAAATGAAAGCGTGTGAGCTCTGAATGGCATAACAACTGGCAGACCAGAAAGATCGAGCAGATATACTGTGGTGCCTAAATATGTCAAATCCAGGCTTGCTATTCTGAATGTGATGCATACAGGGCAAGAAGTGCTTATTCCATTTTTTGTTGCTTTTTTTTTTTTTTGTGTGTGTGGGGTTGAGTGATTTTTGAAAGCAGTTTCCCATTGTTTTTCTTTTAAAACCTCAAAGTCAGAGGGGAAGTCTAGAATACTGCTGGGGACTTTGGAGAAAAGACAAGACTCCTGATGAATAACCACTCAGTGCTGGGTCCCTCCTGAAAATGTGGCCTTCCTGTCGCTGAAGTACGCAGCAAAATGGTTTTCTGGTTTCCAGCTGCAACTGTAGGTATCAAAGCAAATCATTTAACAAAAATGATCTCTAATGAGCAGCAATTCTGGGAATCTTTGCCAAAATCCAGTTTTTTCTTTGGTTTCCAGTGAAGTTCTGCAAGCTCAAAAACCTCGGGAGATGTTTTGGGGGAAATGCAACCAAATAAACCTGCGCATCATTAGAGTTGCTGGTATAATCAGAACGCGGCTAAAGAACTATCTACTTTCTTTTGAGTTGGAAAAGTTAACTCGCTCTTTCCTCTTTGGGTTAAACAAAACTTCTCTCCTTGTAGAAGGTAACTGTTTTGTTTCTAGTCTAGGCAAAAGTCGTGTCACTTGGTCATGAGAAATGTGGTTAAAGGACGCTATGACAGCATTCTGCCCTTGCTGGTGCTGGCTGGGACAAATGTGCTGTCATTTTCAGAAAGAGCAGGAGGGAAATCAAAGTTACTCAGTATACTTCATCCAAGAAAGGTCTGAAGTCTCTTGTGCCCCCCCAGAAACCAAGCGTGCGCACAGGGCTCTCGTGGCGTATCAATCTCTGTGCAATTCCCCACCTTTTGTAGTAAGTCATACTCTCCCCAACATGTGTAGTGACTGGATGTGAAGAAGAGGCTGATTGTTTTACCACCAAGGAAAAATTATCAACCAATAATTAGGAATTTATATCATCCTGTAATAACTTCAAGCAATATGTATCTTATCTCCATGTAAAGAGTATACACATATTTAGGTAAAACTAAGTCGCAGCCCCAGACTTTGTGTAAATAGATAGCACTACTGCCAGCGCCACAAGGTTTTGCCATCCTTGGGAGAATGCATTCGCCGGGACTACAGCACGCAGTCGAACCAGCTTTAAACCAGGTGTGGGGTCAGTGTTTTCCTGAAAATCCACTTCACGTCTGTGGGCAGGCAGCGAAGAGCTCCTCGCCGATGCGTCTCTGCTTTCCATTCAGCGAGTTTATAACCGGCCTGGGTATGCCGCAGAGTGCTCTGAAGACATCTTTTAAATACAGTTAGTCCCAAAGACGATATGAAAATTTTGCAAAGCCTGTTTGCCTGCTGAGTTCATGTGTAATATTGATCCGCCGGCTGACGTTTTTGATGGACAACCAGAGTAACTAAGGTTATGCAGCTGTAAGTGAAAGCATCTTTGTGCCAGAAACTTTAGCAGTGAGCTACCGTGTAACATGGTAACATTTCTTCTTTGAAAGAAGAAATGGCTGAAGTAATTATGCAGTGCCTAATATGCGAGTCATTAGCTGCTGTTTGCCGGTGAGATGCATCTCTCAGGTATGCTGTAACTGTCCGTGTTCGCATTGCTTTGTGCCGACTGGGAGCTGGGATGTTCTACCCGAGACGTGGCTGCGATTCAAAGCTGGAGGAAATTCTGCATGGTTTTATGTGTCTTTATAATGAAAAGGCCCATGTATCGGTGAGAGATGAGAGAGTCATTCAGAGACGCAGAGGAAGCTCCCCGCATTCTTCCTATTTGTGAGTGGATCAGTGTGTTCTTAATCGAGGGGTTTGTAGACTTAATCACTTTCTCTTTATGGCAGAGCTGACACCTGAGCGTCACTATCCACTGAAGGAATCGGCATGAAGTATTTATGTACTCAAAACTGTGCGCTAGTTGTGCTTATCCACAGACGCGAAGTGGGGTAATGGCAGAGCGCTGAGTTTATTAATAGAACACAGCAGCCAACATATGGCTGCATAGTGGAAGCAGAGTAAAGCATAAGCCACACATTTCTATTTAAGAACATGTATTTCACACCTTTTCACACAGGAATATTTTTGCGATGCCTCTACAGTTAGTCTGCTATCCTCAAAAGGCTATTTTTATATTTTCACAACATGGCTTAATTAAGAAAATTTGTGTTTTATAAACAATCCTGTACATTTCAAACCCCCCTTTCAAAAAAAAAACCACCCCAGCAAGATCCAGGTGGTAAATGGCAAGCAGGCTGCCTGGTTCAGCACGCTCAAGAGGAGTTTTCTGGCTGCGTGTATAGCCTCCGGAGCAGCTTGGTTGAACCGTCTTGTGCATGTCATGTATTTCACATGCCATGAGAGGTCCTGTCTGGCAGAGAGTTTAAGCAAGCAAAGGCCACACACCCAGCGTTTGTTTTAGCACTGTGCCCTCGATTCTGTCTTGTTTTTTCACAGTTGAGATTTTAAGGATTCAGTGATTGTCTTTAGCCACGTGAGTCAATGTGTCTGCTTGTTGTGTTTCCAGAAGCTTTAGTTTTGGGGAAAAATTTCAAAAGATGATCTTGCAGCCTTACCTGGCTTATGCAAGTAATCTTGCCTATTTCTTTCTTGAGGGACTTTAGGTACATCTTTATTTTGTGAAAATCTAGGGTAAAACACAAAAATCTGCCTTTCTTGTAGATGGAATACAGGAAAATTTTCAATGGCTGCCTGTATAACTTACTTCTCATGCCATATTCTAAACACTGTTAAAATTGTCAGTTTACAAGAACTGCACTCTCGGAGGCGTTAGGACACTCATCCCGCCTGACAACATCCCTTTCCAAGAACCTGCGAAGATTAGTTTGTAGCGTAGATGTTTCCCGTGTTGAAGTTTATAAGGATGAAAAGCCCCATGTAGAATATATCTATGCAACTTTAGTGACGAAAATTGCTAAGCACATTATATATAAATAGCAAACCGCCTTCTTTAGGGACTGATACAGACTGCTCTTGAGATAGCTAAGTAGACAAGTATATAGTAAAATATGGGTATATTTAGCACTCGAGAAGGCGATAGATGATGTTCTGACTTCACATCACATGGGCTCTTAAAGCCTTTACCTCTGTGTAATCCCTTGTACTCAGCAGTGATGTGGCACATTTGGGACCTAATTACAAGCTTCCCTGCCAATCCAAGTACCAAATGGCAAAGGACAGTTTTGGAAGGCAAAGGGGGGACCTGACTCTCATGAATCGTGAGTAGCTGGGAAGGAGGAGCCGGAAAAGGCCGGGGCAGTTTAATGGGATTTGGATTCAATATGGTTTAATGGGATTTTGGCATAAATGTGGTTTTTAACATCTGCCTGCCTCATTGGTTCTTAGAGGCATCTGCTTGGGTGAATGTATTCTGGTTTGCATCCACTTCTTCGAAAATCAACACTTAAATGGTTATGGTCATACGAGACTGATCTCGCAAACGCCCCTGCCAGGCTTGTCGCGGTACGTCTCCTTAGGGGCAATGGGAGAGAAGTGGCTGAGATAGCGGCCAGAGGGGCTGTGAGGAGCTCGATTAACCTTTCCCAGGCCGGTTCAGAACAGGTTTTCCTTCTGGATGTGTTTTTTCCTGGTTGTGCGAATCTGTGCCAACCTCGAGGCCTTCCCACTTCAAACTCACCCTCTTTCCCAAGGCTGTTGAAAAGACTCAGCTGTGCTTCTGATTGGCATGCGAGTCTGGAAATACCGCAAAGAATATTTGTAAGCGTTACCTTTGAATCAAAACCACCAACTCACTTGGATAGCATCCTTCACTTCTTTCTTCCTTTTCCCCTAGCCTTTTATAAGAACAGTTTTGCTGCTGTTGAGAATATTCATCCAGCATTCATACCCACACATACATATTTTGTGCTGATGTAATGATGTCTGTTATTGAGTGTGACTTTTTTTTTAGCTAAAATAAATGAAATGGTAGAGTTGTGTTGCAGTTAGTGGGAAGGCGCTGTCTTAAACTGGTATTGCTATGTTGTCTTCCTTCCAAGAATGCTATCCTTCTAAACAATGCTGCGTTTATTTAAAAGGAAGGTCACATACCATGCTAGTTATCCTTAGAGGATGGGTTGAGCAGCAGAAGGCTTATGTGACAACACGTCCCAGCACTCCTGTAAATAGGGAAGCCATGTAACCAACTCTGGGATCCTAAGAGTGGTACAGAGCTCGGTATTTTGTGATCCTTTGAATCCTTGAGCAATACTAACACTAAGATAAGTATATTCAGAAACAGTTTATTGGGGAGCTTCCTGTATTATGTCATCTCAAGTTATACACTCGGTTTGTCCTCCTAGTGCTCCCGTCATTGCGGTCAGACCATCTCGGTGACTTTTTTTTTATGCCTGGTGCTTTACTACGAGCACGCTGACATTGTAAGGTGTGAGCAGACCTGGCAGACTGACTGGTGTGGGATGATACGGTGAGAGTAAGTATGGAGTGGCTCTTATGTTCTTGGCAATGGTGCATTAGCAACTACTAGTCTCAAAGTGGGACACTGTGGAGAAGAAAAACAAATGCACGCAGGCAAAGCATGTAGGTGAGCGACTCTGGCGCAATAACCCATGGGCATCTAGTGAAAGCAGGCTGAGTTTTAGATACCAGCTCGTTGAATCCTATCTGCATAGTCTGATGGGGAGTGACTATTGCAAAGGATTTAATATCTTCTCTGGCCTTAGTACCTGCTGGGGTGATGGCTGCCTCCCTGGGGCTTTTCGGGGACGGACACACTGGGACAGCTCCATTTGTTTCCAGGAATTGCAGGGTCATTTTCCATCCTCTTAATTTCCAAGCCTCCATCCACTAGAGGGAGAGAATGCTACATATTTATGGCTTCATATGCGTGTGTGGATGTGCGTTTAATAAGGGAATTGCTTTTCTACAGGCAGGCTTCCCAGGCAGTACTGTAGCTGGTTTTAACCCCTTTACTTACTTGACTGCAGTTTTAGAACTGCTCCTGAGATTTGACCTCTGTAGACTTCGGTTGGTTTATGACCTAAAATTGTAAATGCTCTGGAAGATGTTAGATGATCCTTGTCCATGTTTTACACCCTGTGTTTGCTGTTGAGCATCCCTGCTGTGAAATGGCTTCCATGGGGAAACCTTTGGCTCCTCCTGGATCTGCCTGTCTCCTCATGTTACTGCACACCCGGCTGCACTGATACGGCATAACATACAGCGTGGCAACGCAGAAATGAAAGACGTGGGAACAGCGGGAGAGCAATACCCCTTCCTACTGCTTTCTTCCCGGCAAGCCAGAGTCTCTTTGAGCCTATGGCCTCTTTCCTCTGCAATAATAAAACAAGCCCAAGAGGGATCTCATTTCATTTGGAATTAAACCATTGAGTTAGTAATTATTGTAGGCAGATGAGTTTTAACAGTTTCAAAGGACGCTAGCAAGGAGTGGAAGTTTTAATAAAGGCAGTGTCAGAAAGTGAATTTTGTATATTTTTTTAAAAATGAAACAAGGTTAAAACTTTCTTTAGCAGATTGAGCTCAGTGGGGAAGACCCGTGGACTGGCTGTGTCAATGAAAGTCTGATGAGGGGACTGTGGGACTTGGAGGGGACTTGAAAAGTAGCCTGGGATGAAAGCAGCCTGCTCAGTGGGTTTGAAGAGCTGCAACCTTCGGTCTGCAGTACTATTTATCAGGTGAATTTACATCCCTCTGCGGATGGTGGGTGGTGAAGAGAGAATCTCTGCCTTTCTTTTAACTCCAGGGCGTGACTCAAGGCAGTGCTCTCTCAGAAGGGAAACCTCATGGTGCTTTAGCAGCCTGAAGTATTGAAGGAGAGCGTCTCTCTGGGTAATTTTCCTGACTCTGAAAGTCAATAGTTCCAGTTAATAGAGGGACTCAGCAAAGAGGTTTCCTTATGCTGATTGGAGCTGCAGATGATGCTCCAGCACAAGAAGTTCTCCTGGTGAGGCTGGGGCTGGTCCCAGCTGCTCCTTCCCCTGCCTGTTTCACTTGCCCAGCTGCACCCTGGCTGGCACAGCTGATGGCAGGCACGAGAGAGCAGAGAGGGAGTTGTGCAGGAAGGCACTAGAAACCTTGAGATTGACCTAACCCAGGCCCATTAGAAAAATATGCGTGTAAGGACTAAATGTCATCATCCTAGAGAAGAGGGTCAAAACGCTACTCGTTGTCCTGGGGGTCCGTCACTGGACATCCCATACTTGTAGGGCTGAGGTTCGGCTGCTCTGGGAGCCCTCCCGACTCTGGGGTGCCCTCCTCTCTGCGCACCCTGCTTGGCTAAGAGTCTCTTATCCTGTACTGGGGAGACCAGCTGAAGCCTTGAAAACACGGCTGCGAACCGAGTTGCTTAAGCTCAGCACCCAGGGCTACAGGTCACAGCTTGTATTGAATAATAGAGCTAGAAGAGCGACGAGTGAATATGAAAGACTTCTCTACATCTCTCTGTGCATTTTGATGAACTGTGGCCATAACTATATAAATATGACCTGCTCGTTAAGCCTTCACCTGCCTGATGGAGATGTGAGGTCTTGGGAGACCAATCTACTTGCCTTCCGTGCAATAGCTTTGTTTATTGAGAGCCAAGCTGTAAAGTTGTTATTCAAGCAGTAATCCCGTGGACTTCCGTGGGAGCTCTGCCTTGGCTGGATCAGGCCGTGCCGTCTCACCGCTGTGGTTTCTGCGGGTGCAGATACCTCAGTGGGAGGACAAACATTTCTGTTCCAGGGTTTAGTATATACTTGTGGGCGTAGGACCAGGTCGGGATGCCTCGTCTGAAGGCACCCAGCTCCAGTGGATCCCCACTGGCTTTGGGTGGGGGCGAGGGGCCGGGCAGGAGCTTGGGTGCGAATCTAGCTTTCGACGTTACGACAAGGGAGGGCTGTAAGAGCCCCTAGGCCGTGAGGCATGGCCATACTGTGTGCCCCGGGGGCTCTGTCCCCGGGTCCTGCAAGGGAGCATCCCTCCAGGCAGGAGGGAGGAGCACGGTTGCAGGGTACATAGCTTCACCAGTCCCTTCAAACATTAAAATGCATGACCTGGGGGAGCCTCTGTTGTTTCCCTGTGGGTCTTCTTGTCACTAGTCATATTAAGCTCTAGTTTTCTTTAAAAAAAATGCTTTTTTTGGCTGCAGATCTCTCTCTAAGTACACAAACGAAATGAATTTATATACAAGCATTGTGCTACTTGTAAAAGCCCTTTCTTTTTCAAATTTAGTTTTATTCCCTTTTTTAATCTCCGTAGGATTTTCCCTGAATAAGCAGAACTAGGGCAGTGCTAGTAACAGATGGACATAAAGAAGACTTGGATGCTGGAGAGACTTTTAACTGGCTTGGGGATCTGAAGCGGGGTGCTTTCCTCATCACCCTAAGAGTTTAATTTGACTGCAGGTTATTAATTTTCGCCTCTAAAGCAGAGGTCTTAGCAACAGAGCGCGTTCCCTGGCAACAGACTGCCATGGTTTAATTAAAGCAGGTGTGGGAGTTTTAAAAATGCCACTGTTGGAAAAAGTTGAAAGATATTAGCAAATCAAATGGGCTGAGGCATGAGTCGTCTTGTCAGTCAGACGGGGGTGACAGGGAAAAAGGAATAGTAAACAAGATGCAAACCGTGGAGGCAGCTTGGCAAAGGAGCGGTTCTGGAAGGGAGGCAGGTACGGGGCTTGCATGTTTTGCTGCCTTCCCAGGGGCCGGGCTGTGGCCCGTCCCGCCGGACAGCCTGGAGAGGGGTGGGAGGAACGGCTGTGTGTCCAGCAGGTCTTGTGCTGCACACTGAATAGTCTACTTTATTAAAAAATTGCTTTTTAAAAACAGGTTTCCAAACTGTGGTTTTCCACTAGGGCTTTCATAAAAGTTATAGTTTGTTTTCGTCCTCTCAAAAATGGAAGCTGTCATTTTGTTAGTAAAGTCAAACAAAAAGTCCTTTGAGGAGAGCCTGTGGCAGCGTGGCTGTGGCCCGTTGCGTCCTTCGCCTCCGGTACCACGGGAGCAAGCTGTGTCTGATGCGCACCTCTGCCTGGAGCTGGACTGGTGTCTGCGCTGGGACTGCTAAATACAAATCTACCGAATAATTAATAATGCCAAATACGCACAATTAAATTAGAAATAACTCTAGCTTGTGCCAGCATATAGAGTGTACGTACACGTAGCTGATCTGGACTGGAGAAGTGGTTTGGAGCAGAGAGAGACAAGTTTGGGCTCCCCTGTCTGTCCCTGCCGCCGTGCTGACATGTAGCCTTGGGCAAGCCGGGGGAAGACCTTATGCCCCTGCTTTGCAGCTACGAGAGGGAGATAATCATCTTTTTCCCTTTCTGTGGTAAACAGCAAGATCCCCATCGCTTACATCAGAGCAAATGATTTTTATGCACTTGTTCAAGTCCTGTAATTTATGACTAAAACTATCTTTGTGTCAGAGTCAGTTCAGGAGGACGCTTGTATCTGGAGCTTCTGAATATGTCATCTCCTATTAGAGAACAAACAAACTATCTTGTAATGTACCATAAATAATAATAATACTTTGCAAGAGCCCGAAGCGCTGCATTATTGCTGTGCTAATCTGAGAGGCACTGGGCCATTATGAAAGTATTCCATAGGGTTTGGGGTTTTTTCCTGAAGGAAGGTACGTATTTCATAGCTGTGTAGCGTGGCTGATTGGTTTATAAAGCCAGGCTGGATAATTCCTAGCAGAGGTTAGACAAATTCCCCTCCTTTCTCATTAATTAACCTGTAAGGTTTGGTGCCTTTTCTTTGCAGCTCAGTAGAGAATGGCTGCAAGAACATATTTCTGCTCTCTAATACGCAATGAAGAACAGCTGCCTTCTGCAGCAATGAAATACGCACTGTGCGGCAGGGCTCTCCAAAGAAGAGCACTGTCGGGCTCCCCCGTGAATGAGGCGATTCGGGGCTGGAATTTCGCTGGGGGGTGTTCTCCAACACCTCCAGTGAACGCGGTAGTTGGGGAGAAAGGAGAGAGTGGGTGAAAAGCAAAGGAAGGGAAATCCCCTTGGGAAGGGGGCGGCAAGGGAGGGAGAAAAGCATCTTGGAAAAAGTTTCCACAGCCAGAGAGTGGCTTATAGCAGTATTCTTATGGTGGGATTAAAGAAAGGAGGCCTTGAAGACCTAAAGGAGATTTCAGTGGTGATGTGGTACTATAGTATAGTGAGGAAAAGAGATTAGAGGCAGGTGAAATCCTGTGATGCTGCTGTGCTTCCTTTACTGCTCTCGCAGGTTGCAAGAAAATTAACCATCGAGTTTGGGATCCCGGTGTTGCGTTTTGGATCTGTCTCAAGCTAGGGATCTGCACCCAAAAGCTGCCCTGCGATACCGCAGCATAATAGTGTGTAACAGTGGGAGAGCAGGGTGGGTGTCTGCGTGTATTGGATCGGACAGCGGGTCGCGGTGGGAATGTCGTTCAAGTCTCGTGTGTCACTTACATGACTCCAAATGTATTGGATGAGGTACAAGGATGGGGGTTACTTTTTGCCTTTTCAGCAGTGCGGTGTGATAGTAAGTGTCCTTCTGCTCATACCCATTTGCTTGGCTTTTGATTAATTCTCTAGCTGCAAGTAATTAGGAGAAAAAAGTTACCCGTGGAAAAGTGGCATTAATATAATAATTATAGTCCTTATATCAGTTACTACTGCTAGTACAGAGTAGTTTCCAGGTGAACCCTGTCCCTGCCTTCCCACCTCTGCTCACCTGTGAGGTGGTTATACATTATGAGTATCAGTCACTTGCCAGTCAGCAGTAGACCCCAGACTGGACTGGACTGTCAAAGGGAAGGTGTACCTGTGATTTGCCATTCCCCCCTTCGGGGGCTGGAAGGATGCTCCATGCTGCAAGAGGTTTTCTTAGTCTGTACAGATTTAGACCGAGTGGCTGGATTATCCCAACAGTTGGTTGATCCAGAGCAAGATTGCGGTAAAAGGAATTGTGCAGGCAACAGGGATCCAGAGGCAGCAATCAGAGCCTGAAACGCACCAGCTGGTTTTGGTCCTTATTCCGTAGGGAAAGAGACTTTTAGAGTCTGTGGCCAGACCAAAGCTCTGCTGAGAATGACTGGGACTTCGTGTTATCCACAAGAAAGGTGTGTGTTCTGACAGGGGACTTATTCTGGAGCAATCCCCCAGACAAACCAAGGACCCGCTCTGCTCACCAAAGCAAAATCTGCTCTCTGCCTTCCCAGCGGGACTTGGCGCTGCTTTGTGTCGTCTCAGGTGTGCGAGTCCCCCGGGGCCCCGCGGCAGCGCGGGCAGCCCTCCAGCTGATCGGAACCTCTGCAGAAGCGCGCTGAACGTGCTGACGTGCGGCTGTGACGCATCCCCGCCTTCCATGGCCAACGGAGCGGTGGGGAAGGGATAGCCAGAAGGACCCTCTTCTATTGCCGACATCTTCAGTGCCTTTCTAGAAATAGAGGGATTTCCTTAAATTATTTCAAGCAATATTGAATTATTCACTGTCATTGGTAGTAAAAATCACATTTTTTGTAAGCTGAATCACAAGGCAAGAACCTGCAGTGCAAACTCTGTGCCCAAATACTACACACTTCCAGTTGCCTCTGTTTCCCCTTAGGCAATGTGGATTTTACTACCAGCGCAGTGCCTGTGGCGCTACTCCGTAGTGCTCTGCGTGACTCACAGCTCCGGTGTGGTGTTTGGAATACCACGTGTCCGGCGCGTGCTGGTAGCGCTACCCACTGTGCGTTCACGTGCGCTCGGTTGCAACATCCCCACTCGAACGTCCGGCAGAGGAGCCAGGGCGCGGTGCCCTTTCCTGAAGGGCAGGTACCTTCCCCCTTTGTGGGCTTGCTCCAGTGGAGAAGCTCGCAGGTGGCTGCTCCTGTTGCGCCCTCGGCTCTGGCAGGGGCTCTGGGGTTGGTCCCCTGCCCGCTGGCTGCAGAATGCTTTGCGTAGAGAGTGAGGCAACAGAGGTGTTTTCTTGGCAGGGGAAACGCAGCTGGGTTCTTTCTGAGCCTGCATGTGCCAGAGAGAATCGCTGCCCCACGGATCGGGGCACGATTGGCTTTGTGTGCAGTCTGATGCCGATGCGGGGATTTGGCTAATCTCTGGTCCTTGTTGCCTTTTGTCACCTTCGCAGGGAGGAAGAATTAACCTGGCAAGCTTTGGTTTACCTCTCAAATCAGCTTAGCATAGACAAGGGATAGGAAGTGAAACAGTGGAATATTAGCCTTATTGACAGGCCTAATCAACAGCTGACAGCAGGAGGAGAGAAATCAGTATAATTTCTGCTTGTGTGTAACAAGCCTCAACAAAAATTGTCCTCCTCCTCCTCCAGATCCACTTTACCAATTAGAGCAACAGGGTGGGATGTGTCAGACAACTTCTCCCCCCATTTGCGCTGCCGAGGTTAAGATGGTGTAACTTTGACTGAAGTTAGTGGAGTTACTGGGATGATGCAGTGCGTGTTTTAAAGATGATCTTGTGCTTAAGAGGGTCTTTCTTGTGTTATTTGTGTGTGGGCTTGACAATAATGCAGATCTCTCATTTAATATTTCCTTATAGAAAAAAACATTTACCCTTCAATTACAGGTAACCTGATCATTGCTTTTATTTTTAGTTCAGTTTTCTGAAGGAAACAATGCCCATGCGTTCAGGGTATCTGTCTGTCTGTCAGTTCTTCTGTCCCAGCTCTCCCCAGCCCCTGCAGCTTTTGAATCAGTTGGAGTGGCACTGGCTCCGACTGACATCCCAACCAGATGATGTACCTATGAGCTCTGTGAAAACCAGGGCTGCACAAAGACGTGGCCATCACACGCAGCCGGAGATGGGGCTCTCCCCAGGGAGGAAGGTGAGGAGCAGACCCAGATTGACAACACGTACGCTCCAGAACGGTTTTCAGAGGTGGGATTTTCAGACCAGAGTCGTCCTTTGTATGTAAATAACTTACCTGGGGTTTCTGGCACCTAACATAGGAAACTTAGGCAGAATTCCAGAGTTTGGACATCTATAAGCATTTGCCTGCTGACTCTTTCTTTTGTCAGCCGTCTCTGGGAATACTGATGGCTGTCAGTGCCTGTATAAAAGGTGATGGAATATGGCTTGATGTAACTAGAGCAGGCTGCGTGGGGCCCAAGCGATGCACAGATGCTGGGCAGCATCCCTTCGCTTTTGCCTGTGCTTTTGTTCTGTCCTATTTAAATAAGTAAGCGAAGACACCTAGGCTCTGATCCCTCGCGCATCCTGCTGAACGGCGCAGGACCAGCAGAAAGTGGCAGTCACGAGGAGCTGCGTGTTGTTTCCTGACTCAAAATCTCCAGCTGCAGGAAAAACATTGAGTCCTCCGGAGGTCAGGAGCAGGAGATTCAAATGCCCTCCTGCCCTTGAGGCAGGAGCGCATGGGAAAAAAAAAAGCCATTCAACCACAACCCTAAATCCTCTGCAAACGTGAGAGAGGAGATTGTAGCTTCTCTAGAGGTTTTGCAGTATATCCTGTGTATGGATCCAGTATATCCAGTGTACCCAGTGTGTGTATGTCCTGGCTGTGGGCTTCTGTACCCAGAGCAGGAGGTCAGCCATTTCCCACGTTGTCTTCACGATTTGCACCTGCCCTCTCCTGCCTCTGAAGCTAGCTGCAGACTTCATCAGCTGCCAAAGAGGAGATGTTGGGAATACTGGTGGGGTATTTTGACTGTATTCAGGTGTCTGTCAGTCCTTGCGATGGGCTGCCCCTTCCTGCGGGCAGCCGGCTCCAGGAGGATGGGCAGAGAGCTGCTGCGGCGGCGGCGGCAGCAGCGCAGCAGCCTCTTTGAATGGCCTTGGCCAACTCCTTTCGATCTCCACGTCGCCTCCATAAAATGGGGAGAACCATGTCGACATACGTGTCCCAGATGGAGGAATCGGGAGGATTCAATCCTGCTTCCAGTTGGCTGTGCGCATCCCATATGCTATCGCCGCCTCTCCTAACCAGCGCCAGACAGACTGGTCTCATCTACCCCGGTGTGGTGGGTGGCCGTATTGATGATGAGCGCTTAATGAGCATCTTTTCTCCGACTGTGTGGGGGGCTGTCGTTTCCTTGCTCTGACCAGAAAGTCAGGCAGAAACAAGGGGAGTGGGCAGGGGGATTAAACATTTAGCAGGGAGCAGAGCGCGGGTGCCGGGGGGAGGGTAGCCCTGGGCAGGGGCAGCGCTTTGCCGGGCTGGGAGGTTTTGCTTTGGTGGGAAGGGGACTTATTCTGCATGCGGAGAGCAAAGTGAGAACTTACTGCTCTTCAAAGTCAGCAAAATCCCCAGCCCCTGGCTGAGCGCGGGTGCACGTGCTGGCTCTGCAGATTTGGGAGTCCCGTGGTGCCGGGGGCGAGGGTGACCGGGCACTGGCGGGAGGGCAGGGGTGCTGAGCGCCTGCGGGGACCCTCCCGAAGTTCTCGTAGCTCCCCCCCTCCGCTCCCCTCCTGCAGAGTTTCAAAGCATGGCAAGGGAGAAAAAAGGACATCCCCTCCCCTCAAATCCCTGGGTCTGTGACTGAAATAAATAACTACAGGTAGTGAGGAGGCTGCTAATAACGTGCTGTTGGCAGGCACGGGATTGCCAGGCTGAGGGATGTCTGACTGAAAGCTCCCGGCTAGGGTGGGGGTGGGGGGCTTCTTTTTTTTTTTCCTGCCAGCTCTCGCCAGGCAGTAGGGATTTTTTTTTTTCCCCTCCCTGATAATAAGGACATCATCAGAAGCAAGATGCAGTGGCTAAGGGATGGATCAGGAATGGTGAGTTCAGGTAGCTATGTCTTTCTCTTTTCCTCTTATTGCAGTACTCTGATAGGGAAATAAGCCTCCGTCCTATCTCCTGACTCCTCCTTTACTCCCTGTCCTTGAAACCATTGATCACTCTGTAGCCATTTTATGGACTCTGCATTCCCAAACTGCTGAGCAAAAGAAGAAATTAAAAGAAAGGAAGGAGGGTGTGCATGCCTTGGGGCGTGGGAGGGGGGGAGCGGCGCTTGGCAGGGGCTGGGGAGGTGGGTTTCGGTAGGGTGAACTGGTGGGTTTGTGGGGGAGAGCAAAGGATTTTCCAGGTGCTCGCATGTGGGGTGTGTGGTGTAAGAGCTAGGGGAGAGGAGTACGGAAAGAGGGATGCTGGCTGTCGGCAGCGCTGCCGCCGCTGGGACCTGTCAGATCTGCCCCTTCTGTGGATGATGAGTTGCGGTGCACGGGGAGCCTGAATTTGCTGCTGAGCTGGAGCGTCCCTGCCTTCGCTTGCATCAGACTGTAAAACACTCCTCTGAAGTGTACAGGCTTCAGAAAAGCTGTTTAAACAGTGACAGCTCTGCTTCATAAAAAAAAACCCCAAAAATCAAACCCCTGCTAATTTGCAGATGCCCTCGCTGTGCCTGGAGTACAGCTCTGAGGGGCTGTATCTGCCAGGAGGGAAAGCAGGGAAGTTCCCCCATCTTGGCAAGGGTCTCTGTTTCTTTTTCAGAAACTTCCCTGTGAAGAGATGTGGTTGTTATTGAGATCCTCCTCCTCCTCCCCAGCTCTCCTTCATCGCACAGCTTTGCTTTGCAATGACATTTGCCTCCGCTTTCCCCTCTCTGTGCTGGGCTGGGTTTTGCAGGGGTTTTTAGTTTTGCCCTTGCCTGGGCGTTTTGCATCCTGCAGGGAGCCTTGGGGCATCCCTACGGGCTGGTCCCGCGGCATGGACCGGCTCCGGGTGGCTGGCAGCATCGGGTCGCTGGCGTCACCTGGCTCAGCCCCTGCGTTTCGGCTCCGTTGGGGGCACCCGGCAGATGCTACTGGCAGCGGGGATGATTTTGGAGCCAGCGCAGAAATCACTGCCCGTTCTCGCCCGGCCGCCAGCGCCGTGATGCCCTGTGCAGCTTGCTCCTGCCCTCCATCCCCTTAAGATACTTACACAAACGGGAGCTTAATGGTTTGTGCTTCTGAAAGACTCTGAAGCCGGTGCTGGAAGCGTAGTGTGGGTGTGCAGACAGCAGCCTGCGGCAGATAGCAAATTTGTTTAGGGTCCTGTTTAAGGCTTGTCTACCACCTAGCAACAGTTTGGGGGTTTTGCTGCCTCCTCCCACCCTCTGAGCATCCAGGCTTTTCCTTCCCCTCTGCCACCCTGTCCCCGCACCTCCCCGCATGCACGCCAGCGTAGCACTTTCCCCCTCTCTGCCGGTGTCTAAGCAACACAAATCGCCTTTCACCCGTTGCCAATTTACATTTTCAGAGATTACGAAGCTGAAAGAAAAGTGGTGATGGAAAGCTGGATATGTGGCTCTTTCATCCTTTTTCCTTTCCTCCCGGGTGACTGCTGAGCTCGGGTGGGGAGGGGATGCGGTGCAGGGCAAGCTGCTTTTCTAATTGCCGTAGCCCAGGACCTGACGCTTTCTCTCCCTCTTATCTTTCCAGCTTCCTTTCTTGCTGCTGGCAATAAGGGAGACTTTGTTATTTTGTTCTGATTAGTCTAATCTTTGCTTTCTCTCAGAGAGAAATTATAGTGGTTGTTGAATAGCCTGTAATTTAAAATATTTTGGGGGGAAAGTGAAATTCCAGTGATTGATTTTTGAAGCAGGTTCTACCCAGGAATTGCCCAATATTGCTGCTTCTAATAAGGGAGAAATGAAAGAGAGGGCTGTGGTTTCTGTATTTTGTACAGCACTTCAACAACCTCAGCAGTATTTGAAGATGCTCCATGTATCTCTAGATCATCTGAAAGTAAGGTGAAAAAAGATTACAAAACAGTAAAGCAGAACTAAACTGAATAAGATCAATCCAGCAGAGATCTTTGCACTCGCTGGCGAGCGAGGAGCCTGGTTCCCCGGGGACGGGTGGCTGTGGTCCGAGGGATTTGACGGGCGAACAGCGCTCCTGCGCTTGGAGGCACCGGGCTGCTGGGAGCGCTCTGGCGGCTGCGCTGCGAAGCCAAGGTCCTGGTGACGCTTGGTCCGTACGAATTCTGCTCTCTTTCTGCGAGACAAGGCATATCGGGCCAGATGTCCTGGCCAAATGCCAGCAGAGATAGCTACATTCCATCTAATGCAGATTTTGCCTGCTGTTCCCATTGGTGAGTTACTTTAATTTTTAGTACTTAAAACGTTGGGTCATATTGATGTACTCTCCTAAACAATTGAGTTATTCCACACCAGAAGTAGCTGCGTTTCAGCAAGTCAGTGTGAATACTATCATCTCCGTCTGCTGGCTAAAACGTGCTACAGAAATATAAAATGGCTCAGTTCACTCCTAAGCGAAGGTTGGCTGCTCCGTTCACACACATTAAGCTGCCCACCGTATGGTGAAGAGCCTCAGCCTTTCATGTAGAGCAACACCAGACCAATTTTCATGGGCACTGAGGCTCTATTATGAATTTTCAGCTGTCTTTTTTTAGTCCGATATTATTTTCTGTGTACCTACTAAAGAAGAGCAATAGATACTTGTTTTGGATAGCATCCCTGGACTTTGTTCTCCTCAGGCACGTTGGTCTAAACCTGGATTTTGGACTGATTTCTCCGAAGTTCTGCACAGCTCTGATTCATTGAAAGTGCTGTTTTCTACCCTTGGCGCTGGGTTGGGTTAAAGAACCAGACCCGCTCCCTTTCAGAGTTAGTCATCTCCAAGAAGCATGTCACTAATACTTTACAAGTGATAGTACCTTCTGTTCTCATGGCAGGTAGCTCTTTATTTCTAAATCAGCCCCTTACACCTTGCTATTATCCATAATATTAAGCTGTCGGGGCTGCTTTCTTTTCTCCTTTGCACGTGTTGCTTTCCGTTTTTTAAACAACTAATCTTTTGCCGATTATGCTAGCATCCCATGAGGGTATTTTACATGCTTCATTGGTACTAAGTTGCTAAACTCTGCTAGTATCTGTTTCTAACCCAGAAAGATGAAACTAATTGTCACTGGTAGTGATGAGAATAAATCTACGCATCTGATCGGCATCGTAAGTGCGATGGTTATTTGGTTAGGCGTTCTTCACCCGGAATATTGATCCAGTGTGATAATCAAACGAGTTGGTTTAAATCATGCCATGATACAGCCTTTTCTGGAATAGTTTTTTATCTGACAAGGGCAGAGTTTTTCCCCAAGCCTTTGGCTGCATTACAGGAAAGACAAGCATGCATCTTCCTTGGTGTTTCCTCACCTAGGGTCTCATTCTGGGCTGTGAAAGTCAAAGTGAGTGCAGCCGTGAGCTTCGATAGATACAGAGTCCCAGTCTTTTCAGTCTTTTTTTTTTTTTTTTTTTTTCTTTCCCAGGCATATATAGCCATATTTTTACAGTGCGTGTTGTTCAAATATTTAAAATCAATCTGTTGTTGATATTTTACATTTCTGTCGTAAACAAAAAGGAAGCTGTTGTAAATCAACACAACTTAAAATATGTTGAAAAGGAATTCAGTGAATAAAAGGGCCAAATACTGCAAGTAGTGGAGATGTTCATAAGCAGGGCAGTTCAGCAGCCAGAAACTTTCTTACGTTTTTCCTTACTGATTCTTCTCCGCTTATCAGTCTGCAAATCATGGGATATTTAAAGTACAAAGACTCTTTGCACTCCATAATCCTAAAAAGCTCAATGTGATGTCAGAAAAAGAGAAGTGGAAGAAAGCAGTTCTGGTCTGATTTTCATTTTTGGAAGTTCGGATAAGCAAATGCAGTTGGTGGGGAGAAGCCAGGCCAGGATGGGATGGAAAAAGGATCTTGCAGTATCCAGGCATTAGGGAAAAACGGGACTGAACTCCCTGAACTCCCTGACACCCTGAACTCCTGCAGAGCTCAAAGGGAACAGAGAGCACTCGGCTCACTGCTGATGGAGCACCTTGCCATGAAGCACCCGGGGAAGCCGCAGCAACCTGCTGAACGGTTTGGGGGTCCCGCAGAGGATGCTGTCTGGTCTCTCCTCTCCGTACAGCCCCAGCAAAGAGCGCCTTTTTCCACGAGAGAGTGGCTTACTGCAAGTTTGTTCCTTTTCATCCTGGGATCTGCTGTCGCTGGAGGTTGATGCTTGGGTTGAATGAGCTCTGCGTGCACGGGAGAATTTTGTGTTTGCTGCAATGCCATAGAGCTCCCAACGCCTTAAGTCAGCCCTACCGAATGCATTTCTTCGTGGGATTTTTCTCACCCACATCATTTCTGTGTTTTGCATTTCACTCCCAGTTTGGGGCTTCCTTTAATCTTTCAATTATAGCCTCCTACTAGCGTTGCTATACGAGTACACAATCAACATCCATGTTAAGAAAGAGCTGATGTTATGGTAACTAAAAATATTTGCATTAATAGCTGATATATGCTGATGATTGCCCTTGTGTCCATCCCAAGAGTGGCTGGGAGGAGGCCTGGCTCTAGTCCCACGTGCAAACCATGGCTCTGTGCCCCCGGTCCTACCTGCTGGATAACGGACACGCTGATAACTTCTCTGTCTCCTGAGATATGTCCCGATGATTCATCAGGGATGTCTGGAAAGCCCTTTGAGACCATTGCTTGGAGCCCGAGTCCCTCTGTCCCTCCTGCGTTCAGGGTTTCGGTGTTTGAGCACAGCAGGCTTTGTAAACTGCAGTGGTTTTTAACTGCGAAGACCCTGATTTCTTTGTATCTAGTCAAAGGGTTTTTCTTTTTTTAAACACTTCATGAAAAATCTCTGAAATGCTTCAAGCTAACATCTTAATGTATTTATGACATTAGCTGCTTCTGCTCCGGAACGGTTGCTCTGAATCTCTTTGAGCCTGGCTGTTATTTTGAACATGACTAATTCCCTGAGTGACTAAGCTCTTAGATAATAGGAAAAATTCATCAAGTTATCTCGGTCTCCAATAGTTTCTATTGTTATGAAAAGACATCTTATGAAAAATAAATAAATAAACTTGCCTATTATGTAATGTGGGCAGGGAAAGGGAAGGCAAGTATTGTCAGAGAATGGCGGGAGCGTCGGATCTGGGAGCCAGTTTCAGGCTGTGAAATCCCTAACCTGCTCTAGTAGGAGGGGGTGGGTGAGAAGGGAAGTCCAGTTGCTGGCCCGGAGCTCTGGTGAACTCCCACTGAGCCCAAAGAGGTGTATTCACGTGCACAAGTGCTCTGTTCAGAGGGCATCCCAGCTTCTGTCTCCCCAGCTCTGCCATGCTACAGAATTCCTTGGATTTAACCCAGGATAACGTTGGGCGTGCAGTAAATGACACCGCACCTTCTCTGCTGTAGTTGTTTTCGGGCCGAAGGGCTCAGAACTCCTGCAAGCCGTGTTTCGGACAGCACGGTGAGCCTCGGCTCTATCCCAGTGCACCTCTACGTTGGCGTTGCTGATGAACGATGCACAAGTGCAATTTGTGCTTCTTGAAGAAGCCAACGCACCACCAGGTTCTTTTCTGTGCCCGTTGTGTTTAACCCGTGTCCTGCAGCAGGCAGGTTTATCCGTGTGATCCCGCACAGCGAGCGTCCCTTTGGCTCGCTGCGGTCGCACGTTGTCAGGAGCAGTCGGCAGGAGGGCAGCGCTGGTCGTTCCTGGAAGGCTGCTGTACAGCATCAGACGGGGACCGCAGCCGGTGCGAGCGATCCCACTGAGTCGGGGTGGAATAGGAAATGAAAGCCTGTTGGCATTCGTTTGCCTCATTTGGAGGAAAAAAAGAAGGGAAAAAAGCTGTAAACTTTTTTTTTTTCCTTTTTAATGCTGATAATATTGCTGATAAAAATGAGTGTTTTATGTTCTATTCATACATCTACTGATATCCAGCTGGAATTCCTACTTCATTAGGTTGTCTGGCATCGTTTTCTTCATTAAGAGAGTGCCAGATTCAATAGGCTGTTCCCTCTCCTATTTTGGGAGGCAGAGAGAGGGGGAGAAAATGATTTCTATGAAATACATCCAATTCTCTAGGTTAATTTGTGTGAAGAACATGAGACCCATGGGTCAGCTTCTTAATAAGATGTTTTTTTCTTTACTCAATATCTTGACAAGAAGAAATCCAGCGAAGCCAAAGTCGTCAGTGTCGCAGAAGGAGCATGAGGAGGGCTGCAAGGAGCTGCAGGCGGCTTCTTGCCATCCTCATCCTTCTTGCATGAAGCAGGGCCGTGGCTTCTGCTCCCATCTGCCACAGCGTTGCATCGTGACTCTCAGGAGTCATGGGACTGGGCCTGGGCTCAGCTTTCCTAATATATACATGGTGGATAATTTCATACTTCCCTCAGAGTAAGCTCAGGCTGACAGAGCAGCAGTAAAAAGCTGAATAACAAGTCCCAAGGAGCATACTGCATTAGGACTTTCGTACGCCTTTGCATTTCTCATGGTGCACTGGGGCAGGGCCTGATGTGGCCATGGCCCTAAGCAGAGCTGGTTATAAGCTGCTCGGTGGAGAGGGGAGAGTCCTCGTGCAGGAGAGCTGCTCATTAACCCCACGCTTTCTGCAAGGTCAGTCAAGAAAGGCACAAAGCAAAACCAGAAACTTTCTCTTCTTTTCTGCCTTTCCCTCTGTGTAGTTTCTGACATTGCTGTTCAGTATGTGCATCATGGATCACACCGATTCCGTTCTGCCCGGCATCTCGCTCTTGCACTGCTAATTGCTGGACCTCCGCAGGCTTAGGCAGATGAAAATACTCTCTTAGATTTGCTTTTTAACTGCATAGGAAATGCGATGCATTGGATTTCAAAGGCCCTTCCTGTGTTGGGGCAAAGCTGAAATGCACCCTTTGATTTTCACAGCGAAGAGCTTTCTCTTCTCCACGTCTGCGCAGCTGTATTTCTCGGGGACCGCACTGGGGACACTGGCCCTGGCTTTAGTAAGGTAGTTTCTAGTGGGTGATGATTTTTTTTTTTCACTTACCACTTTGTCCAGGCATGCGTTGATGTGAAGATCTCTGCAATTTAATTTCAGAAACGAGAGCAGAACTGGAGTTCCTGTAAGAGTGCCTGGAGGGAGCAGTGGAAGGAGGGGACTTGTCTTGGATGCTTCTGCAGTTTGGGCTTTGGGGTTTTTAGCCTTGTTTCCAGGCTCAACTGCAAGCCCAGAAGCCTGAGAAGCAAATTTAAGAAGTAAATGTCTATATATTTTTTTAAGCCGCTTTTTTTCAGACAAAAGAGAGCTTACATAAGGTTAAAACGAATATCTGAATTTGATGGGTCATCTTTTAAACTGAACTTTCTCGGTCCCTGAAGTCTTTCTCTGTGACCAAGGTAACTGGTGTTACCACATCTGATTTCTGCTGGATTTAAGCTTTTGTTTTTCTTCTCTTTTTCAAAATTGGGAGTCTAGGGATGCTTCTAGAGTACAGGCTGAGGTGTGGAGCAGATGCAAGGAGAAAAGAAAGCACTTGCAACATGATTGCTAGGGGCAAGGGATTTTAGTCTGTCTTAATGCTTTAAGTTCAAATAAACTTAAAAATAGAAGTTTTGTTTTTCTCAGTGCAATCCAGACAAGCACAATGGAATCAACCCCCCAGACAGGCTCGCTCTCCGCGCCATTTCAGCATGATTTGTTACAAAAGCTATGAAAACTGATGATATCGGTCCATCGCTCCTTGTTGCAGCGCAGCCACGCTGGGGTCGAGCCTTGCGGTTGGGTACGCGTGGCACGGCACAGCAGCTGAGGGCAGGGCGTAGGCAGGGACGCACTGAGCCACGCTAGGACGCAGGTGACACCTGGTCAGGGTGCTCTGGAGAAAACATCTGGGCACCTTATACGACAACAGTGACGAGGCTTTGGCTTTATTTCCCCCCTCACAGCATCGTGCAAATGCTTTAATTCTTCAACAGAGGAAAGAGCACCATCTGCTGAGATGCTGGCTCTGTTTGTAGAAGGAACCAGGATTAATCGAGGTCTCCAGATGTGGTCCAAGGCCAGCCTTGGTTAGTATCTGCCATGTCACTACTGCCCTCGGCTCAAGGGGTTAAGACCTGTTTATCTGGAACATGGTTGGTTTGCAAGAGGGTGGTTAACCAGGGCTGGTGCGCAAATGCATCGCAGCCTCCCTGGCCTAGCAGTGATTGTTGCCTGGCTGTTGGTACTAAATGAAATAGCCATAAATAAATCAATCTCTACACTGGGAACGTAATTCTGTTGTGTATCACTTCTTGTTTTTTGAGATAAAGCTAGAATTGGTGAAGAAAGGGAAAGAGTTCACCTACTACAGCTCGCCTGAGCAATGTGTGTCTTTGTATATAGTACGTATATACAAGGGTCGAGCTGTGGAGGTCAATGTGATGCTTCCCATCTTTTGGTGAAATTCTCGTTTTTCTTTTCCATGGAACGTTTGGAGCAGCGACCCAGAGATGCTCGGGTCTGTCCCCGTAGCCCCTGAGCTTCGAGTAATGCTCTTGGCCACTTGGTCACGCAGGTTAAGCAGCGCAGCAAGCTCAACCTCCGACAGTGCCCTATGTTCTCTAAACATTGCAAAAGTGGGCTTAAAAACTTAACTTATTCTCTTTTCCAGTACTCTTAGCCTTGCTAGAAGAGCAGCTTGCTTCACGGGTCTTGCTCTGCACTCTTCCCCATCCACTTTCTCTCCTGTTTCACTGCTTTGCAGGCTCTCAACTCGGTCTTTTCTTATGCAGTTCTTCTTCTGAAGTCTCCCCATGCCTCGCCAGCTTTTCAGATCATCATCTTATCCTTGCCCACCTCTCCTGCTTTCCACTTTGTCTTTCTGTAATTGTATTTTATATTAGTTCTGTAAATTGGATCATTTTCTTGTCTAGCTGTGCTGTGAATTTGCTATAGCGTGTTGTGCCGTTAACGTGGAAGATGCTGGAGGAAGCTGTGCTTGCGGCAGCCGCCCCGCCACTTTGTTTTGTTGTTTGTCTCTCTGGTAGAGGACACTCGAGCTGCCGTGGGAGGGAGGGCTGGGATAGAGGGGGAGGTAAAATAAAAGCTTCTAAGGGAGATGTGTAGAGCAAGGAAAAGGAAGAAGGACAAAAGAAAGAAGTAGGGGAAGTTACTGGAAGAAAGTCCCAAGTTCATGTGGGCAGTGAGGCACCTTTGCATTTGAAGGATGGAGTGGAGAGGCAAGGAAGAGTGGGTGACTGGAAAGATAATTTTTAACTGCCAAAATCCGTGCCCCGAGTCCAAGTCTTTACAGATATTCCTCCATTTTGTATGCTCCTCAGTTTGGGCAAGGAATTTTAGGCATCTGGGGATTTTTAAAGCATCCCATGAAACCAGTCCATAAACATACAAGATTACAGAGATTCTTGAGGGGAAAAAACTGCCTTTTGCAGCAGCTTTGCAGCTCGTAGGCTGGTGCCTCCCCTCTGGCCGAAGGATGGGAGAAGAGGGCTCTGTGTCAGGCTTACCACAAAGAGAAAGGAAAAAGAGGCAACTCCCAGTTTAAGAAAATCCTCCTTTTTGGAAACTTAGCAGATCATAATCCCACTGGCCTTTAATCTCTGAAACCCTGAGCTTAATTCCTGGCTAGATTTAGAAAAAAAATAATGAATTTGGTGGTCTCCTGATAATCTCTAATACAGCCCATGACTCAAACCCCACGTCGGTGCCTGGCGTAGCAGGCAGCAGTCAGTGAGTGCCCAGCAGATGAGACTGGGAACGGAGGAGCAGTTGCCTGTCTCCTGCCCACACGTCCCTGGGTACCGTTGCTGCTCGTTCCTCTTTGGGGGCAGTATTAATTCAAATGAAACGTTTAAACTTTTTTCACGGTGCCATACAGGTCTGAGATGGGGCTTGTGCTCAAAGAGGGAATACAAAAGAACCGAAGCAGTTCAGGACTGATGATCGCCGGCAGCCGTTTTCCCCAGGCCATGGGTTTCATCCAGTCCAGACCAACACAACCATGCTTTTATTCCCACTCAGAATCACAAGCCACTGTGGGATTTTTTTGGAAACATTCCCAAATTCACCAAAAGATTTATCTGCTTTGGCTGACTGATGAGCAGGTTTTCCTGGCCTGGCAGAGCTGGGGTCCTCAGGCCAAGTCCCAGAGCTCAGCCACGCTGCTTCCTACAGCGGCATTAGCAGGATTCCCTGGGTCTGCATTGAGGTTACGTGTTTGAGTGCTGCGTTTTTGCAGTTAATGGAAGATGGAGCTGATGTGTTAGGAAAACATAGATGCCTCTGCACGTCCAAGAGATTTCTGCGGCGGAGGTGGTTAATGCACACAGGGGATCTACGGCAGAACAGGGAACCGGAGCTGAAACCCTGTACTGCCGCGCACCCCGGCCTATCCTGCCAGCTCACGCGGAGACGCTGTACCTGTCGGTGGGAGTGCAATACAGGACCTTTAAGCATTCAAATGATAAACCCTCACTCCTGAGTTGGAGCTGCATTTGTTCAGCTGGAAGCGGTGGGCTGTGCTAATTACTGGAGCCATCCATTGGAGGGAGTTGTGGCCACGTGGCTGAGCCCAACCTCTTACGCGCAGAAGGAATCAAGCCTTGGCATCCTCTGCTTCAGAGGCTTGCCTCGGAATTACCATATTGTGATTAATGGTATTGGAGTGGCCCTTCTGATTTGTCCGTTATTTGGGAGGCCAGAATACACTCTCTCTTTCTATATACGTGTATATACAGATTTCTGTATGCTTATAGATGTATGGATGTGGTGTGTTAGTGAAAGCCCTGGCTGAAGCTCAAAACTGCTTTCTCATACAGAAGCCATCGCTGATCTTGCATTACAAATTGTGCTCCTGCAAGCTACTGTAGTGTCCGGGCATGTGCTGTGCTGTCAGGGGAGGTGGTATTTTATGTAACTATTACAAGTCTTTTCTCCTTGCTCCTCGGTTTAGCTCTATACAGAAGGTTAGGCTAAACTTCTCAGAAAGCAATGCATGAAGTTAAACTTTGCGGTAGTTTTATATAAACCCCTGATGTGTAGGTGTTCTTTTTCAGTAAGGCTTCCAAGAGAAAGTATCATCCATTTTCATAGTAAAATTAACATTTAGTGCACGCAGAAGGCATGGGAAATTATATAAAGCAGCAAGTACTATTGGGAATACTGTGAATATAATTTAAATAGATGCTTCTATGCAGTAAATCTGCTTGTGCTGATCACCCTTGGTAGCTGTTACACGCACAGCTTTCACTGGAGCCCAATATTGGGATGCGGTGAGGCACCCGCCGCTTTCCTGCCTGATCTTTTGGGGCGTTTGCTCTGGAGCGTGACCTGGGGAGGACGCGGATGCTGCGGCCCGAGCCTCCCGGGCCGCACCGGCACTGCGCGCCTCTCCCCCGGCCCCTCCGGCCAGGGAGGACGGCGGCGGGGTCTCCGCAGCCATCGCCCTGCGGTCCGCAGCTGCTCGTGACGCACAAGCTGTGCATGGTGAGTGGGATGGTGGGGGACCTCCTGCCTGCTGCTGGCAGGCGGTTACAGACAGGGGGGCTGGCTTCATTGCCTCTATTTATAATCTCTGCCCTCCCCTGCACTGTGACTGGCTCAGCTCTTGCAGAATGACTGCCTGAGACCTGCCAGGCACATTGCTCATCATGAAATCCTCTTTTTCAGCTACGGAAGTGGGTATTGAGCATGTGTGATAGCTACTGCACCTTTTTTTCTGGATATTTCTTAGGCCTGTGCTGCTTTTACCTGCCCAATTTTTGCTCCCCCTGTCTATATGCAAAGGCACAGACGAGTCTGCCTTGAAACCCTGCCGGGCGCTTCCCATTCTTGGCGTTGAGAAGACACGAAGCGCAGGACAAGGCGAGGGACGGGCTGTGTCTGCGGAGGTGTCTGCGGGCCCCTGGGGCTGCTGGGGACGGGTAGAACATCTCCGCTGCGCCTTCCGTAGAAGTAAGGCTGAATCTGAGGCTGGGGTCTAGACCTAGGCACTCTCTGTGCTCATTCCAGTTTAGAGGACAAGATTAACTGGCTGTAAAGATGCCTCGAAATTTGGGCCTGTTGCAGGCTTTGGAGAGGTCACTGTTATTACTGAGACCGAAACTGGAATTTCCTGGACGTTTGTGGGAGGTCAGGCTTGGGCTTTGGAAAATTGCCTGTATTGTTTTGGGAAAGGGTGGTAACAATAAGAAATACTCCACATCTATTATACGTTTGCTATTCTCATTAGTCTAAAACTGCATCAGACAGACTGACTAACCTAAAAACACGTACTTGATAGGAAACGCAGGTCTGGAAGCTGGTGATGCAGCAGATCCATCACCTGGGCACAGCCTGGCCGTGTGCTAATGGGGCAGCCGGGCTGCTTGCCTGGGGCAGGTGTAAAGCAGCTTCTTGTAAATGTGCAGGTGAAAAATCGCCTTTCCCTGTCCTCCTGAATGAGAAATTCTCTGCTTGAACAGAGCAGGGGGTCTCAGTTGCTGGAGACAGTCTCTGGCTTTTAGTTATCACACAAAAGAAAAAAGAGAGAAAAAGAAACCACCTGACTAACCCAAACCTTTCTTATTTCTAACTCTGCTCAACACAACCCACCCTCTGCGTCTGCGAGCACGTCACGGCCCACATGTGCTACAAAGCTGGCCAGAAACGAGGAGGACGGTGCGTTGGGCAAGCGTTGGTCTCGCCCAGACCGCTGGGTCTCAGTGGAGGCCGAGGAGGGAGGGCGCTGTGGGGGCTCGGTCCTCGCCCACCCGACGTGCTCTCTCATTTGATGGTGTTTGGGGGCGGATATGGAAAAAGCCTGCTCCTTTTGAGGGAGCCCTCTGGCAACCCAAATAGCAAAGGGATTAAAATAAGATAAGCCTTGCAGTAAACAACTGGGTTTAGTATCGGTTTGAACGGTAAGGTGGGGTAGGAGCGTAATCCAACCTCTCCCTCCCCCAAATGCTGGTGACAAAAAATATCTGCCCTGGAAGGATGCTGCGACGGGAAGAAGGGCGGCCCCTCGTTGGCGCGAGCCAGCTCCAGGCTCTGTCCGTTCAGGTTTAAAACATGAAAGTCTTCCTGAACTCTTGTTGTTTGCTACTGGAGAAGAAAATAAGTGCTTGTTTGTGCATGCCGGCCTTGTGTCCGTGTGCGAATGTCCCGGGTGTGTTCGAAGGAGCGGGTTTCCTGGAAGGTGCTGATGATCAGCCCCCCGTATGCAGGTTTTAGCGTGTAATGCATATGCATTGGCAACATGTCTATATTTGTCTTTGCCTGTAAAATCATTTGCTTTTTCCAGCTGAGCACATCTTTTTGTGCGCGTGTGTGGTGCCTCTCTAAGGTAACTGCTGGTTCTGGGATCTGAGAATGAGGTTTGGGATAGAAGCTGGCACCTGGACCATAAACCCTGAGCGTGTATGTGAATTTAATGTAGGAATGAGCTTTTCTGGCTGCTGTAGAAGGAATAAAGATGCTCCAACCTGTCCTCCTCCCTGCTCCTCCACCCCCCTTTGTACATCTCTATCTGTAGAATCAGAATTCAGTTTAACTCTTAGCATGGAGAAACCCAGTGCAGTGCTGAGGGGAGAGGCTATGTGATAAATTTATGATGGGATGATGTCCATAGGATTGTACAGAGCCAAAAAGCGATTCCCCCTACCAAATCCCCACGTTAGAGGCTCGCAACAGATTTCCAAGTTACCAGGGGCTGCCTTTTTGTTATTTCGGCTGCTTTTCTTCCCCGCTCTTTCTCCTGCTCCCCTACCTGGTCTGAGCAGGCTCCTAGCAGCACTGGCTCTTTTTGCTGGCATTTAATATTTTCCATCCGAAGCTTAGCGCAGGCGGTACAGACGGGGCAGACGTGTCCCCGCCGTACAAAGGCAGCGAGGAACGGGATCTGCGTTGCACAGAAAGCCCGGAGACGCCTTCCTGGAGCTCAGCGTTGGCATCCGACCGCGACGCCGGCTTCCCGGCCCCCCGCACAGCTCTGTTCTCCGATCTGCCGCAAAAGTCGAGGGGAAAAACATGCCTGCATGGCGCTCCCTGTCACGGCGGGCGGAAGACTTGCGTATTTATGGAGCCAGCGCTTCCTTTTGCGTTTGACTGACAGCCAGGATCCCTTCGCTGCCTGGTCACTGGAGCTGATTAGTATGCGAAAGGGTCCGCCTCGCACCGAGAGATGCAGCCGCAGCAGCTTGCAGAGCTGTCACACTCACACAGGCTTCTTATCTGCACTGGCTTGACGAATTAAAAAGCAAGCCAGCCAGCAAGAGAGAGACCGGGAGAGAGAGGGGGGAAGAGAGAGAGAGAGAAGCTTGCAGACAGCGCTCGCTTTCTTTTCCTAAAGGAAGGATTTTGCATCTTAAGTGCTCACTGGTTGTGATGATGCTTCACTTAGCGGGCTCCAGAATGAGCTAGAGACAGCAGATAGGGGGATAAACTCAAAGCAGACCACAAAGCATTACGAACAAAACCAAACCAGGAACAGTTTTCTCCTCTATTCTAGCATGGTGGATGTATGGACAGTCTTACAGAGCAGAGGTTGACTTCTCCAAATCTGCCAGCCCCACATCTTGAACACTACAGTGTTCTGCATTGCACCATGACCTTGGATGTTCAAACGGTGGTCGTTTTTGCAGTGATTGTGGTGCTATTGCTTGTGAATGTCATACTCATGTTCTTCCTGGGCACTCGTTAAATGGATTTTTTCTCCTGAGCTGTTGGGGGCTACTACTACCACTAGCAATTCAACAAGAGAGCAAGAGCGAGAGAGAGAGAGAGAGAAAGGCGAGAGAGAGAGAGAGAAAGAGAGAGAGAGAGATTTCTTACTGAGGGGGGAAACGCGTTGAGCTTCAACATGGCCTCGCTGTGATATGTATGACGTTGGTATATTATCTCTCCCTAAATCTTTTGTCATGTCTTGTCTTTTAAGTATGCCTGTAAGTGTAGCTGCTTTTGCCTGGGTTTTAAATGTGATAAATAATAGTAATCCATTCCTATATCGTTCTGTGCTAGCGAGATAGAGCTATACATATTTAGTTAGAGGCAGAGTGAAAATATCTTTCTGTGGTAAGCACTGGCTGTGTTATTTTGCTTCCTTTAAAATAGAGACAAGTTAATAATAAGTCATTTTGTGTGGAATTTCTAGCAAGCAGTTAATGTGCAATGTCTGTGAGAGTAACCATGTAGCTGCCAGGTGAGAGGTGGTGGTGTGTGCAATTGAATCGAGCTCTGGACATTTTGAAGGGGGTATGAGAAATCCTATTAAAGGATTAAATCTTTGCTAAAATAACATTCAGCCACAAAAAAGGGAGAGAAATTCTACTTTCTTTATTGATCTGTGTTGCCTTGATGATCTGACTTGATTTCTCCATATTCAGCCCCAAAGCCTCCAAATTCTACCTCCACACTGATGTAGCCTAGCTCCTTTCTTTAAAGATGTGAGAGGGACCGAAACATAACCTGCCGGGCTTTTTTTCTGTTTGTATGTGGTTTATATCTCTGCAAATTGGGAAGGAGGGATCAAAGAGAAAAAGGGGATTGCATGCTTTGTTTTTCTTTGCTTAAGCAACAGATACGGAGGGGTTGGGGTTTGCTTTGATTTCTTTAGAAATTTTATTTTGGCTTTCCTTTTTTTCATGTGTGTGTGTGTGTGTGTATATATATATATAATTTTTGGTAATGTATGTAAGAAAAATCTTTGCCCACCTCAAGGATAACAAGATTTTGAGATGGGTTGTTTTGCGTGACTTTATTTACATTGATTTTCTGGAAAATGAAGTGCTAAGTTGTATATTCTAGGCTTGCTGAAAAGGTGTCCACTAGTTAGAGGTCCTTCTGTTGAAAGATGTCGAGACCAAAATTGCAATGTTTACAGCTTGGACGCAGAGCTGGCTGGGGGGTTCAGCGTCAGTGCGTGAAGTTTAGAGAGAATATGAAGGGAATCTCTGAAAAAGAGTAATGTCTTTTCTTCTTGAAAATACGTCTCTGTACTGTGTTTCTGTTAGAAATCTATAAGGATTTTTTTATATGTTATTTTCCCCTCCGGAAAAATCAGAATTGCTCAAAACAAAAAAAAATATCTCAGTTTGAAAATGTTTACATCTCTTGCTAATGTTCGCTGGTATTGTATTGCCTTGATAATTTAACTAGTTCGTGCTAATTCCAGCTGTCTGTTATTTAGCTGATGTCTTCTGCTAATCGGGGGGAAAAAAAAATATCATGTAACTGATTCATAAAGACATAGCTGGAGGTTATAGATGGAGACGTATAGTTATTTCCATGTGAGAGTCTGCCTGCTGCAAGTTAAATGCATAGCTGGGCTTAGGAGCTGATTTCTTTTCGGCTGGTGGCATGATTGGAAATTGAGTTAAATGCTGCAAATCTGGCACTTTCAAAGTGGCTTTAGCTGTAAATAAAAGAGAAAAAATAATTTCCCCGAGTCCTGGGGTGGTAGCGGTCGGCCCCCAAAGCTGACAAGAAGTGTTGAGTGGCAGTAGCCCATTTTAATGGGTAGAAAAGCCGAGAGCCGGTGACACAAGCCCAGCGAAGGTGCTCCGGTGCCTGCTGGCTCTGTTTCCCCCTCTTCACTTGTAGCTATCTGTGCAAGAGGCATCGGCTTCACTTCAGAAGAGACTGAGCGCATCTTCTTCTTATAAAAAAAACTCAAACAAATTCAATGCTGAGGATGGTTTGGGTTGTTAAACGGCTCAAATTTGCTTTATTTTCCTGTTAGCTATCATATGTCATTAGTTTTATAGGCTGCAGAATCTCCTGGAAATATCATTAATGAGCAAAGATCACCGTGGAAAGGGAATCAATCGAACAGCAGCCCAAATAATCCTGTCAGTGAAACAGTTTTAAGCGACATAGTGATTTGGAGGAGTAAGGGTGGAAAAATGAGAAAAAAAACCCCAAAACAAAACCGCGAGTTAAAAATGGGATGCGGCTGTGTCTGAATGTTTCTTTTTCTCCAGGTTAGCTCTCTGGCACGAAGGTTTACCTTTCAATAAGATTTCTATGAGGAACGCTTGGTACCTAATGCGGTTTTCTGGCGCGTGCAAAGTGCATTCCGTGATCCGGAGCTTGTACTTCTCGGGTGATAGCTGGGAGGCGTGCGTGTACGCGACGGCGTGGGTTATCGCATGTGTCGGGAGCTGCTGTGTCCGATCGCTAATCCCGGCCAGCCCCGTCCGGTTCCGTCGGCGGAGCCGTGTGCTGCTGGAGGGTCTCCGGCTGGTGGGCTGCATGGGGAGGACCAGGGTGGTGTGCACGCTCGGCTGCTGGGCAGTGGTCGCTGGGAGCTTGTTTTTTTCCATCGTGGAACGTGCTTGAGAGAATGAATGTAATTTTATGACAACTTTCTCACCTTTTATTCTCCCAAAGGCTGGTGGAGTCAAAGAAAGGAAGTTTATGCAGAGCAATATGAGCGTGAAAGTTGGGAGCATAAAACTTTGTTATTGTAGCAGCACCGTTCTTGTGTCAGGCTTCCCGTTGGACTTTTGGGGGAAAGAGGGGAAATAAGCCTAAAAAGTGAGCAAGGGCTGGGGTTTCTGCTTGTTTGGTTTGATCCCCGTTTCCCACCCCCAGTCCTCAGCGGCCACCTTCTCAAACAGGCCTTGAGCCACCTGCCCCAACCCCATTTTTGTAGTTTTGCCCCTGCAATTTTGCATTTTCCAAGCCTGCAGTGGAGCCTCAAACTGCCTGGTTTGCAGGAGCAATTAGCTGGTTAAACAGCTTTGTCTTCCCGTACTTTTCAGGAGCAGCCCAATCCATGACATTCTGCATTAGCAGCTTTTTGGGGCGACAGCATTCCTAGTCGCTTGCAGTGGATCCCCTGTACTCCTAAGTGACTGTGCTTGCAAAATTCGGGGTGTAATTTGCACGCTGTAAAATATCTCCATGTCGTGGAGCTTTCCTTCTCCCTCGGCTCCGTGGGACGATTCGGGTCGCGCCTGTGGCTGGTCGCGGTCGGGTTCCTGGAGGTCGTTTGGCCCCCAAACTGCCTCCCGTTTGTGGACCTTGGGTTCGTCATGTTTGTGGGGATGCTCAAGCCCACGGACGGGGAAGAGGGATCAGTCCTTTAAATAAATCAAGGCACTGACCCTCTGGAAAATACAGCCCCAAAGAAAAAAATACTCATTTGTATGCAAATAGCATATTTTATAACGCATAAAATCTCTTTCAGTGATTGCTCCTGTGTATTTGCTAAGGCTGGGTGATGGGAGACCTGCCTTGCTGTTTGTCTGCTTAAGCAGGATTCAATGTTATTTGCCACAGGATTCATGAAAATGCCTCTGACTGTATCATAGCAACCCCGTTTCACACAGTCCATAAAAAGTCCATTCCTCCTGAGCGGCAATCCGCCGTCTTAAAGATTCAGGCACCCTTCTCGCCCTGAGGAAAGGGTGCATTTCTCCCTCTTCGTATGCCTCGGAAAAAGCATACGTGTCAGGATGATCCCCGCTAGTCCTGCGTTCGCTGTGATTTTAATGCTCTTTCTTTAAGGCTAATAAGAGGGCTTCCTTTGGGGTTTTTAAACGCTTCCTCCCCCACCCTGGATATTTCCCACCTCTGTTTTAAACCTCACATGACAAGTTAAAAGGGGGACGGGACAGCTCAGAGGTCTCTGACGCGATGGCTCTTTTCTGTCCTGCCATTTGGATTTTCCCCCGGGATGGCAGCAGCACAGCACTTGCTTATGCTTTGTAGTGAATGAAGATCTGCCCAGATTCGAGCCCTTCTGTGGGAATGCAGAGGTGCTTTCTCATCCCGTAGATGAATGTTGTTAAGAGCTGCATGTTCACCTGACTCCTGCCCCCATCTGTTTGCATAATGTGGTTATATTTCTTTTTGGATCAGGTATTCAGTACACAGCCCAACTGCTGTGTATAATGTCTGAAGGAAAATTGCCAAAAATCCATGTAAGTTTTTTTGTTTGTTTTGGTTTAATTTGTGAATAGACCCCCTCTTCTGTATTGTTCACTTCATTTTGTTGTCGTTCTTCAATTTCTGTATGTAATGAATGCTGGTTGTGATGGGAGATCCGGTGCTCTTTGTGTACGGTGCTTGCTTGCATGTATGTCTGTGCGGTGCCTGTATCGTAGCTGTGTGTGCTGTATGTCGTGATAATGCATCTGTGTCGGTGAGCAGGCGGTGTTGTGTATTTTGCTTTTGCAACGTGTATCTCTCTCAGCTGGGTGGGATAATCGTGTTCAATCTGTATCTCCCAGTGAAACGTTGTGAGAGCTATTCTGATAAAATGCAGGGATTTGTCTCTTACAATGCGGGGTCTCCAGTGACCAGAAGTTAGCAAGCTTGAGGGAGACTCCCTGGTGTTAATAATTGTGTAAGGCTTGTCCTGTTGTGAAGGGGGTGTTTGTTCAGGGGCTACAGCGGTGGCAGAGGAGAGTTCTGCCGGGTCCTGGTTTTGCCACTGATTTACTGTACGGCCTTGGGCATGTTCCTTCGCCGCCCTGTGACTCCTCTTTCCCAGTTGTTGAAGAGGAACATCGCCCATTCCCGAGGCGTAGCCAAGACCCACTGACTCCTGTTTCTTCCCTTGCTGCAGTGCCCTGCAGCTGCAGGGCGCTGTTCTGGTCAGGCGGCAGGGGTACGGCCGTAAGGGTGCCCACGTTGGCCCAACAACGCGTAGCTGGATTTTGCCTGTTGGAACTGTTGTAGATGGCAAACTGTCGTGATTTATGCTTCTTGCTAAAAATAGATGCTCCTGGAGAAAGAGTTGCTGGAGGAACCATGATTTATTTTTTTTATTTTATTGGTTATGGTTACTTTCTTTTCTGAGTGGAGATGAGTCTTAATCTACAAGAGCCCACAGGTGCCCAGGTTGTCTCTAGCCCTGCTGTCCTCCTCACCAGCAAAACACCATGAAGCCTCAACTGCTTATTTCTAGTTTTTGTAGAGTATTACTCCTGCGTTGTCGGAAACACCGCGCTGACGGCGTGTTCGCTAGGACATCTGAGCTCAGGGCAGGAAGCCCTCAGAGCTCTCCTGTTGATGAACGTGTTGGGCAGGCCTGAAAGCTTTACCATCCGAATTAAAGAGGGCTTTAGGGGCTGAAGGAACACCTGCATGAAGGTATTTAAAGAATTAGGTCTGAATTTCAGCTGACTTTGGTTTATTCATAGAGAAAATTTTATCGGAGTGTGCTACTTTGGGGAGCTACCCCAGCTCCCATCACAGAGCCAAGGAAACTGAGGCAGGCAGCGGTCAGAGAGCAGCAGGTGGTGGGGTGGGGGTTAGGAGCGGAGCTGGGAGCGGGAGCAAAGCTCGGGGGCCCGTCGGTTGCTCTGCCCGCTTGGCTGCGCTACCTCCTCCTCCTCCTCAGGGAAGCAGGGCGGGCAGCCATGCCGCTCGGTTTCTGGCTCGTACGTTTTTATCCGAACCTTCCTGTTTGGAAGTGTCGGAGGGACAGGCTTGTGCTGGGGAGCCGTGGAGTGAGCTGCCTGCAGGCTGCTGAAGGATCTCTTTTAGGGTATTTTGGAGCTCCCGGAGTAGAAGACAAGTCAGGCCCGTGTGGAAGGTCCCATGTGGTTTAGTGCCTGCCCCTTCTTTCGCATCATCCGAGACATATATAACATAACGTACAGACTGCTGGCAACGGTTGTGTTTCTATTTTAGGCGGCATCTCTGGCTAAGTAAAGCAGGGGCTACACTGCAAGCCACTTTGCTCTGCGATCTTATTTAAGTCTCTGAGGGATGAACTGTTTCTCTGGCCCTGTTGCCTTCCTCTGGGACCTGCCCAGGACCTGCAAGGCAGACAGCCGTAGCCCCGGTGGTGCTCGGGTGAGAGCAGGCAGCCCTGCCGTGGCGGTGCTGCAGCCACAGAGGTAAAGCGGTCTCGATAGGTGGCATCGCCCCATTGCCACGGCATGGGGTCCATTGGCATGGGGTCCATTGCCACGGCATGGGGTAAGGCAGCCCGACCTGGCAGCCTGTCCCCCCCCTTTTTTTTTTTTTTTTTTTTTTTTTTTTTTTGGATAAAACCCACAGTTAATTTTTAGGTCATTTATTGTTATTAGATTACCTTACTGCCCCACCACAAGCACGGGCAGCTGTGTGCTCCGGCATCCTTTCCTTCTCAAGCTAAGCTGCCACGTCGCGTTGCTGCCGTGCCACGGCGTGCCCCAGGGAGGTCCGCGCTTTTGCCGTGGGGGGCTGTGGATGGAGCGGTCCTTCCACTTTGTCTCTGGTGGGGAAAGCGGCATGCCCAACTCTCCTGTTGCCTCTCAAGACCGTGGCCTCTGTCCCCAGATCTGCTTCCCCGCCTGCCTCCTGTGGTGACCTTTGCGGAGCGTGTCCTGCCTGGAACGATGAGGATAATTGTCATCGGCTTTGCAACGTGGGCAGGGATGTACCTGAGCATCCTGGATGTGCCCTGTGCCACCAGGGAGCCGGCTCGGCCTCACCAGTCACCAAGTAAAATTCCCTGGATGTTGCTGGTTGGGTTTGTTTGCCTCAGTTCCCTCTCGCTACTCAGGATCTTTGCCCCAAGAGCGTCTGTTTCTAAAGGGTTAAGCTTCTCCTGGTGCCGGTTCTTGGGTCCGAACGGCGCTCGCTCAGAGCTCGTGGCTGTGACAGCGGTTGCAGCTCAGACTCGAAAGATGCCGGGAGAGGAATGAGCCGAACTACGAGGATTTTGAAAGTAGCAAAGATCCTAACTGTGCAGGGGGTGTTTCTTATAACTGAAACAACGCAATGTGGCCTCAGCTACACAAATATGAATTTAGAGAAACACCCTAAGGATCAGTCTTTTACCCTGCTAAGCAGTGGGCTAATTTGCTGGGCATCTCTCTAGAAAAGTTTTGTCACGTAAAATTGTTCCATTTGAAAAAAAGCATCGGGCTCTTGCTGGCGTTATCAGAAAACATCTTTTTTTTTCAAAGAATTTCTATGGACCACGTTCCCCGTGCTATTTCTGATGCTTCCACTCTCCTGTATTGTATTCAGTGTATCTGACAAGGTTTTCTTAATAGGTTGTGCACTGAAGTTTCTGTTCCGATACCAAATTTAGGGAAGGCTTGTTATCTAAAATTCTTTCTTCCTGGCTTGATAAGGTGCTGATTAATTTTATGCAGCTCTCTTCCCTTATCTAGTTGAGCTTCAGTCAGTTTTAGTGTAATCTTGGGAAAGTGCGATCAATCTTTAATGTTTGTTTTTAAGGTTTATTCCAAAGCCTTTTGGGCATGCTGGATGTTTGGTCTTTTGTGAAGTTCTATGAGAGTTAAGTTAAAAAGTAACAATGACAGAACAGTTTTGGAATCCAGATGAAACGGTTTAAAGTTTCTGTAAAACAAGAAAGAGCATCCTTTAAATGGTGCTTGACTCTGATGTGGTTTTAGGTATTAAATTAGAATTCTATTACTCTAGTGTTGTACGTATGCAAAGGTGGATGCATAAACCAGAGAATACTAATGGTGCCCGCGTATAGGAACGCGTATGAGGAACGAAGGAGAGGGACTGTCCCCTCTCCATAGGTTATCTAAAGGTAAGGTAAGGAGGGGCAGGGGCAGCTTCACCCATCTCTGCCTCCCGCTGTCGAGAAGGGCTGTGGGGGCACAGGGTGCTGTACTGGGGAGCCGCCTCCTGCTTCTGCCGACAGGCACAGGCGAGAGGAGGAGGAGACGGTGCGAGGAAGACGGTCGTGTCTGTCCGGTGCAGCCATCTCGCTCGGGGCGAGGAGGGGGCTCGCCGGGGCCGCGGCAGCGTTGCGGGCAGCTGCCACCCCTGCCAGGCGCTGCGAGCGGGGGCACCCGGGCTGGGGTGGCGAGGAAACTCGGCTGTCATCGGCGGAGAGCGTCTGCCTTGATTTTGTGATCAGGAGTTGACATCTGGATAGATTTTCAGTCTCCTCTGGTCCAAGGTAGATGAATTTCTCATCTGATGCCCAGCAGCAGATTGATCCTGTCTCCTGGACACTGAGGGTTTTGCAGAAGCAGCTAAAAGTCTTTCCTAAAGAATTAAAAGTACACGCGCCTGCAGGGCAAAGAACCTAAACCTCACAAACCTGCAGGGTGGGAACAAATATGCTTAAGACTAACTGGCTGCCTTATAATTGTAAGTCCCCAACCAGGAGGAGCCCGTCTTCTTCAGTGCATACCTGGAGCCCAGGAAGCGCATTCACAGGCGTTAACAGGATTGAGACCCTAGATTTATGGAATTTAGAAAGCACTGGCCTCGCTCCCCTGCTGCACCCAGCACCCCGCTGCAGGAGTGGGTGCTGACGAGCCAGGGGCTGATGCCAGCCCCCCGGGACGGGACGGCACTCTCGGCCCGCTGCCATTGGCAAATTGTCACAGTGGCCCCAGCTGCCGCAAAAGCCATTTTTCCAGCTCGATTTTAAGCTCAGTATGAGACTGTGTCTAGTCCCCAGAGCCCAGGTTTGGCTGGAGGTTGTAGGCAGCGCGTTCCCGGTGCTTCTTATTTTGCCATCTCCCCCCGTAGCTTCCCGGTTCCTTGTTCTCCTCCTACACTCCCTGTGTTAAACAGTAGCTGTGTTTTGCCCCAGAAAATGGTGATGGTTTAATCTGTCTCCAGCGTGTGTTTTTAGAACAGATGCCAGGCTGTCCCCTCTCTCTCGTCCTCGCACGCAGCACCGTGCATATGTGTGCATGCTTCTGCTGGCACTTGTGCATCTTCGTATATATTTCTTTTTCCATATACAGGGAGCCATATAGATTAAAACACATGTGCATACGTTTTCCTTCCCAGATATATTTTGGAAAATATGAGTCAGCAGCAGGCAAGAACATATTACATAATCTCTGGGAGTGAAGAAAACCTTGCAGTTTATTAGGAGGCAGGCATTCTGCAAGCAGCATTTTTTAACATCGTTTTGTTACCACACGTTGGTGTGTGCCTCTCGGTCGAGTGGCCTTATTTCCATGGTACGCAGTTGTGTCCGATGCAGAAATGTAGTCCCTGTAGCTTTGGGTTTTGTTATATTTTTAAACGCCACAGTAACAATAGCAGAGTCTCGGGGCTGTGATGATGATAACGACTTTTCTCCTCTTCCTTAACATGTTTTCCTGCAAGGACTCTGCGCTTTTCCTTTTTGGTTCCCCCCACTCCCCACCTCCTGCTGTTTTCTATAAAATCTCAGTGCCGAGAGAAATCGCACATGAGTGCAGCTGGAAATAAATGTTGCCCCCTCCGCCTCCCCTCTGCTCACGGCCACCCACCTCCACCGCCTACACCCAAATGGGAGAGTGAAGTCAACATCCACTTTTAGCCCTCGTCTCCTGCTCTCGCGCGGCTCTCCCCGCAAGCTTATTTCCAACGCCTTGCCGAGCGCGGTGGCCGTGCCTGCTGTACGCGCAGAGGGTGACATTCGGAGGGGGTTGAACACCGTTTTAACGGCTTCTGCAGCCATAAGAGCACTTGTCTGGTCCCATCGGCAGTCGTGCTATCATACGCCTTAACATAAGGGGATGAGAGAGGACACGCGGTTTTCTTCTTGTTCACTAAGCATCGCAGGGAGGGGGGAGCATCATGAATTATGGAGAGAACAAACAAAAAACCAAGTAAGATGGATCTGGCTCAAGTCAGAGAGCAGTAACGCCAGGGCTTTGGATCCCTCAGCCTGGGCTCCGACGGGTGTCGTGAGCGGCGGCACGCGCGTGGGGATGGGAGGCGGCGGGGCACCGAGCAGGGCGCGGTGCTTGGGTGCTCTTAGCCTCTCGGCAGTGCTGTATCTCAGTTTTTCCATCTCTAATGCCAGGCTTAATTCCAGGCTGTTCAGTCGAGTCCCTGCATTTCTGAAGGATGCTTTGAAAGCCTAGGAAGGGAATGGGCACTAGCAGAGTTAAAGGAAATAAAGAAAAGGACTTGTTTGTTTATTTTTAATTTGCCCAATAAAAACAAAAGGTTTTGAACTGCTTTCATCTCCCAGGGCACTGCAAATACTTCCGCTGTGGCTAAGCTAGCGGTTGCCTTTCAAGCAAAGAGAAAGCTCTGTTGTGGTTTTAAAATATCAAAGCCTTCCCAAGGAGGCAGTAAATTGCCATGCTGGCTGAAACCAGGAGTGCAAGCAGCTCCGTGCCCTGTCTGGGACAGCGTCTGAGAGACATGCTGTAGAGAAAATTGAGAGAGACACAATAATTGATGGTGACGGAATAACCTGTTTATCCAGAGCACTCTGTCTTCACCCCCATTAGCTCGCGGGTTTCTGATGCTTGGAGACAAGAGAATTTAAATCTTCTGTATTTTTAAAACCACAAAGATCTGTGCTAAACCCAGGAAATTCTCATGAGCTCAGCAGAGGGGATGTGCTCTTCAGTCCACCATCCATCAGGGCTCTCCATGTTTTATTCCAAAGCCCGGTTTGACCCGTATGGGTCTGCCCAGCGTTTGGAGCAGTTGGGGAATGACGGGGTGCTCCCGGGGCGGGGGTTCAGGAGAACTGCCCCCCGTTCCCAGCCTCTCTGCAGCCGTGGGTGATGCCGCAGAGGCCATTTCATCTTTCTACATCTTAGCTTCTCCTTCTGTAAAACGCGCAGAAGGAAATTGCCCTTTCCTGTTAAATGGTTTGACAGCTGAGGATGAAAAGTATTGTATTCAAGGCAGATGGGATTATAGCAGACTGAGGATTGCTGAAAAACGCCACCCTGCCCTTGGGAGGCGAAGAGGAGAGAGGGCGATGGGCTGTGCGGGGGGCCTGGGGCACACCAGAGCTCCCGCCCGGGCCGCTCCCTCCTGCGCGTAAACGCGGCATCTTGCACTCCACCTGAGAGCCCCATGGAGAGGAGGTGCCAGATGATGTCAGCAGGGTTCCACCAAAGATTAATTTGGCCTCAAATATTTTGCATATGCACCGTCAGATTGCATCCTTATTATTTTCACTGCTTTAAACAGCATTCAGCTAGATAAGGTCTCTGTACCTCTTTAGAGCCTTCAATCGTTACTCATTAATAATACAGTTGCTCTCTGTTATTAATTGATCCAAATTAGGCTTTTTTGTTTCTCTAAGCCTTTTGTGATATTTCTGTGCAGTTAAGAAATTAATCTGCGTTAAGTAGAAATACCTAAGTAAAAATAGTGGCTTTGCAGTAGTAGCTTTTCAGTCTTTCATGGCGTAAGCTCCAGGGCAGAGCCGTTGAGGGTAAGCAATAATCCTCACCTCAGAGCAGCAATAAGGTATGGGAGAGGCTCACAGTGCACGAAGGGGTGGCTCAAAAGGCACCCAGGGCAGCCCAGCCCGCTCTGGACGGGGGATCGCCTGGAAGGGCTCTCTCCTAGAGACGCGCTGTCACTCTGAGCGACACCAGCTCCCGTCTCACTTCCCAGATCTTTCCCTTTAGAGCTTCTGTGTCCGGCCATCCTCTCCCCAGGAGGAAGGTTGTTCCCTGGGGCACGTTCCCTCCTGTTTTGTCAGACCTGGCAGGAAACGTCCGTAGTGGTTAGTCTCAGATGGTCATGAAAGACTTCCACTCCTTCCTTTGAACAGTTCTCCCACGGCTGAAAACATCTCACCGTCACTAGCAGTGGGTTTAGGTTTCTTTTATTTCCCTTTTTTGCTTTCTGTTTCTACTGCAGACAGTTTTACCTTTGCGGGATTTTTTCCAAATCAGATTGAAATTCAAGCAATAATAATAATACTCGACAATCCTTCATTCCAGCGTCTGTTTTCTGAAGTTGGGTTACTTAAAAGCCTTTGTGCTATATAAATACTCGAGTACTTTTTTCTATTTTGAAATGGAAATGGGTGCCTGAAAACCCTCAAAAGTCAAATGAAGATCAAAGGCTTGATCTACTAGCAGTTTTCTCCCATTATCCACAGGAGCTCAAGAGTACGGTTGTATAGGATACGTGCAAAGGGACTGCTATGCTGATAAGAGCCCAGTGCATCTGTAAAACTCACCCCGATGCTATTGAGGGCTGGGCTTGGGGTCTGACGTTCCTACTGCTGGCCTGGCTGGAAATCCCATCTTTTATCATCTTGTTTTCATGTCCATCCCTGTGCAACAATGGCCAGCAAATGGCTGGAGCGGGGTTAATGGTAGCACTGCCCTTTTCAGTGGCAGCTGGACTTGCTTCACAAGCTTTTCAGAAAAGCAAAGCTGTTTTCCCGTCGTCCGTCCTTCCTCACCATTTTCCTCCTTCCCTGTGGCTTATGAGCGGGAATCAGGACAATAGATGGAAATTTATGTCTTGGAGGCGTGCGACAAGGGTATCCTGAGGGTTCGGGGCAGCTCACAAAACAATTGCCTCTGATAAATGCTCGGAGGTTTCCGTGAGTTCTCTCAGCAGCTATAGTCAGTGCTCACAGTGGGTATTTTCACCACTGACCAGCTATTCGTTGGGAAATGTTAGACGGCTGTGTAAGCCACCAACAGCATAATCCTTGTAGTAATAAAACATAAAAATGGATGCAGAGCAATTTGGAGAGAAGAAGAGTGGACAGAAAAAGATAGTTAAAATCCAAGGAGTGGCTGTTGAAATGCAAAAGGGTCTAGAAAGCAAAGATGCAAAAATAAAATCTGAAACGGAAATGAGTAATGTTTTTACAGCATTGTATAACTCACTTTAATTGCAATCCATCTAGAAATCTATTTGAGGCAAGAAATCAATTCAGAATTGTAGAGCAAAGCATTGGTCTTTCAGATGTTTGCAGCTTTCTGGATTGTTATTTTCAGCTTCCTTCCACAGTTTGTTTGAATTCCTTCTCCCTTGCAGTGCCCATGGAAAGGCTCCCCCCGATTGTGTTGCAGATGGGGCAGTAAGCGGAGTGTCCTGGGGCTTTCTGCTCTGAACGTTCCCTCTCGTTGTCTCTTGAGAAACCCCATGAGGTGGTCGTACTGGTGAGCACGGGGGGCTGGAAGGTGGAAGCCCCAGGGTTTCTATAGGATAACCCCGCTTTGGAGAGGACCACGCTACGTCTTCCAGGCTAGACGGAGGTGGTCAGGATGGACTGTTGCCCACGCACAGGGAGCTCCTGTTTTCCCTAGACAATAGATCTGTATGAGTGATAGAGCTGGGGCCATACTGTGCTATTTACTCTGATCACCTCTTTTAAATACATTAGATCAGGTCATGCAACATAGGCATTATAGCTGCCTAATCATCTGGTATTTATCTTTCACCATACTTATTCTCAGCCTGCTTAAGAGACTGGTTGAAGTCCATCAGCGTTAAAGGCTTCTGGTATCTAGGCGGGTATGGTACGTTTGTCTTAGCAGAATTAAGTTCTGAGTCTAACAGATGTCATCAGTGTGGTTCCCAGCAGTCTCCTGAAAGGCCACCGTGGCGCATCTGACATTTCTCTTGTATTTGGTGGAATTTGTGAAGGAGGTTTTACCTTGTTTCTTGTCCATCTTGAGTGTTCAGGGCTGCTGACAGTGATTTGCATGGAATCCAGTTCTTGGCAAGTGCCGTGCAGAGACTAAAGCAGCAATGTGTCCGGGCAGAGCTCAGCTCTGCTGCCGAGCCACCCTGTCGCACGGGACAAGCGTTCCTCCCCTCCTGGGAGGCAAGGCTCTGCTTCGCTCTGCCTGTCACGGCCTTTGGTCAGCTGTTGCTGGCCCAAGCTCACCGTTTGGCTTTGGGCTGTGCAGATTGCTCACCAAGTGCCCCTACTTTGCGCATGGGGGACTCGAGGAGCCACCACTCGCTGGCTGCTTCCAGAAGGTCCCTTTAGACTTGGTCTCCTCCAGCCTCTTGTACTTGCCTTGGGTGCAGTCCTGGGAGCTGGACTCAAGCAGTGGGGCAAGAAGCAAGCAACCGAGGAGGCAAACCAGGCTCCTCATAGATCAGACGTCTCTTTGGAAATCAGCTTTGCAGGCAGGTGAGGATTTGAGACAAGAATCCAAGGAAACAGGAGACTTTCCTGACAGCCAGACACTTAGAAAGCTTTCCCAGCAGAATGGCCCAAAACATAAGCAATCAACTCTGGACAGGCAATATCTCCTCTGACTTCCCTCCTCGCTTCCTAGTGTGTCCCCCTCACCTTGTGTCTCTGGGAGTGTCCTTACGTGCCCGGCTGAACCGTATCCGTCGCCGCTCCATCCCCTCTGGGGAATGATGGTGCTACAGGCTGTTACTTAGCGGGAGCTACGCTGACCTCCCTGCTCGGGCAAGGAGGGAATTTCCCCCGTGGGACAGCACAGCGCAGTTTGGCTGATGAGTCTTTTCACATTAGTGGTGGATGCAGTCTCTAGTCCTTGTTTCTGCTGACAGGGTATTAAATGCATTCATGTTTAAATTACCGGCTTAGAGCAACAGAGAGAAATGGAAAGGGGGTTTGCAGTAGGTTTACCGAGTTGGGATGAATCTGAAGAGATTGCATTGTGGAGAAACGGTCCGTCGTCTGAGAAGGAGGCGAGGAAAGGGGAGATGCAGGCTTTTCCAAATCAAAAGAGTGCAGATGAAAGAGCGAGAAGGTAAAACTAAGTATAGAGGAGTGGTGTTACAAAGGGAAAACGGGGGCTGGAGACCAGGACAAATTAGAACATGCAGAAAATGTAATCCAGTAGGCCATGGATTTGTATTCCTGGGAAATAACTGAAGTATCTTCACATGGGACAGTTCTGATGAGATTGGAGAAAATACCAGAACAGGTACTCAAGGGGACGGTCTTCCTTTGGCTTTGAGCAGAACAGATGATCCAAATACGGTTTTTCGAGCGCAGGGCCCCCTGAATTGCGAGGAGCACTGCGTTTCCTCACGTGCCGGCAGCACAGCTTAATGAAGGGGCAGCACCAGCAGGATTTGCACAAAACGGAGTTTATTCTAATGATAACTGCAGAGAGGAGCAGCAGACCTCCCAAGGACAGATGGATTCACAAGTAGAAGGGCTCTGGAAATGGGCCGTTGGTAACACTGGAGCAGAGAGGAAGGGAATATTTTATTATTATTACCTGGAGTGGATTCAAGCCTTAAACAGATGGTAGGATTTGCCAGTTTGGCTGTGCTAGAAAGCTGGGCGTCGGAGACTCGCAAGCCGGTCAGTCCCATCCGTCGCTCTGGCTCCGGGGTCCTGTGCCCACCAACGCTTTGTGAACCTGAAAAGACTGGTTAAGTACAAGGTCAAGGTCTGGTTTGGTGGTGATGCTGGTGTAGACTGTGGTTATAGGTGCTAGGAGCTTATGCCGCAAATAAGTCTTGGTTTTGGCACCGGTCCTAAAGAAGAAGAAACAAATAAGTGAGATATTTCATATGCTGGAATCAGTGCTTTGATCACTGCTTTTGAAAGATTGATAGAGGTGGATTTGGCTGTAAGAGAAGGCTTTATCTTGGCAGTTCAGTAGCCTATTCCAAACCTTCCTGATCTCTCTAGTGTAGTCAGAAGTCCCCTGGATTGATGTGTGACCTTAGAAAGCAGAGGCAGCATTTGGTCAGCCGGGGTGCTAGAGAGACAGGGCTAGAGAGTCTTATCTGTGTCCAGCAGCCTCAATATCTTATTTTTAAAAAGGCTCCTATATTCATTACCAAGAGCATCGGGTTCTTCTTCTAACACATAAAAAAGCCTTAATTCTTAAATAATTCTGTCCCATCCTGTGCTACTTATTCATAAACTCTCCCTACTTTACGCTGATGCATAAATACAGAACAGACTTCTTTTTCCCCATTTTCCTTACCTGCAGTAGCACCAGCCATTTTAAAACTGTGAGCTGCAACGCCAGGGTTCTTGCAAATCCTGATGGACCTAGTGGGGGAGAACACTGGGAAGGGATTCTGGGAGTCTGGAAATGAGCCCGAGACCTTCGAAACCATGAACCTGCTTCTCAGTCAACTAAGGCTTCTGAGCTTTCCTAATTTGTTAGGAAGTCACAAGATTCTGGTAGCTATCAGATTTTAATTTTTTGTCTTAGACTATCGGGTATCGGAAAAAGATATCAATAATTTAAACCTATCCACTTCATTTTCAGGAGAATTATTTTGACATAACAGTAAATATACAACAGTTCCTAGAGGAAAACGTAAAGGCTTAGTCTCTTTGGAGTTTGTATTAATGAATATGGCCAGGCATTTGCCTATTCCCAGGGCATTTGTAAGGTGCTTTCTGCACATACACGCTACCCATCCAACCCCAAGAAAAGGCTATTTTTTACTACCTGATGTAATTAAAAGCACAGAATATAAAATGCGTGTTGGCTGTTGCGTGCTCACAAACACATATAGTGTGCAACGGGATATTGAATTGCAGCCACGCACGTCAGAATTTACCTGCACAAGTGCTGGGGATGTGTGGACGTGTGTAATCACGCATCTACAGAGCAATGTCGAGGTGACCCCCCGTGTGTGCAAGCAGTCTTGAGTTGTGTGCAGCTCCAGCGAGCCAAATATACAGACATTGCTGCACGCGAGTTTGGACACGTGGGATTCTTGCGTAGTTCCTTATGTGTACGGTTATTGCATGTACAGAGACAGACCTCTGCTGCTCACGGATTTACACGGAGGTGCCTGCCCACTCTGACTCAGATCCATGGTGGTTTATTGTTGAAGACTCTCTCTAAAAATTCCCTGGCATTCATCCAAAACGAGTGCCAATAGCCTTAAACGCAACTCATTTTCCTTTACATCAAATGACGAAGCTCATCGATAGCAATCTCGGACTCCAGCAGGGAACACAAAGGCAGTTTGGATTTGACACCCTCAATAGCCTTGCGGTAAATAGGTCATTACTAATACAATAGCAGTAATAAAACACAATGTATGAATTTAGAGAGTTAGGAATGATGGTGTTTGTGGTCCTTTTCCTTTGGTAGCCAATATTATTTCTAGTGCCAGCAGAGTCATTTAGGTAATATTTGCTTGTTTACGGAATCGGTGAACGGCATCTTACCACAGGTTTGCGTCCGGGGTCTGACAAACGCGCAGGTGCTTTTGTACCTCTGTGGTTACTTTCATTAACTAAAGTGGGCTTAAAAGAGAAGGTGACACCCAGGAGGTCGCTGCTGCTAGTCCTGTTGCTGCAGGCTGGGGCTCTAACCAGTTCGCTGGGGCCTTTTCCCAGCAAGTTGCTCTCAGAGCCTTTGGTTTTTCCAGCGGGAATGTCACATATGATAGAGAGACTCAAGGGGCCAGTTTTACCTTTGAAGTCTAGGTTTAATTTTTTCTGTTAAAAAAAAATGTGTTTCGACAGTTTGTCACATCGGCTCAGCCTGCCATGTCGTGGGCAGTGAAGTGTTAGGAAGGAAGAGCAAAAAGGATTTTGATGAAGGATCAAGTCAACTCACTAACGTTTTCTGAACATCTCCTGTGTTGCCCTTGGTCCGTGCAGACACCCGCCTGCTTCTCCAGCTCTCCTGTCTCTGGGAGAGCTTCGGGAGGTGCTGGGAGACTGGCCAGGCAGGATTTGGGTAAAAGTTTTGAAGGGGATTTGCTGGAGGTTTGTGCTTTGCAGCAGAGACATTTTGCCAGCTTCTCCTGAATTGAAGTCTCCATCATGTATTTATTTTTGAACTGAGGAGGAGGGAAGGAGGGAGGTATCATCATCAGGCATTTTTATAGCTATGGAGAGTGGGGAGGGCAAAGTCTGTGTATCACAAGAGACCCTGAATCTCCATGCTCGGGTTCAAGAAAAGCACAAAAGCAGTCTCTCGTGGGTTTTTTCCCCTTTTTTTTTTTTTTTTTTTTTCCATTAGACAAACATTTAATTATTTTACCTTCATGCTGCTGCTGAATCAAGTGAGAGAACTACAAAAGATAATGTACTTCTATTTTTATATCTTATACTAATGAGGCTCAGGCTAGAATTTTCCCCTGTATGATTGGCTAAAACAAGGTAGGAAAAATTCAGAGGGAGAGGAGGAGGGAGCGAGATGCTAAACATTTAGCAGCGTGCATGTGTGCGTTTCGGAGAAAACGTGCAACGCCTTAGCGAAACGGAGCGCTTGGAAAGCAAGGAGAGAAACATTTTATTCATATAAAACGATCACGGGAGGATGGGTCTCTCTGGGAGGAGCTGTGGCACAGGGTGGAAGGAGGCAGCGGCGCTGTCAGGACTGTGCTGCTGGCTCTGATTTCTTGGCACCGCTGCTGCGCGGCGGGGCCGTGCACCGGCGCTGCGTTGCACAGCCCCTAGCCACCAGCGTGGTCTCGCTTGCTTTCTGTAAAGCATCCTCTTTCACTTGGCAGGATTCAAGCACTCCATCAAAAGTTCATTAATATGTTCAGTTAGAGACACACGGCTGCGTGCAGCCCGCTAGCAAACACTAGGGAGAGGAACGTAACGGACCGGACTAGGTCAAAGAGAGCAAAAAATGTATAGTGCCTTTGCTATTAGTGGAGAAACAGCTGCGGAGGGGAGCACAGGTAGCGGTGCGGGGGCGTAGGGCTGACCTGCGTTGACTTGTTAATCTTAACCGCAGTATCTGACACCCGGGCACTGCAGTGACTGATACCTCCGAAGCACCGTAGCTGGACGGCTGCTAGATAGCACTGCGCGAGCCAAGGGCTTAGCTAAGGCTGGTGTTGGCGGCTCAGCATCAAGAATAAAATCAAGAACAAAATCAAGTCTCTGTGTCTGAGAGCACGTTCTCCAGCAATTTCAGTCCCAGACAGCGGAGATTCGGCCTCGCTGCTTGAAACTGGGCTGTGCTGGGAGTCAGCCTGGTAGGATTGGGTTTGCAGCTGCGGTGAAATCGGAAATGAGATCTGGGGTTGTGTATGGAGCAGCCCCGGTGAGCCGGTTGTTTCACGGGTGAGAAACTGCTCCTAAACTGCTCAAATGCTTCTGAAAGAGTCAAATTAAAGGTCTGAGGATTTGACATTTTTCTTTTGTAATAAAGGAGAGGGAGTAATCAACAAACAGAGCCGGTGAGTGATTTTATTAATCTGCTGAACTGCAGTGCTGTCGTTCAGTGGTAAATAAGACATTGGTTTTTATCTGTGAAAAATGTGTGGGGAAAGTAAAGTATAAATCACAAAAAAGCAGCATCGCTTAGGTGTTCCAGCAGCTGATTTGAGCTAACCCAAGGGACCTGAAGGCCACAGGTCCTCAGCGTCCCTGCTTACATTTTGGGAGTAATAACGTGCAATATATGCACCTCGGAGAAACCAGCTGCGGTATGTCAGTACTTGACTGGTTGTGTCTTTGGTTCGACCTCCTTTGAAGGTGACACAGAGAGGATGTGCGCTTGGTGAGAAAAACTGGGGGAAAGGAGGAGTGTGCCTGAAGAGTCGCCCTCAGATACCAGGAGGTCTATGTAGAAATTCGTCCTCTTAAAAGGGGCTCAAATGCGGAACGGTGTTTTATAGTGCCCGTAAAAAGAGCTGTTAATAAAATTAATCTGGAAGGGAAGGACAGCATGGGAAGAAAGATGAAATTTTACAACCCTAACATACAGTAGATGAAAGGTGTAAATCCAGCCCTGGCTGGTCGTGTCTGGGAAGCATTCCTGTTTGACCCCAAGTAATGTTGCAGCTTCAGTCCAACCGGACAGATACCCACACCGCCCCCACCATTACCGTAATTCATGTCCCCGTTTGCAGATGTCGTTGTCAAGGCCGAAGACTGAACTGCCTTGAGCCCAAGAGATTGCCTGCTGTACCTACCAGTGAATTGGCGTGGTGCAGCCTCGGGCTGCTGGGGCTACGGTACGTGGTGTGCGTATCGCAGGACTTCGGTCTGTCAGCGACACAACAGCGTGTCCGTAAGGGCAGGAAAAGGGAGAAAAAGGAAAGGATGAACCACCGTGATCAATTCGGAGCCCGCCTTACGGGAAATAGGAACCTACATGCACGTAGGAGATGTATGGAAAATGTAAAGACAAGGGAAAGCGGGCAGCACGATCGCGCGTGACGCTGAGGTTTGTCATCTGACGCTGTTAAGTCTGAAGGGTCCCATGACGGGTTATTTTAGCTGTTCAGGAAAAGTTTTATCTCAAGAACGCAAAGAGCTTAGAACATAAGGAGAGCAGAAAAAAGTAAACGGCACCACGTTAATACGGGAAACGGTGAACGCTTGCGCGTCGGAGGCACAAAACCTGACAGCTGGGAAAGACGGCTGGGTCTTTGATAAAAGCTAATGGCTGAGGCTTCCCTGCTTCACAGGACCTGTGTTTGTGCTTCTGGCCTTTTAAAAATTGAAGCTTGAGAATCTGGAAGAAATAGACTTTTTATTTGGTTAGTCTTTTGGACCTGTAAAACTGAAAGTCATAATACGCTGTAAAACATTTGAGGCGATTTGGGAATATAGCATTCCTTATTAAACTCTACGGGTTTTAGAGACTTCTTACGTTTTCATAGCAGCGTAGGGGTATGACCTCGATAATGTTCAACAGGATACTTGAAAAATTGAGACCAATTTAACAAGAATAGCTGCCACCTTGGTGCTCCAGCTCTTCCATTTCTTTTCTGGCTAGAGTTAAGTTCATAATGGTCTAACTGAACCTTTTAGTTGCTAAAAAAAGAGATTGTTGTGGTCTGGGCATAAGGGACTAGTTTTGACAGAGATTTTATCAGAACCATTTGTCCATGCCTGGAATAAGAAAGTGAAATGCCGTAACTGCAGTGTTTTGAAGAAGGTCAGAAATTGTCAGTCTTTGCATATTTTCAAGGTTATTTTTGGCCATTATAACAAAATATACTGTTATTTGGGAGTATTGGGGAATACAAAACCCTGTGGATGAAGAGGAGGCCTCCCAGTCGTTTGCCAGCTGGTGTGACCTGACGTCTCGGGGATAGCAGTGTGTTTGCACCAGACCTAAAGTGAAGGCCCAAGTCCAAAGCACGGCAGCTGCAAGCCTGAAATCCAGCAGCAGAGATGTTTTTCTGTAGCTGGCATTTTGAATGCTATATGTCTGAAAATCAGAATAACCAATTTGTTTAAGATAAGAAATGGTTAAGAAATCAGAATTCTGGGGCACTGTGATTTTTCTGCCTCCAGGATGCCAGGTTTGTCTCTTACCTTCTTTTCTCTTTGTTTCTAAATGAGATGTGCCCAGTTTGCCGCACCAGGCAGAGGGTGCTGTACTGTGGCATCTGGAATACTCCGTTTCCCACACTCTTCCCTGTTTTGCGAATCTTGCTGCTAAAGCTCTGTGTGTCTGCAGGATGAGCACCAGTCCCTGCATGGCACTGGCACTTTGGAAGAGCAGCCAGAATAAACATTATTGCGTTTCTTTAATACGTAGTATTTCCTAAGGTGAAATAAGAATGTGGCTGCCTTGCTCCGCAAGAAGCTCAAGCGAGCTTTTAGAGAGGCTGGAGAACAGTGTGCTACAGGGGTTTTCAGTCTTTTAACCTTTCTCGAATTGACGAATAATTCTTTGCTGTTCAATGCAGAACGGTGAGTTTCTTTAGGGGTCACATAGCACCTCCCTCTTTTTAATATTGCCTTATTGATGAGTCTGAACTGAGAATTAATCACTGTAATACTTTCTTCCTCCAAGCCCTCCATCCCTGAGGCTGGTCCCCTGCAAAGCCAGAGAGTGGGCAGCCTTCAGCCTCTGGTAATGACTGCTCAGGACTGGTGCCTGTCTAAACCAAAGAAATTCAAGAGGTATCGTGATATATGTAGGAAGGGAGAGCGATTTCCACGTCAGGTCTGGCAGGTGGTTATCTCGAAGCCGCAGCTGCTTGGACAGGTAGTGGTATTCTCAGTAACGCCGCGAGGCCGCCGGCAGAAGGACATAGGTAGGAAACGCAGTGGCACCGCTCACGTTACCTGTAAGTTAACATCCTCTCCTGACATCCATGATCCTTTATGTCAAGGTGTTTGGAAGATAGCATCAAAAGAAGAGGCGTGGTCGGAAGCTTGTTTAGGGCAGAAATGCTTTCCTGAGGGAAAAGGATCTGTCAGGCGAGGAGGGGATGCTAGCACTGTTGCAAACCCCAGTGTCTTTCCTTCCCGCTATGTTAACTCATGTGCGCTGGCCATGGGATTTATCGGCGTCTTCTGGAGTCAGTGGCACAATCCCAGATTGTCCCAGGGAGCTGTGCTCCTGCACAATTATCTTTGTTTGAGAGCAGGGATTAAATCACATTTTTAAAAAACGCAGACAAGCAAGCAAAATCTACTGGCCGGGTTGTTTGAGGGGGTGAAGGGGACTGAGCAGCCAGGGGAGTGGCTCTTCCCGTCGGAGTGTAGCAGACCACACTGTGAGGTCTTGTGGGTGATGGAGAGTGGGAAGGATCAATCTTAAACTGCAGTTAGCCCTCATCAAGATGCTTTCTGTTCCTCTCTCACGGAGGATGCGTGCTCGCAGGCTGGCGTGTCACTCGCCAGAGCCACCGCAATACTCACATTTTTGGCAGGCAACCAAGCCGACTGTCCACCCCAACTGTCTGCTTGTCCTTCCTCCTCCCCCAGCTGAGTTTGAGCTCGGTTTGCTCTGGGTTCATTAATATGCAAATCCTCCTGCTAGGCTGCACCGGTCCCCGCTCGCCAGGCTTGGGGCCGATACCTGCAGTTGCTGCGGAAGAAAGGTGATTGCCTTTCTGTGTCATTAACACAGCGAAAGAAAGCAACTGAGGTGTTTGACCTTGATGGCAGAGAGGTTTTGGAGGTGTGTGCACCGCCTCTTTGGGGCCTTCATTATATTCTATGTAAAACTTTTAAATAATGAATGGATGATGACTGAGTAATTACTGTCATGCTGCCTTCATTCCAGTTTTGGTCTTTCAGAAACAAGGCACGCACACTTGTGCCCGTGTGCGCGCACACACGCAAGAAAATTCTTTGTATCGGTGTTTGGAAATTAATGAAATCAACAGAAGCTTAAAAGCTCAGAGCAAAGCTCTGTTGCTGATTTTCCAGAAACACCACTGAGAGAAAAGAGAATTTCATGCAGGCCACCAAAAAAACCAAGCCCAAAAAAGCCACGAAGAAGGAAACTCCCTCCAGGTTTCAGTTCAAGAATTACCCTGATGTATCGGCTGCCCACAGTTTTCTCTGCAAAACCTCCCTTGGGTCCCTCTCAGGCTGGTGTTATTTGCACCACCGAGGCTGGGAAGCGGAGAAGCAGCAAATAAGGCACCTTCTCGCCGGTGAGCTCTGCCGCGGGAGGACCAGCAGCCGGGCAGCTCCGGGAGCTGGCATCGGGCACCGCTCCTGTGCCGTCCCGGTGAGCGCCATCCAGCTGGTGGGGAGCTGATGGGTCTGCCAGCTTGTTTGCAAAGGTTGTAATCTTTAAGGTATCAAGCAGCAGAGTTTAAAAATAACAGAAAGAAATTTCCCTTCTACAAGGCACAAATAAAAAGAGAATGGTTGAGATAACAGTAATTTAAAAACTCTTGTTACTGCCTCGGGCGCTGCGGTGGAAGGAGTGGCACGTGCACAGCAGTTTTCCCCACGGACAGCAGGTGCTTTCCTTATTGTCCAGCTGGGGGAATCCAGTTTTCATTTTCATTTTTCTTTAGTTTTTCTAGTTTTTCTTCAGTTGCTTTATTTTTCTTTAGCATTCTTAGGATCGTCCTGTGCTCCTAAGCCCTGCTGTACCGGATTTGTGGTACAAGAAGAGCAAGTTGGGCGGGTGGGGGGGGAGGTTATATTGTGTTGAGCTTAATTTCTATTAAAAATCCATGCTGTTAGAGAAGAGGAGTTTCTGTCCTGCTTGAAGCAAGGAATTTGGGATAAGATGCTTTAAAGTGCTTAGAAGCTTAAAATGCAAGGTCAGTAGCAGTTCAGATGTCTGAGACCTAGTGAGCTGTGTACGGACCCCTGCATCACCTTTTAGGCACCACAGAGAAATGTGGGTTTTTGGGGGGGAACCCGTAGGCAAGTGACGCCGAGGGACGCTTTGCAGCCCCGCTCTGAGCTGCCCCAGGGCGGCCAGCCGCAGCCGCCGTGCTGCTGCCTCATGGCTTAGCGCTGGGGCGTTCGCCTCGAGACTGTGAGATCTTTGGGGTGGATGTACCGTTCTGCATGCGTTCTCATCGAGGTGAAAGCAGCATTGCGCAAACCTTGGTGGCATTAGGGAGCGAGGAGCTGGTGGAGTTAGCCAGTTTAGATCCTCTACAATGCCTTTTTCAGAGCAGCCGTGCAGAGCAAACTCCCAGCTATGTCCGAAGCAAGTTTCTGCACGCTTGAATCATTTGCATGCGTAAGTATAAATCTGCGTTTCCCAATAAAGCTCTGTCAATAAGAGTACCACATCTTCTGGTGCAAGGCAATGCTTAAATTAAAGCTGCTAGAGAAAAGACTCGTAGGAAGAGCACTAAGCAGAGAGGGGAGATAAGGAGAGTGTCTGAGCTGCAGAGCTGTCGGCACGCAGCTGATCTGCAGCTCCGAGCTTGGGTGGTATCACGTCTGCGCTCTGCCTGTGCCTGCCCGAGACTGGGGGATTTGGGGGGAGGATGAACTGGCAGAGCATCCAATCTGGCCAAAATAAAGAGGGATTAAATCCTGGAGGAAGGATCAGGAGGGTTTTTCATCTCTTATCCAGGAGGTTTGCAGCACAGGCACCTGGAGGTTGACAGACACACTCAATAAATCTCAAAAAGACACAGGAGCAGAAGTAATCGTGAAGGCAGCGCTGAGGAGGGCTGCGGGAGGCTATCGGGGGCACGGGGCTGGCTTTGCTGCTGCGCGCTACCTTCGTCTGCGCCTTGGTGCGCTCTCCCCAGGCGCGTTCTTTGTCTCCTAGGGCTGGTTAGTTTTGGTGGTATTTGATGTTTTCAGGTTAGACGCATGAGCAAAAATCACTCCTCTAGGAGAGAATGGCAGGCCACAGCTCTTTCCCCCATTTAAATGTGGTCCAGAGCTGCAGTAGCCAAAGCTGGTCTGAAAACAGAAGCACTCATCAACCAACCAGCTTTTCGTTGGTTACCGAAGGGAAGAGGATTTCTCTTTGGAGGCAGATCCTCAAATCTCTGCTGAGAAACCAAAACAGCTGTGTTGTGTCAGGTCACTTGATCCGAACGACGGTTGAATTGCAGTTGAAGGCCCCTCTAGCTTCTGCTTTCCTCTTCACATTTTGTTTCTCTCCTTTAACCTTTGCCTGTCTTTCCCTGCCCCTTCCTTTGGGCCGGGTCCTGGCCTCGATCACAGCAGTTAAATCTGGGGTAGCTGCTCTGTGGGTGAGCCAGTGGAGTATGTCTAGAGCAAAGTTTTGCTGCTGGATACTGTCAGCCCCTGGGTCAACCCAGTGGTGGATTTGGGAGGCAGAACCGCACACCTGCACGAACCACTAAGCAAAGTTGTAGAATTTTAAGTTTGTTGGTACTCTCTGTACAAAAGACGTATTAGAAAGTCTATAAGCACTGCTTTGTAGAAGGAAATTGCGTAGTCTGAAACATCTGGATGCAGCCGATGGCGTAAGTGCGTGTCCGTGTGTGGTGTGTACCTCTGTGTTTGCACGGGAGTGTGTAGGGTTTGTAGTGCATGTATGTAGGCCTTGGTGTGTGTGCGTGTTTATTATTTATTGCTATTTTTTTCAGTGTGGAATACTGCACGTGGCTTTTATTCTTTTATTATCGGTAAGGGGAGAATCAAATTTGGCTTGGATACTCACAGAAATGTCTGGGAATTATCCAAGTATAATCGTACCTTTTCTCAAATTTGGATGACCTACCTTCTTCGTTTCCCTTAATTCTTGGTCTCCCCCTAATATTCTTCCCCTTACCAGAAATCTTGCGGGAGTAGGTAACCCAATCCTACGCTGGGACAAGAAGACCCGATCCTGATCTCATTCACACTCATACAAACCAAAAATAAAATCTATGGGAAACTGGGAAATCTAGCATATTGACACAGATTTCCCAAATCTGCTGGTGGTTTCTGGATTCCTGTCTCCTTGAAACTGGACTGAGAACTATTAATTCAGGAAACAGCAATTTGAGCTTGATGGGAATGTATTGACCTTAAGGCTTCCTTAATATAAAATCAGCTTAGTGCCCTCGGTTGGAGGGAAACTCTCTTCACTTACTACGCGACGTGAAACTTCGTGGTCTTGTGCCCTAAGGTAGGCCAGTGTGCCCTGGCACCGGGGCTGTTCCTTCTGACAAAAGATTGTCTTTCTGGAAGCTGAATCTCTCCCGTTTCAGGTTGTCCATTCGCTTGGGCTTTGGAGACCAACCTGGGTTTAGCATTTCTGTTCCTCGCTATGTTTATGCCTTGAATTATTTAACAGGAAAGTGAGTTGCTGAAGAAACATCAGCCTGTGAAAGAAAGTTTCTGGAGCTTTTAGCACAAGCCACCAGTGTTTTTCCCCAGAGTTTGAAGGGTGTTTTGAGGAGGGATTTGAGCTTGATGGGGATGCCAGAGAAAGTTTGAAAGTATGGAAAATGTCTCTGTCTTTCCTTAAGTGCAAAAATAACTATTTATTCAAGATGAGAAAAAAATTCTGCGGGTGGATTGCTAAAATGATGGGGAGGGATGGAGAAACTTGGCAGCGGGTATCTTTTTCAGCTTGATTTCTTCAATGGTTTTGTCAAATTCAGTTTTCTTAATGTGGACACTCACGGAGAGGCTGAACTTCCTCGCATGTCCTGCTCTTGTGAACCTGAACGTCCCTTTCTTTTTTTAAAAGACAGAGATGTTGCAGGTTAGTACTTGTTGCACGGATGGGCTGAGCTGTGGCAACTGCTGAAGCTGAGGTGCGAGTAGAAAAGGGTCCGCCGGTGTGGGAGCAAATCCTGTCCTGGAGCGGGAGGAGGTGTTTTGAGGTGGGATTGTTGTGCATCGCTAGTGGGAAACCACCGCTCCGGCACACCTCTTACTGCTTCTGCGTAAGGCAAGAGGACTTTCTGTAGAAGCAGGTTCAGGGCTGGTTCCCTGTTCAGGGAGCTTTGACGTGAGCCATGTGCATCCCTCTGGAGCGAAAGAAGGTGAAAAGGGTTAAAAAAGGCGGCATATCTGGCTACCTCCTCCCTCGTGAAACGCTTGTACGTGCAGCGGGAAGGTGGCTGCGCTCAGCACGGTGCGTGCAGCGGGGTGGCTCTGAGTGGCCGGGCTCTGCCTCGTCTCTGGTGTTTTAGAGGTTGGAGTAGCCAAATTTGTTTCTCTTCCAGTACGTGTGGGAGGGGGGAATTTGCCTTGGTTTGACCCGCTGAGGTGACCTGCTGGTAAGTGCCTGGTCTCGTGTTCCTCAGGAGCTGGCTCAGCAAGGTGCGGACAAATCCCTGCTTTTATTTCAGGTTTTGTTTGCTGGGGGAAGCTGTGATTTTGTTCTGCTTCTGAAATACCTTCATTAGTCTGGTGCTGAGATGTGGGTCTAATTTTACCCGGATAGTGAAAACTGGCTATTTAAAGAGGTGGTTTAAGCCTTGAATTTTTCTGCTGCTTATATTAGCAGGGAAGTGTATGGAATATTACCAGGGTAACCAAATAACCAGACCGCAGATTTGAGGTTACTGGCGGCACACAACAGCAGAGAGCAGTATGTGGCTCACAGGGGGAGCAGTGCCTGCTGCAGCCTTCTCTTGTGCCTGCTGGAAGAAGACTGAGCTCTATCAGGGTGATCAAAGACTGACGATGAGCTGACAGTGTGATAGGGCCATAAAAAAGCAAGGTATGATCCAAGGATGTATTAGAAGATGAATTTCCAGTAGAGATTAATGCTGCTGTACCAGACAGTGGTGCAACCTCACTTGGACTAGAGTAGGCTGTTTGATTGCCAATATTCAACAAAAATGAATGCGAACTGGAACAGGGACAAGGACAATCGGGGGAATGGAGGATCTGTCCGTGAAGGGGAAGCTGCAGAGTGCCTTGTCTAGCCTGGCAAAGCGGCGACTGAGCAGGAGCGTAGCTGGTCTCTACAAATGCTCTGAGGACAAAGACTGGCTGGGCAGAACTGCTTAAGATGAAGGATGAAGGAATGAGTAGGTATTGGGTGATCACAGCAAAATACAGGCTCTTAGTTAGAAGGTGGTTTCTGATCATCAGGCAGGAGTGTGGTGGTGGAGCAGCCTCCCTTAGGGTGTCACAGGGATAAAGGATGGAGAAGGATAAAAGAGGATAAAGGATCCTCCAGAAGGGTGGAGGCTGAAGAGCAGAGATCCCTCCAGGTATAGTCATGGCAGCGGGAGGGTGCGTTCGGGACCCCTCCGTGCAGCCTCGCCACCGCCACGGCTCGCACGGCTGTTGTGAGCACTTAGCGGCCGCGGGCTTTAAACTGGCCGTGGCTTATTGATAATTACTGACAATGAGTGCCTGGCTCTGATCACATGCCTTAATTTTTTTCATAGACACTCAGCTCAACCTCTTTTGCTCCGCTTTCTTCCTACCAGTATCCTAAAATTGTATTTGCTAAAACATCAGGAAAATGAGAGCCTGCCCTCAGACTCATACGCAGAATAACTAGTCCTAATGTCCAGGTCTTTAGAAGTTTTTTCCAGCTTTTATTGAGTAAAGAGGTGTCAAAGCCTCCATCAAAGGAGCAAATCTGGCTTCTACACGCACCCCAGGCGCTGGTGCCCGTTGTGGCACCTGTTGCAGGGCTCTGATCCGTGTCTTACCAACCTGGTAAATGATGCGCTGTTAACTCGCGTTGCTGGGTTTCCATGGCAACCCTTTCGCTAATTAACGCGCAGTAGTGAGGGGGAAAAATCTGTCCTTAATGGTGAATTAATTTGACAAGATTGTTATGGTAAGAGTTCTGAATAGACGCTCTGAAGGTGTATAGAGGGGATGTGAGCACGCTCGTTGCTTATAAGAACAAGAAGAAGATGTCTGTTCTTCTGACCTTGCAGCATTCAAACTGAAATCTTGCTCACAATTTGGAAAGGGTTTGCATTTCAGAAGGAAAAAAATTATCCTGAAAAATGTCTAAGAGCTTAACTCAAATGGTTAGGCTTTTTTGTTCCTTTTTTTTTTGGTGAGACATTTTAACTCATTTTTTGGTGTTGAAAAGATTAAATAAAAGCAAATTGAATTTAAGAAGTTAAATGCATGAAAGAATCAGAAAATTCAGATTTAAAACCTACATTATTTTATGTCAGAGAAAAACCCAATTCCTCATGACTCGTCCCAAATTTCAACCCACTCTGCTCTTCCTTGCTCTCGTTCCCCGAGCAGCGCACGTGGGAAATCGGCAGTAGCTGTTAAGAGACTGGCCCGAATGAAACCCCAGATTGAGCCTGTTGTTTTGAAATTCGACAGAGAACCAAATGCAACTTCACAGCGTGGTCCTGACCACCGAAGCGGTGGCCTCGGAAGCACGTTAGCAGAAGTAAATAAGGAGTGAGAAAAACAGCAACTTTCCGATGTGTGTTGGAGATGAGTCACGGATGTAGATTCCCATCAGTGGCAGCAATTAAACTCCTTCAGCACTTTGTGCACAAGGCAATGGGTTAAGTCACAGTGTCCTGGCTAAATTCTTACTTGGATAATTGTACTCAGCCTTCCTGAATCCTCCCCTCCTGCAGTTTTAATTAGATAGAGCTGTGGCTCATGAGCTTCTGCGTTGCATGGACCACAACCTAACAGGGAGTTTGGTAGAGACTTGTCATCCTGCCAGTGATCTTGCGACTACCTCCCATCCTGTTGGGACTGCCGCAATTACTTACACGGAAAAGTAGTGTTAGGGAAATAATGAGTGTGTTTTCGCTGCTGTTTAATGAGATTTCACTTTCAGAAGTGAGGGCACCATAGAATCGTTTAGGTTGGAAAAGACCTTTAAGATCATCAAGTCCAATCATTAACCCAGCACTGCTGAGTCCACCACTAAACCACGGCCCTAAGCACCACATCTCCCCAGCTTTTAAATACCTCCAGGGGTGGGGACCACTTCCATGCTGCTAACCGGCTCTTGGCAGAACTGCCAGCAAGCGCCCTGTGAATCTGCTGTACCCCCCGCCAGAGCCTGCAAACTGGCAGGGTCTTGAGCTTGCTGGATCGCACCTCCCGGGGTCCTGCAGGGCTGGAGGAGCAGTTAGAAGTTGCTGTAGTGGCTGTGTGTTGGTGGAGAAGGGAGTAGAGAGGTGGCAGGTTGCACGGTCTTGCCGTTCTTGCTCTCCGTGGCTGCTCAGGAGCAGCCCTGGGATGGAGGCGGGTGCGGGGTCCAGAGGATTCGTCTGCTGTGTAGTAGAGCCGGGCTTGTGCTCTGCCCAGCCCCATCCAAACACTGCTGCCTTCATCACCGAGAGGTCCTGGGGTCTCAGACTGTGGCCACTTGAGGGTTTTAAACCATTTACAGCTGGGGAAGGAGGCTTTTTTTCCTGGTGGGCGGCAGCAGCCAGGGTTGTGCACAGTGCATGGCTTCAGGACAAAGCACTTGTCTCGCTGGAGCCAGCGCAGCGGGGCTATCGGCAGGAGCGCTGGGGCATCGCTCAGCGGCTGGGGTTATCGGGGGGTGCCGTTTTGGGGGGAACTGCAGCTTTGGCTGCCGTGGTGTCTGCGCCTGGCTGGAGAGCAGGGGACTGCGCAGGGAGAGCGGCCGGGGCGCCGTGGGATCCTGCCATCCCACGCAGCCCCGAGGCATTTGCCTTTCTCCTCTTTTGCAGAAGGGCAGACAGGGTGAAAGACTGGAAGAGATTCTGTCATGAGATTTTGGCCTCTCCGGATCCCTGGCAGCGCCGGGGCACTGCAGGGTTGTACCTTTCTTGGTGACTTACCTGTGCTCCCCTGGCAAAGCTGTCCCTACACACGTTTGCACAGATGACAACGTGCACAGGTCTATGTTTGGTAGCCACGGGCCGCCCAAGCCCACGTGCAGCTGTGCCGACGGCTTTGCGTGGACGCGTGAGCTTCTTGAAAATGTGTGCCCAGCGTCCAAAGCTTGCAGAGAAGTCACTGCATTTGTTGTCTCTTCACGTGGTTGCCCCTATGAAACAGGCATGTTGCATCAAGGAACACCTTCCTTTCCCCCTGGATAGCTACTTCTATCTGAAAACAAGCATGCCAAAACCTGATACCAGCACGTGATCTGTGTTTTTAATTCCCCCAGCTCAATTTAAGTGCAAAAAATGTTCACGCTTCCCCCTCCAACGCCGAGTGACCCACGGAGGAAGGGCTTGGAGGGCTTTATACAGTGTAAACGATGCTGTAAGTTGCCACTAATGACAGTGCAGACACCTTTATTGAGATACTTTGTAGTATTTATATATATTCTTACTTAATTAAGGATGTTTTGGGCACTGAAATGATGTGCTTTGAAACCTTCACAAATCTCCTCTGGACTTAATTGGCTGCTGACTTGAGTTGTTCAAAGTTGCTTGAGGAGCTGCATTACCAAGGAATATAAATAATAATGGAGATGGGATTATTTTTGCCTCCTTAGGGAGAGAAAGAGAATGTGTCTGAGTACTTACGTACCTTTTAGAACAGGTCGGTTCTTAGAAGGCTGGAAAAGGTCAGGCTGCACACCCAAAAAGCCACGGGCCCTTCAGCACAGCAAGGTGGAAGAATTCCTGGGACTGACAGTGGCAAACTGCCTTGAGCTTTCAGCAGCACCGTGTTACTTCCAGCCAGGAGGCCGGGGCTGCTGTGGGAGAGGTGCGGGTCTCCGGGACGGTGGCACCTCCGTGGCCGCTGTGGCGAGGCAGACCTTGCCTTGGGCATGTGCTGGGATCAGAGGAGTGAGCCCCCCCGCCTCGCTCCGTCTGCTGCAGTTTAGGAGGGAAGAACATTTGGGTTCTCCAATATCAGACGTATTTGAGAGTGGATCTGGAGAACTAGGCGCTCTGAGAGTGTTTTCTTATTTGAAAGAGTGAACAAATATTGCTGCTCTCACAGCGCTGGTGTTGTGCTGTACTGACGCTGTCCTCTTACTGCCACAGCCCAGTTAATGACAGCGCCTGTGCAATAGAGACAGCATCAAGTATATCAGTGTATTATTTAGGCCATCATGGGCCCCGCTATCAACATCAGGGGTGGTTTTGGTCTTTGCCTTACATCACCAAGGAGACTTTCAGTGGTCTGTCTTTGGCCTGCAAAGTCATAAAAGAGCCCGTTAATCTGCTCAGCCCATCGCGCAATAGCTCTCACCTCAGCGTAGCTGCTGGCCCCGTCGGGCTACATCCACAGTCTCCTCCTGCGAGTCTTGCATTTGAGAAACTTTTTCTAGGTAGGTAGACATCCACACCCCAAGCTCTTCATGGTTGGGAGAGGCAAGAGCAGAGAGAGGGGCTTGCTTCCATCCTGCCAGGCGCTTTGCCTGCAGCCGCACCCTTGTGCTCGCCCTTCTGCGCCGCCCTCCCGCCTTCCCGGGGCTGCTGCAGCTCTTGCGCTGCTGCCTCCTTCTGGGTAAAGTTGTTTAATTTATTTCTTCTTCAAAGGCTTCTTCACCTTGTAGATCCTTTGTTTTAAATCCTTTGTTGGTGTTTTGATTTTAGATAGTTAAAATGGAGCCTTTCTCCATTTCAGACTCCTAGCTCTCCCCATTATACATAAATAATACCTCTCCTGGAACTATTTAAACTGTGTTAGCACAGCCTCTGAAATGGTAGTTTAGCTGAGCTTTTAACAGGTTTAATCTCTTTTTGGGTATTAATCCTTCCAGAACCTCTGATAAAATTTGTTGCTTTTCTCTGAATCCCTCCCACGCTGTCAATATCTGAAATGAGTTGCTTCGTGCAGAACAAGCCCTGGGAGGAGGGACTGCTACAGCTTCTTACCGATCCTGCTCGCATTTCAGTGCAGTTCAAACTCCTCCCTGATTGCCTGCCACTGTTGCTCCCTGTGAGCATCTCTCCCATTGCATATGGGTTTGGAATCAGTTTTCCTCCTGTTCATTAGCTTTATTTCTCGGTTCTCAGATATATTCGCAAGGTTTTCCTGTTTGATATTATCAGGGAATGTTGGTGAATAATAGCACCTCTTCCACATTGCAATGAAGATGTAAAAGTATCAAAGACTGCAGCAAATGTTGGGTCCTGTTTCTAGTTTGCATTTGTTTTTTCTTGCTTTCCGCTCCATTGCAGGATCCCTAAGCCTGTGCGGCAGCAAACTCAATCTGTGATCCAGGTGATCAAAGACTGCGACTGAACTGGAGGGGAAATTATCTTTTTTTCCATCATGTCACCGTAGAAATGACACTCTCTCCTGTGAGGCAGTAGCAGACTTTGGACAGCCTCTTCTATCAAGTATTAGGTCTGAAAAAAACAGGACTTGAACTGTGAAACCATCCAGCACACCTTTGAGATTTCTGACCTTCCCTAGAGTTGGGTTTGAACCAGCCACCTCCTGCCCGTTTGTAAGCCTCTCAACTCGAATTCATCGTCCTGCGTTGGTGCCGTTACCGTTCCGGCTCCCGCCAGCCCAGGTGCCTCGCAGGCGAGGAAATGGCAAAGTCCCTTGAGGGGGGAGCTGGTGGGAGAGGACCTCTGTCTCCGTGTTCCGCTGAACCACAGCCTCAAAGCCAAACTCCTCTGAGCTGGAGCTGAACTTTGTCTCAGAGTCTCTCCTTGTCCAAACATAAACCCAAGGAAAAATCTCTCCATGGTTTTCAGATGTCCAGGGTCTCCCTGCTTCCACCTATTATGGAGGAAATAGCAAGGAGAAGAGTTTTTTTTTTCCCATCGTACTTGACCACTGTGCCACTTGCAGTGTTGCACATCGCACCCTTTGGCCATGGGTATTGCCACCACGGCCAAATTTCTCCGCTGCGTCAGCTCTTTCCTGTGCTTTTTCCCTTTGGATACCTTTCCTGGCTGTTCCAGCTGTGCAGTTTTGAATGAAGGCAGCTGCCATCCTGAGCAACACTGGCCATAAAAAATAATGTGAAAATTTGTGAGATCAGGATAATTTATTATTTCCACGCCTGTGCTATAGGAGGGAAAAGCAATGAGACGTGAGGTATGCAGTAGCAATGCAAACCTGTGACAGAAAGATCACATTACGTCTTTCCTGTTTCTTTTTCTCTGAGTGGACCCTAAACCAAAACCAGATCAGGCCATCGGAGCGCCTCTCCATTTTCATAGGGCTTGTTTAGATGAGGATTTACTTAGACTAAAAGCTCCTTAGAGCCACTTAATTCTTCTAGGTGGAGTACATATCTAGGCCAGTAGTAAAAATTCCTTACCAGATGTCTTCAAGAGGGTACTCACCAAGTACTTTCCCAAAGAGAACATCTTGGATGCTTTCAACAAACGGTATCAATTCTTAATGATGCTAGAGTAGATAGTGCGGACAGGGCTTGCCGTAGCATTTTTTAAAGCCTGGGGAATGTTTGGAAGTTGCTCCAGTGATGGAAAGAGAAATTAAATGGACTGCAGAGCAGTGAGGGGTACGTGTTCTTGTTTTCAGCAGTTAGTCAAAATAGCTCTAGCTGAAGTTTTTTATTTCAGAGATTTGAGCATATGTCACTATCAAGGAATGTTCTCCCGTGTGGCACTGCTCGTTGCAAATACCCTGTGAATTCCCTGGGTGGATCCCAGAGCCCTTGCAGCCAACGCCTGTGCATTTACATTTTGCCTCTGTTTGCTCAGCACGTTTCTAGGAGCAGCGTCATCGCAGTTGGCATAGGCTTAGCCAACACATCTTTCCTATCGTTCCCCATCACCGTTATCATTTTGCCATGCTTGCCTGATCCGTGGTGCTGCCCAGCGCGCAGTGTGTCTGGGGGAAGTCTGCACGCTTGACTTCTGTTGAAAAAAAAAATCACCGTGAGAAGGGCTGGAGATTTTCCATTAAGTCAGAATCTCCCACCTTCGCTATATGGTCACTTTTCTGAAAATTTCTGTTCTAGAAGTAACAATCCTTTGAGGCATCCTTTAAGCGTTCTGAGTCAGGAAAACCTATTTCTGAAATGAATAATAATTATATACTGGGTATAACTGAGTGTAGATTGCTTACCAGGCAACTAATGTATAGTGTTGCTGAAGCTGAGCCTGAGCAGATCCTTGGATGAGAATTCATCTGGATTAGCAGACTCTAACAAGCCCAACCAACAGCTGCATTTGGGCAAGTTTCAATCCAAATCCAAGGTGCACTCTCATCGTGCACCCTTAAATCTGTCTGTACCTGTGTGTAGCAACCTGCCTGGACTGCCATTCATATTTTACAGTAGCTTTGCTCTAAAAATTTTCTTCTGAAAATTGAAAGCAGCATTGAAGTGGGCTGAGACATCAGACAGTAGGGTTATATGTTCCTTGAAGCAAGAACCCAATGTGTTTGATGAACGTAGGCTTGCAGATGTTCCCATTGACTTTGATGCCACTATTCACTTGAGTAAGGAGAGAGCCTTGCAGTACAAATGAGGCTGGCTGTGCCTAACTCAGAATTGGGTAGAATAGTATTATGGGGAAATAAGAACAGTTTAGATTGCTCTGAAGATCTGCGCTGAGAAGTTGTTTGCTTTTCTTCAGAGTATGAGCCTGGGTGTCTGTGGTCCTCCTGTGCTCTTTAATACCATTTCTGAACTCTGAAACCAGAGCAGGACTTGCATTTAACATGCTCTTTCAGGTACTAACCACGACCGTAAGTGGTTGAGGGTTATCTGACTACTCTAAATGACTATTTCTAACAGTTAGCCCAAGCACGCAGGGGACGGAGTCAGGCCCCAGCAGGAGCTCGGTGCGGGGAGCCAGGGAGGACCGGCACGAGCAGCACCCTGTTATTTTCATACGAAGCAACCAGGGGTCACTCCAGCCCCTCTGCAGGTCAATGCAATGGGACAGGCCAGGGGAAGGAAAGACCTTCCACACCAGCAAAGCCCACGCAGCCAGGGATTAGCTTCACATGAGCCGTGCTGCTGCCAGTGCTTCTGGGGTGAATCATGTCCCAGTATGAGTTGGAGGTTTTCCACCCAGAGGCTGGTATGGATTTTATACACCCTCCATTTGCCTTTCCCCTCTGATCTGAGAGTTGACTTTTTTTTTTTTTTTTAAATCGTAGGTGTTTTAAAAGTAATGTTTTGGTTCACCTTTAGAGTTGCCATTTGACTTCTTTGCCGTAACACGTCCTGATTAATGATTAATTGCAAAGGACGTGTTCTGACTCCAGCCTGTGTCCTGGGGTGCTTGTCGCAGCAATGATGCACTGGGTTATTACTCACTCCCCTTAACCTGACAGCTGTATTTCTTTCTTTGACTGGTTAATGACCTTGACCAGGTACGCCTGCGTTTCTGTAGATGTGTACGGTTGTCGGGCGTTGGGGATGTGCAAATTTTTCTTTCACTTGCGTGACCTTCATTTTATCTAAGTAAGAAAAAGGAACTGTTCCATGAACAGATGGAGCGTTATTTCTAGAGGTAGGTGAATAATGCAGAAAATTGTTCATTCAAAACCCCTTCAGACAACTCAGATGTTTGCCTTAAGACAGTGTTGCAAATCCTAGTGCAAATATCTGTTCCCATGAATGTTCAATCCAGCTATCTTGAAAATTGTGTGTGAATGTGGTAGTCATCCAGTCCAGGAACAGAGTAGTGCCGGGTGACTTGATTGCTCCGTTAAGGAAATTAGGAATAATCACTATTTTAAGCAGTAGTTACAGAACAGGTAGTTTGTAAGCAATGCATAACCAAGTTAGACTAAAAAAGGCTGTCAAATCATAGCAGGTAAAAAATAATAATGTGCAAACCAGTCTGTTCATGGATAATTCACCAAGGAGGGAAGGCTGCTAAAATCAGCAAGCGTTTGCTGCGAATAGTTTGCCCGGCTCTTGTTGTTCCTTAATGAATCAAATCTATTAGCCAGGGAAAACATCATGTTGTCTTGAAAAACAAATCATATTTGGATGCCTCTTTCTCTGCATTTGGACCCATTTTAACATGAACACACTAATTATGCTGTGGAGATGATTTTGTTACAGCAGAAATGAAAGCGAGTTTGCAGCTATAACTACTCAGCTATGAAGTGCTGGAATAGGTATATGGGGAGAGATGCCTTTTAATTCTATTGCATTTCTCTTTAATATTTGTATCCCTTTGCTTCACATACAGCTTCAGAGAACGTTTCTGTTCTCTTGGGTGCGGAGGCAAAGGGCCTGGCTTTCGGGTCTCCGCAGCCTCAAAACGGCCATTTATGTCAGAGGGAGTTTGTCGTCGACCGGTTTGAAGAATCATGTCCACGGCCTAATTTGTACACAGATGGTAACTGGCTCGCAAATTCCCAGTCTTCATGACATGCTTTCTGATGCACAGGGAACCGTATGAGTCATATTGCTCCAGCTATGGTCTTTTTGGATGGAAATTATACTTTTAAATATATGCTGTGATTACATACAGTGGTGATGGGCACATTTGAAGGAGCTGGAATGTAAGCCATTAAGTTGAGTGGCTGCCATTATGTACTGCGTTTGCCAACAGATAATAGACAATGATATTTCATCTGTGACAACTTTGCCCTCTAGACTTTGAATAGAATTATCTTGGTACGTAACCGTTTTCTTCAGCACCATCCAGGTGATAATTTTGTTACAGGAGACAGCAAACGTGGCCTTTTATGAATAGGAAGGGTGGCATGGAGAGGGAGGGAACTTGCACGCGTCTTGTGCGGCGTGACCTGGAGAGAGGGGAAGGGGCCGGTTACACAACGGAGAGGTGACACCGGTTTGGCATGGTGGAGCCAACCGCACATCATGCCTTGCTCTCCGCTGCACTTTGGCAGCAGCGTTTTGCACAAACTAAAATAAGAAACTACGTGCCAATGGCTTGACTCGCTCTTAACAGGTGCTCGGGCGAAGCTTGCGTTACTTGCTCCGGGGCTTTCGTAGCTCCTGCAAGCCTCTGAGCCGCGCGGGGGTTTGGGCGCAGCGCGGGGCGCGTTGGGCTCGCGTGGCTGCAGGCAGCTGCGGGGACGGGAGCACGGGGACGCTCGGGCTGCTCTCCCTGTGCCGCAGAGATGGCTGCTGTCCCCCTGAGCAGCCCAGCAGGCCGTGGCGATAGCTCGTGTTTCAGAACGGGTGGCGATGACTTGAAAAAAGACCTGATATTAGGGGCTTTCCACCCTGTTTTAATTAGAGGCTGAGAAGTGTAGATCCAAGCTGCAGTCCAGTTGAGGGAGAGGGTTGTGGCAAGCGTCTGCTTTGAATTACTCCATTAAAGAGGACTGTGACAGTTTTCCATAAAATCTGAGAAGCCGTCAGACAAGTGACTTCCATTCATTCCTAACCTGAATTGAGAAAAGCAGCTTAGAGGTGGAAGGCTGCATATCCCCTTACTGATCTGGCCAATCCATGTAATAGGCTTACAGGGTCTGATGACAATCTGCAAGAGAGTTAACGCACATTTAACTAGCATCAATTTATTACCTTACTGACGAGGCAGCCTTTTACATCCAGGATTGTCCATTGAGCTTTTAGTAGGAAAAAGCCATGGTAATGCAAAGTCAATTAGATGGGAATAAGAATATCATGCCAGATAGCTGGGGCATCTCTGTTGAAACCAAGGGAGCAATGGTACGTGCTGTGATACGCACCCCGCTGTGCCGCCCCTCTTCCTTCCATCGCCCCGCGCGCTGCTTCCCCAAAAGCAGCGGTCACGGCAGGGTTTGCGCTACGTACGTTAAACGCTTTCGAAATCTGTGAGTGATGCAGTGCGTATAGCAAGCGGTTCTGGGCCCGTGGCGGCGAGGCCAAGCCAGGGCGCTGTGCCGACGCCGGGCTGCGAGCTCAGGGCTTGGAGAGCCAGAGGACACCCCGGGGTTTGGCTCAACAAGCGTCTCAAGGGGAGAAGCTGTTTTACATTGCTTCCTTTTAAGTCCTGCCTGTTTGCCCTCTCGGGAGCTGACACGGATGAAAGGTGAGATGTAAATGCAAGATATGGTTGCTATAACGACTCGAGGTCTGTCTTGCTGCGTTTGTTGTGTTGTGTTATCGATTGCACGCGTGGGGTGGTGGCTAGCAGAGCCTGGTCGCCTGGGTGTTTCCTTGGGGCTCAGGATGCCTCTCGCTGCTTTTTGGTCCAGGTGCTGTAATGCTGAAAGACATGAGGAAGACTTGCGGTTTTGCTGGAATAATTCTCTAGAAGATCATAATTTAGGGATGAGAGGCTTTGGCCATTTCTTATTTTTAGAATCACAGAATCGTTAAGGTTGGGAAGGACCTCTGAGATCATCGAGTCCAACCTGTTAACCTAACTGCCTGGTCCACCTCTAAGCCATGTCCCTGAGCACCACATCCACACGTTTTTTGAATGCTTCCAGGGACTGTGATTGCACCACTTCCCCGGGCAGCCTGTTCCAGTGCTGCCTTGCTGCTCATCCTGGTTTTCCCTCTTGCTGCCTGAGACAGAATCAATGGGATTTTCGCTGGACGGCTCTTGGTTTGCGCAGGAGCAGCTGGGCGGGCTCCGCGTCCCACTGGCTTGGCTGGCAGTCAGCCGGCTGAGCCGGCGCTGTTCCTGCCCCTGCAAAGTCACCCCAACCAGGGCTGGTTTCTGGGGGTCATGCGTTGTTTCTCCAGCCATCGCTCACTTTGAGCTTGCATTTAATTAAACTTTTCTGTAAGCTCAGGTCGGCAAAACAATTTGTAGATGGCATTCCCCCCCGTGCTCCTCTGCCAACAAGCCACTCCTTGGCTGCGTTAGCCGTGAGCTGCAGTGACTTACACTTAGAAATCGAGAGATCAGAACAGCACCTAAGGAGCCCGAGCAGTGAGTGTAATCAGTGTCATGCATTCATCTGGACTTTAATCCAGCCTGAGCACTGATTTGCATTAATAACAGCGAATACTTTTTAAGTTCCAAGTTCTCATCACTTACTAAAAATCTCTCTCTTTTTTTTAATGTTGTCATTTGGCATCATACTACAATACCAATATACGGGAATTTTGCATTATTAAGTCTATTGCTGAAGATGTGTTTTAATACGTTGTGGTCTAACATGACATAATCCAGGCATCTGCTTCATTTTTAAAGGGTATTTTAAAACACATTGCAGTGATTGATAGCACGAAGGGGCTCTTGCAGCTTGTTCCTTGCACTTGGGCATCCAGGAATGATGTTTCTGGTTTGTATTAACAGCCCTACATTTGAATTAATTTCCTTTCATGATTTTTAGACCCTGGCCAACTGTGTCAGCTTTTATAGGACAAAGTATCTACTTACGCTTTCATTAGTTCTGGTCCTGTCACTTTATTCATTTCACTCTGAATGCCTGATTCTAGATAAGTGCAGCTGCTACTCTCGGTAGTCCCGGTGTGCGCGTCTGCGTGCCATTGCCCCCCGCTAAGCGGAGCCGGGATGGCTTGGCTTTGGCACCAGCTCTGTGGTGGCTGATGGCAGTTCTGCAGCTTCGGGGTAAAGACCCCACATCTGGGATGCGCAGATCTGTGCGCTGTTGCCTTGTGAGTAGCTGTGTTGTGTTGAATAATGCAATCCACTGGGAGTAATTTGTGTAATTTGCTCCTTAATTCCTTTTTGCTTTGGCAACTCCCATGCCCCAGAGTAACAGGTGATGTACGTTTTAAAATAAATAATCTCTAAACCATCAAGTGCTCTTGCCTTCCTCAGAGCAATTACAATTTTATCTTCCCTCCCTGCAAAAACTACCCGGTTGCTAAGATGAACTCGGTTTGCCTGCAGTCAGCCAGTCTGCTCCGTGGGAGAGAAGTCTTTTGCTTTCCACTTTCAATAAGGACAGGCTTCTTGGCTAAAATGAGTCAGATTTGGCATTCCTGACGTTTCCAGTCAAGTCTTGGTTATCCATGCATGGGTTTTGGTCTTGCGGATTAGCTACACCACGGGCATAGGGATGCTCAGGGTGATCTCTGGGCAGCTGAGTGCTGCACCTCCTGGCTGGGTCCCTTAGCTCAGGGCTCCACAGCAGCCTCTTGCCCCGCGCTGTGCATTCCCAGAGCCTAATGTATATATATTTTGTAATATCCGTTTTGCTTATCTGCGTTCTTCTGCACCTTGGGTAATTGAGAGATAACCGTATCAATCTTTTCCCGAGTCCTGCAGCGGTCTGTACACAATGCTTAGATATCATCTGCCACCGCGAGCAATGGGGCTGGGCTGATGCTTTATTAACGCTGGAAACATTGCGTGGTAATCCCGACTGCTGCCCCCACCCATACAGCGTATTGCAGGCTCAGCCCAGTAAGGTTAAAGTGGGCGTAAATCAAAGCACAGCTTAGGCCCTCTGATCACAGGAAGGGTTTCCAGTACAACTCTGGGGCTTTGAGGCAGTTACGGCCTTCGTTTAGGGATGTGAGGAGCCCCTTCTGGGGTCAGAAGGCATGGATTTGCGCAGGTATTTTAGGTTTAGATCTTGAAGAGTAGTTAGACAGTTGTTTTCCGTGTGCTGTAAGGAGGGATTTATGCTGGCAGCCTGTGTTGGCCCCGAGTCGGGAAGGTGCCGTGAGCTGCCCTGGCTGTGTTTGACGAAAGGTGCCGTTTTCCCCGGCGCAGTTTAAACTTTAAGTCTCAGAACTGATCTTGTAATTTATCTGAGTTAAAAGATTATGGTTAGTGGTTATTTGTAATTACTCTACATGAAAGATATGTCATCAGGCAAGGGGAGGCTTAATGTGCCCAGTACGCAAAAGGGATGGGAAAGCAATTACGGCGACATATGCACCATCAAAGCGGAGGGCTCGCCGGTGCTCCAGAGCCAATTAACCACCGCACGGGCAGTGCTTTATTGGGGTAACTCTGTCTTGTTACTCGGCCTTTTCCTCATTGCTGCCTTGGTTTTATAGGCACTCTCAGCTCTCCCGTTACTGTATGCAGCTACTGTTATTAATAGGAATGACATGGACAATAACCATAATAAGGTGGAGAATAAGACTAATACCATACCCTGGAGTCTACTACTGTACCCTACATGAGGCCAGGTGATTTCACATGTGCCAGGCGATATCTTTTCAAGAAAATTTAAATCGATGAAAAATATAATAACCCAGTCCTAATGAACCTTTAAGTCTGTACTGCTTCTCCACCTTTAGATATCTATATAAAGCTTCCAACCGAGTGTGACAGTCTTTCCAGAATGTGGGGCTATCAGAGGCTCTCTCACTCCAATCAGCCTCTTTCAGCTGAAATCCAGCCATTAGTCAAATTCATCAAAGGGCTTGAAAGCAGAAAGGGAAATTCTCTGCCTCGTGCTTAACCTTTGTGTGATTGCACCTCTTCAGAGAATAAGCAAATCAAGTGGAAATGCCCTCCCATTTGTTTTGTGAATGAGCCGTGCGGCAAATTCACTATGATTTGGCATTATTCAGTTTGTATAATTTCTGACAAGAGGTTTAAAAATAAATACACAATCAAAGGGACTATTGGGAGATGATACAAGAGCAAAAGTGATGGGGTGGGGTGACATTTTCTTGTTGTGCTTCCTTTTTGTCTGCTCCATCAACTGAGCGAACCTGCCCTAGCTGTGCAAACCAGCGAAATGTTGGACCGAAACATGGGCTGCGGCTTCTGTTCTCTGCGCGGCTCAGGTGAGCGCCCCATCAAACCGCTCCCGTGCTCGTACCGCGGACGTGGTTTTCATGGGGGAGGCGTAGGAGCGGAGCTCGGCAGAGCTCTACGTGCCCTCCTTGGGAAATCTTTAAGACGACAGCATTGCTGTTGCAATAAATGGCCCCGTGATTAACAGCCCTATCAATCTGCGTTGTAAGCGTTACTGCTCACGAAGGAGCAATGCAATTAAAACACAAGGGGGTGAAGCAGCATGAGGGGCCTTTCTGGGAAGACGGGAAGCAAAGCGGTCTTCTCATTTGGCTGGGGGTTTGTGGATTGTTTGTCTCCTGTTCTGCTGGGGTTGCTTTGAACATTGATTTCTTTACTCTGAATGCCAATTCTCTGTATATTCTTGTTTGAAGATGTTTTGGCTGCTGCTGTTATGGAAGGGCCTGTTGAATACAATGGGAAATGCTATTGTTATTTTACAGTGCTTTTACGTTGTCTGAATAAAGGGCATGTCTGTACAAGAACAATTTGAACAAATGGCATAGTCTCACCACGTTTCTCCATCTCCCCTTCCCAGCCTGCTCCCTATTCCTGCCGTCCCGCTCCTGTGCAGGGGTACATAGTTTATGTGATGCTGATTTGAAAGGGAACTACCCAGAGCTGTTGGTTTGGGTTGTTTTTGTTTTTGTTTTTGTTTTTTACTATTATAACTCTATTGATACATTAATAAAAGATCTAATAGAGAAATATATCCCTGCCTTAAGATTATTCATACTACCCAGAGGCCATGGTCCTAGAAACTTTGTAGGTACTTAGAATTTTCTAAGCAGATGGTGATCTATGGTGGATTTCTTTGGGTTTTTTGAGAAGGTGGCTCTTCATTAAGTGACTTTTGGACTAGTGAGAAACTCTGTGCTGGAAACTCAATGCAGAATCTCATGAGCTAACGATGATTATCCCTGGAAGAGGTACGGATAGGTAATAGTGATTTTGTGTGGCCTAGCCTCAAACCAAATCACCCCCCTTAAAAGATTTCTGCTGTTTTGTGCCCATTTCAGTCTCCAGGGACTACTAAGTCCCTTATTTCTTTTTCAAGTTGGCCCATAAGAAGCCAGTAAGTGTTGATTAGTTGGGAATACTTAGCAGAATTTTGCAATAGTGGCTGATTTCACTAAACCATGTTTCATACTCGGCTGCCTCACTGCGGGCAGTTGCTGAGAAGAAGCAGATGTTGGCCTCCAACTGTGCGTCGTGGCTTTGGAAGTGAGCAAAGTCAAGGAAAATGCACCAGATGGATCAGGGGCAGAGGCTCACCCATTCCTCAAACTCTTCTTCCAAGCTGCCCCATCTCGTAGAGCTGGAGCAAAGTCCCTTTGCAACGACAGAGCCGGTTGATGGCTGGTAGATTTAAACCCTGCGGTAGCCTGGAAGAAGTTGTAAACCTTGGTTTAGAGGTCACTTTCTGAAATGTGCTTTAGAAGAATATCCTAGGTGGTGATCCTGGGCTTTTTTAATCAGGATGTGCTATAGATAGAGACGGCGAGATAGCTGGTGACAAGGTGTGTGGGACCCGCTGCTGCAGGAGGGTCTTTCATGGCATCCCCCTTCCCCTTCTCTCCTGTCGGCCGTACGGGTTTGCTCCAGACTTGCTCTAGTAATGGGGTTATGCAGAGTGATTCCGCCCTGTCATGTAACAGGGTGTTGTTCCTCTTATTCCTTCTATTTTTATTTTCCTGCTTACTTTGGCAGGGAGAGTTATTTTGTCTTGATAGCAGTGCCACAAAGCCATGGCCAGAAAAAAACCTTGCAAATTCCAGAGTCGATCTACCACATTTGAGCTCCTCTCTTATTTTCCTTGGAAGCTGCCCCCGTGGCATTAATGCCAACCCCTCCCCTTTGGCTGAGGCCTTTGGAAAGCGCGACAGAAGAAGGAGACAGTCAGCATCATTCTCCAGAGAGGTGTTTCTGAGCTTTGCTGACACTAGTGAGGACAGTCACAGCTAGGTGAGCTCAGCAGAGGTTTTGCAACGATGTACCATGACACGTTTGCTGTGGTACAGCCTTCAGCATCCCTGCCGTGGCATGCCGTGGCGTGCCAGGGTCAGGAGCTCTCAGCTGGCACGTGCCGACGGCACTGCACCCCGGAGGTCCCGACTTGCAGAATCCTCTGAAACCCTTTTTTACTGTTTGTTGTTGTTGTCATTTTATTTTGGCAGCACCTCTAATGTAGTTCAGTATTTCCAGTGGCCATGTTCCATCCTAGAAATAACACCAGACTAGAAGAGAAAGGCAAATCCACACGGACCTCAAGTAGGAATGATTTAATTCCTTTCCACTGACTTTACTTGCTGTTGTGAAAGCGTTCACCTGTTGTACATGGGTGTTAGGAGTGTCTTAAATAAGCGTCTTTAGAGTGAGGGTTTGTGACGGAATTATTGGAGGTTTACAGAGCGCTTTGGAAACCTGCAGTGAAAATCCCTGGAAAGGCTGACGCGGTCCTGGCGATACAGCGATAGTACCCCATGTTCTTGTTCTTAGTGGGTGTTCCAGAAATGTGTCAGCTGTGCGTATAATTAGAGAGAGCATTATCTTTATTTCCTTTTTCTTTTCCTCATTAAGTAATTTTATTTGTGGTGCTGGGACACAGAAGTGGCCCCTCGTCTGTCTAGCCTGGTACTTACCGTCAGCCAGGACCAGGTGTTTGCTAGGGGGTGAAGAAGGGCCCGTGATGAACAGTGACTCTGGTCCCTACGCCATGCCCCACGTCCCGGTAGTTAATCTGGTCTTCTGCCCACTGAGAAAATTTTTTCTTCACCCCAGACAGAAAGTGGTTGGCAGTGCTCTGAAGTCTCCCGTAAAACAGTAAAAATTATTCTTAGGTCTTTTGTTAAGAAATGCTCTTGGGCATTTCTCCTGCGCTGATGTTACATGATGAAAGCGTCGATGAACTTTTCTCTTTAGGCTCTTTAGCTTGAACAACCAACTGACAAGAATAATTGATTTTAATGGGAACTAGGACTTTCACTTGGAAGACAAGCTGTATTCAGGGTACGTCAAAACCAAATGTACGTTATCACCTATTGCATTTCTTCTAGCTGCCTCCCTCTTCTTATCAGTAGGACACTTTTCCCAAATATCTAAGTCCTTGTTATTGTAAATTTACAAGGCTGCGATTTTGTGAATTCTTCCGGTGAGCACGGAGAACATAATTTTATTTACAACTTCCTTCGCGTACTGAGAAACTGCTGTGTCTGGGAGAGTGTGATTTAATATTTGACTATTGTGATTATTATTGTTAAATCCAGTTCTTTGTTACCCCCTTTAAGTGATGGCCAAATTGTGGATGGGGTGGACGTAAGATGTTGGAAAGGGAAACTTCTGCATCACCCAATTAAACACAGAGAAATAGTGATTTCTAGGGCATGATTCACCTCACTTGAAGGTAGACGACTGAAGTAGCCGAGATGAATCACACTCCAGATGTGTCTCTTTCTCTTCACTGATTATAAAGGAGTCCAGATGACTGGCTCAGATGCTGTGTGGAAGACATCTAAAATTACGGGAGATAAGTCCCCTTCAAGGTCTTTGGCTGAGTATGTCTGACCACAGTGCTAAGACACAGATTTGAAACCAAGAGACGTGAACTTTCTGGAGTGAAGAGCTCCTATATTGAATTCTCTCAGAAAATAATATTTTATCCTGACCTTTCTCTAGTTCATCATCTCTTGCTGCTGCAGATGTCAGGTTCTGTCTCTGTAACCCTGCCCTGAAAGAGTCAGACGGCTCCACAGATGCAGCAAGATGTCTTGCAAAATAAATTAAACTGGATCTTTTAATTTTAGGCTCTGACGTTCTCTCAATGGACTGAGCACGTGCGATGGCTGGAACTCGAATTCTGCCATCCCGTTGCCGTCCTTTCTTCACAGGCTGAACTGTATTTCTATTTCGGAAGGCCAAGGCTTGCTTGCAGGCTTCCTGGCATGGGGATGGATCCCTTTCTTGGGCTAACGATATGGACCAGGGGCTGGAAAGGACTGGCTAAAGGGGCCTTTCTTCTGTCTACTGGCACTAGACAGAGAAAACCAAGAACTTACAGCGTTCCTCCTTGAGTATCAAGAAACACCTTGCAAAGCCACCTCAGCTCCTGACATCCACTAAAAGCATCTTCCAGATCTCTGCGTTAACAGCAGAAAAAGGCCGAGCACCCCCCTGCTTTTCTGGCCTTCTGCGAGTCCCTGGCAGCCCTTGCCGCCGGCCAAGCCGCGCTCCTTGGAGCTGGGACTTCGTGCCTCAGGCTGGGAAATGCACTTCGGCAAAGTAGGCTAGGAGGCTCTCAAACACGATCCCTCTGAAGTCTGGTTTCAGTGACGTTTCTGTGGCAGTTTGTGCCCGGACCTGCCTGTGGGTGAAGTGACAGCAAAGCCGATGTCAGCTGAAGCAGAAAAAGCAGAACCACGGCTTCTGCGTAATAGCTCCATTCCTGGTTCATCATCGGTGAAAAATGGGCTAAAATACCCAGTGGCATTAACAAAAGGAATGAGTGTCAGGCCAACCTGATTTATTTTGTGACAAAACCCCTGATTTTCTAGACAAAGAGAAGGTACTCTACCTCGTTTATTTAGATAAGCTAAATGCAAGATCACAGTGAGCCACTGGTGGGAGGTAGCCATGGGAAAAAGGGGGAGATGTTATGTATTTCTGCAAGATTTCTGTGACACTGTAATAAATACTTCATGCCGTTTCACAAATCTCTGGTAAGGTCTCTTTGGGAATAGTAATTACAGTTTTGGTCATCTATGTTCAAGAAAGATGGAGGCAAAATATCTCGATGCCTGAAAGTGGTGGTGAAATGCTCAGGGGAAGGAAGAGCCGTCTGCCAAGGCAAGGCTGAAAGAGCAGAGCTTGCTTAACCTGGGAAACCACGGGTTGGGGCGAGGAGTGGCAGCGTCCGTAAATACGGCAAAGGGAAACACTGGTCAAGGAGAAGAGCTCAGTCCTGGCAGAAGAAGAGGCGGCTTAACTGGTCTTGCGTATATTAAGGGGGTTTCCTTCAGCTGTGAAGTCTTCATTCCTTCCAGATCTGTCTTGGGGTTCTTTGTGGTTTAAACTGATTGATATTTATGAAAGCATCTAGACACCTTGATTTAGAGCGACACGGGGTGTTGTGAGGAAGCACTGAAACATATCTCTGCCTCGGTTGAGCATTCAGTTGTTGCACTGGAAACAGAAATCAATCTTTATAACTTATTTTTCCAGATGTAGCTACCATACTTTGCTACGTGAGGGCCCCGAGCTGGGCTGAACTGAGGGTCCTGCACCATCTGGCTTCGGCTGCCGCTAGTTTGGATGGGATCCTCTGCTGCCTAGCTCCTTGCAGCTCTGTATCAAAAGCCCAAACGTGAGACAAACCCACACTAATACAGTAGATGCCCTCTGCGATAAGTTCAGCACATCGATTAGGTCCATTGCTTGAATCTTCACTGAGAGCTTGTTATTAAGCCGTTGTTCTCTGCCTGCTATCAGGTGATCTTGTGAGGCTCGTGTGTAGAAATCCCCTGTATGATACACAAAGAAGCCATGTTTCTTTTACAGCTGATTTTGAATTGGAAAGGACGATTTGTCAAAATGGAAGTGGGAAGAAGATTGTTTTACTTTGTCTACTGCAGGAACAAGAGGTCCGCTGACTAGATACATCTTGGCTTTGAGGATGAAAGGCACTGAGTGTCAAGTTAGGCTCTCTTAGATCTTGCTGCTTTATGTACAACTGACTCTAATAATTGAAAAGCTGGAACTGCAGTTGTAATTGTCACACACCTAAGGAGCTTGATTTCTTAAAGGAAAGTCAGTTGAAGGAAAAAGGTAAATCAGGTCCTTTAATCTGTTGACTGAATTGCCTATAGGGACTTGAACGCTCTTATACGTCTTTGCGGAGAACCCTGCAGCAGTGCTAGAAGGTTTACTGCAAGTTCTTACTGTGCAGGCATTTTGGTAAGCCAAACTTATAAAAGAGCCGTTAAGAGCAGTCTAACCATTCCCAGTGCTCCTGCACTTACACAACCGCTGCGATGGGTTATTGTCTTTGTGCTTTGTATCGCTTGCCTGAATTGAAAGGATATCTGTGGCTGTAAAAGTCCTGCCATGTGGAAGGTCTGTAATGGTTGCAGCGCTGAGCTCTTTCTTTGTGAGCTGAAATTCTGATTTGGAGGCGAGCCCAAGCGCATATTCAGTGCGTCTCAGACGGCAGAATTAATGAACAAGGTTCAGGATGGCTGTGACAAGCTAATAAGCATATGGGTAAAGTCTATATTTGCTGTGGCAGTCTTTCTGTTCAGTGTAGAATTCCTGCAGTGGACGAAACATAAACACAATTTATTATTCTGTTAAAAAATACAGGACTGTCATTCTGAGGAGCAGCGGGTGTCCCAGGCATGGATGGATGGATTTGTCTTGGGGATGCACAAGCATCAGTGTTCAGATGAGTCCTTCATTAAGCATTAAGCAGGAGTTTTATATATATAAACTAGGTGGTTCGCAATGAAAATGAGAACTGGTTAGGTCCTTGCCGTGGTGCTGGTCCAGCTCTAAGGCAACCGTGTGCTCCGCATGGAGAGACGTTCAGTAGGTCCTGTCGGACCCGAGTCCGGCCTCAGTCCCGTTTCTAGCGGGCAGGAATCTGCGCCCTGAAGGCTGGCACAGCGGCCAGCGCCGGCAGGGTTCTTGTGGGCAGAGCGAGGTTTGGCTGTGCCGTGGAGCCGGGCTGTGCTCCGGGGCAGGTCTGAAACAGGTCAGCGGGGTGCCACGGTGCCCTTGTCTGCTCTGTAGCTTGAAGATTTCAGAAGCGATGTCAGTACATCGCCAGCACGAAACAAACTCTCAGTTTAAAAAAAAAAAGTATTCTTCTAAATATGTTTGCAAACTTCGCTTGGATTTGCATGGAAAGCCTTCTGAGCCTCGAGCTGACGTTTGATCCTTTAGCTGAGCAAACTTGCTCTGAAACAAAAATTCCTTTGCAGGACACCGTTGCTTGATTTTGCCGTTTTTGGGAACTCCCAGCTATACATTACACTAACCGAATTGTACCTGAAAGCCGTGTACCTTGCTAGATGTGCATGCTCATAAATACGGCGTGGCGGTGGCAGGGGAGGTGTTGCTTTTCCCGGGGGTAGGGCCAGGACATCCGCAGGCGGTGCTCGCTTGCGTGGCACGGTTAGGAGCAGAACGGCGGGCTCTAGCAATGGTCGCAGGCTGGTTTACATCACGCGAGGGTGAAATGGTTATGGATTGGAATGGAGGAAAATTGTTTTACTTTGGCTGCGCGCTTTTTTCTGTGCTGCTGCTGTGCATGTGCTTGCATCGGGGAACCGAGCTTTTATTGACTGCTGGTTTTCTGTTTTCAAAGCTGATCAGTGGTGGTTCTATTGTAAGTGCTGAGGCAGTATGGGATCACGTCACCATGGCCAACCGGGAGTTGGCGTTTAAAGCAGGAGACGTTATCAAGGTCCTGGATGCTTCCAACAAGGACTGGTGGTGGGGTCAGATCGATGATGAAGAAGGATGGTTTCCCGCCAGCTTCGTGAGGGTGAGTGACTTTCTTCTTTTTACCACTACAATGAATCACTGTTGACGCCGCTCAGAACGGTCGATGAACTGAACTGGTTACTGTGTTTGTTATCATTGATGCTTATTTCCAGTGTGTCTGTTGTCTGCCCAAAAAAAAGGGGAGCAAAGAAGATTTCAAAAGAAATGAGAGTAGGGTCGAGGGAGGCTGGAATAGGTATTGGCTCTGCTGTTTATGCTCTTGGGATATGGAGTGGCCTTTGCTGTGTGTCTCAACATGTTGTAGCCTCTCTCCTTAAGCAGTTCTTCGGAAAAACAGCTAAGTATTGTGCCGGGCTATGAGTAGGTGATTTGGTGGGGCCTAAAAGTTCACGCCGGCTACAAGCGACCTGCATTCAGAAGAGCGTTCTGGTCTGCGTGTCGCACAGGGAGGTGTCGGCCCTCCCCTTTCCAAAAGAATTGCTGTCTTTTAACTCTTCAGCAGTTCTGGGTATAAAATGACTTCCCTAATCAGTCCGTGACTAGCTCTGGTTATTTTTTTTAAGGGGCCAAGGAACCATTTTGCTTGCCTCTGTTTTTCTGCTGAAGCAGGTTTTGCTGTACCCAGCCACCTCTGCTGGCGATCCGGCCTTTCACAAGTAAGGATTTGAGCACTTAATGGTTTTTTGCTCAGTATGTGTTCAGAAAGCAAAGGGACGAGAAGATGCCCTTTTTGCTATCGTCAGCTCCTGCCACATTATTTGGGCCCTCTCGAGCCTTCCTCGGGGAGTCAAGACGTTGGCTTTGACCTTGTGCGCTTCCTTCTCCTCTCCCTTCTGCGCAGGGTTCGATAGGCAGGATCAGAGATTTAATTCCTTTAGAAGCTATGGGGATATGGTTCAAAAAATGAAGATTTCTTTTGCCTTGTAAAATTGTGTGAAAGATGACTCTTTCCTCTGAGCCTCCCAGGCAATTTGACAAGCTCCGTGGCAGTCAAGAGGAAGACTGTTCTCTCTGAAACGCACGCTGAAGACCATGCGACCAGGCCTCATCCCAAGGAGATGCCACGTTTGCTTTGGTTCTCTGCCTCTCTTACCCTCCCTCTGAACCCTCCCTCTTTTGCGCAACCCTGCATCAACAACATCCCTGTTTGATTTTATCGCTTCATCCGGGAAACAGCCATACGGATTAGGAAAATTGGGTTAAAATGTATGACCTGGTGTTTCCTAGTGATGTACAATGACCACCGATAAGGGAACCCAGACATCTGCTCGCTTCTGCCTCGCAGTGCACGATGTTTTTTTGCCCTGTGGGACACACGATGCAGCTCTTCTGTCTGGCCTCGGTCTGGCCAGTGCTAAGGGCAAGGGATCGGTGACTGGAACTGGAGCCCGGGCTGCCTGCGTGTAAAAGCCCATGCTGTTATTCTGGCCCAGAATAACAAGTAGTGTTTAGTGTTTTGTTGAATAGGACACCATGAGTCTGACCCCCACAGCCGGGGAGATAATGAGTTTGGAAAATGGATTTGCATCTGGTGTGGTCAAGATGATAATCTTATTGCAGAAAATATTCTCACCTGTGTTGCTAGCGCATCTCATCTGTGTGGCTGGCTGGAAAGGCTGGATTAGAAAAATCTGTCTGATTATTTTTGCTTAATTTGGAGACTGAAATATTCTGGGCCAGTTTAACTTCTCAGTGCATTGACCAGTGCTGTTTTGTTTTGTGATTCAGGGGAAAAGATTTAATATCCTTTTTTGTGTGATGTTGTAAACATACTGTTCACGGTAGGTTTAATAACAGTCTTGTTTTTGCTATCCTGTTTTCTAAAAAAAACCACGCCTAACAACTAAACAAACAAGCCCATTTACTCTAAGGTCCAAAACCATGGATCATTTGACTTGGCTGAACTTTCCATCTCTCCCTACACTTTTCAAAGGTGGGGAGGATGATTTTAGAAACTGGGAAAAACAAAGGAGAGGAATCGGTGAATCTCAGACTTGTACACAAACGTCTGCACAGCATCCTGGAACAAACCTTGGTGCTTAGGATCGTGATGGCCTTACCAGGCAAGTTTCTTGCCCGTTCTGTCTAATGTCACAACCCCGCGGCTTGACTGTACTCCAACAAAATCAGTCCTTCCATCGGCTCTGCAAGAGGCCGGCTTGGTTATTCCATCTGTGAGGCACTTGTTCAGCACGGGCCGGGACCAGACACCTGCCCTGGGACCAAATGATGTGCTCCCACAGCGGGAAACGGCATGGTTTTGCTGCCATGAATGATAATTAATATTTAAAAATAAGTACCAGGCATTTCAAAAAATACGCAAGTGGAGTTCTGGCACAGTTTGTCCGCAGCTCTGCAATGGAAAATTCGCCACTCGGGTTTACAAAACAGAGCTGCCTTCTCCACGCAGCGCTGCTGGGTGTGCTGCCACGAGGCAGCCCACTCGCTGGTTGTCCTGTGCTGAGAAACCAACTGCCATTTGGGCTGTCATGTTCTCCTCTCCTCTGTTGGCTGAGGTCGCTTGCTTGCCTCTTCATTTCTATTCTTGCATATTCCCCCCCGCCCCCTTCGCTCTCTGTCTTTCTTGGTAATTTGAACCAGATGCCTGCAAAGCCCTTGGGGCCTCTGGAGAAGGTGCCTGTGACCCCTCTTTTGCTTGCAGGACCGTTGCGGCAGGTTTATGCTCCTTCAGGGTCCTGTCGAGGACCATTTAACCTGAACACTTTTCACTTTGCTCTTCTCTCCATCTTTTTTCTTGCATTTCTTATTCAGCTGATCACTCTTTCATGATGAGGAGGCTGGGTTTTTTCTCTGTTGTACTTTGAGCCCTGATTTTTTAAGACGATGCCAGAAAACTGCTGAATTTAGCCTGGGTGGTTCTAGTTTTACTTGCAAAAAAAATTGCTTTCCTTTATATCTGTATTTCTCTTATGCAAGTACAGGAGGAAAAGGGAACAACATGTTGCATAGCGGAGGATGAAAAGCAGTTCAAGTAAGAGATGACAGGAGAGACCAGACAGGTATAAACCAAATAGGATTAATTTCAGGATATTTGAGACCGCAGGTCTCTTGTAGGCACTAACAGGGGGTGCAGCAGAAGATCACTGCAACGTCAGATTCCTCTAAAAGTCATTTGGATCACTTCTGAGGACAAAACTGGGCTGGAAACCTAGTTTGCAGTGAGACGTCTGACGCTTCTTGCTCTCCAGCCAGATCATATGAAAATCTTTGGCAACGCGTTTGGCACTCACAGAATCTCATAGCAGGAAAAATTCACATTTGCAAGTGCAGAGGAAAACAGTAACCTGCTGATTCCCTTGGCCTCTTTTACACGCAGAGCTGGGGGGGTGGCAAACAAAACCTGCACTCGAATTGCCTGCACGTACAGGAATTGTCGTCTCCATGCATAACACCTGCAGTTATCCTCTTAGTAGCTCGAGACTTGGATAGAAGAAAGGGAGAGAGAGGAAAGCCACAGAGTTCTGGGAGCACAGGAACTTTCAAGGAGAAACTGGATGATAAAGCGATGCTTTTTGGGGAAGAGAAGAAGCGCAACATAGGAGGAGTAAAATTTGGAGCCAGTAAGCAATGGTGAATGGGTTCCTGCAGGAAGCTGCTGCACTTGGGGAGAAAGTTATAAAAGCCCATAAGTCATTAGAGAGGCGGATGAGAACTCCAGAACTAGGTTTAAGGCTGAACAATGAGCTGGGTTTAGGACAGATGAAGGTATCTGTGTTGTATCTTAGCACATGTTATCAAGTGACCGCGCTGGACAACCACAGGGTGCAGCCATCAGTCTCGTGAGTAGCTGCGCAGTGTCTTTGGCAGTCCTGAAAGGGTGGGCCGTGCAACTGGAAAAAAACAGCAGGAATTTTAAACAGGATTTCATATACTTGTAGTGGTGATGCTACTTGTTGCTCTTCTCTCCTTTGCGGATGGCATAGCCTTGGGCTGTCTTTACGTGATGTGGTACAAACGAGTTTTTGCGTGCCAGCACATCCAGTGTCCACATCTGCTCAAAAAAATAGGCTGAGTGTTTGTAGGGAGGAATTTACAGCACAGAATAATACTCCAGTACTGCACATGGATCAATTGTCGTACTGTAAGGTCTCCTTTAGAAAATACAGTAAGTCTCAAAACAAAGTTTTGATTGCAGAGCCCGATACCAAGTCTCCAAAATGGCCTGGGTGAAATTCAAACACTCCAAAGACAGGAGATCAAGTGGCATCGTGTTTGGGCTCTGACATATTTCCACTGAAAAACAAAGAAAAAACTGAAAGCTTATGGATGTTTAGTGCTGTGAAATCTTTCCGTAGAGACACGGCAGAATGCACCCATCCTGAGCAGAGAAGGGGATTTATTTCGTTATAGAGGTCTCCTTAATCTCTTTGGATACCAAGAGGCAGACTGAGTTCCCACAATACGTTTCTTCTCACCTCAGCAGCGGTGACTCTTCCTTCCTTATATTTACCAAGCTAAGCTAAAAAGCAGTTCTGGGGTTGAGGAGGTTTTACTACAGCTTCTTGTAGTGCCCGGTGACCATTGAGCTGTGCAGAAATGAAGGGTAATGGTCCTCCAAAGGCGTGAGCAAAGACGCTGTATAAATGCTTCGTGGTCCTTACCTCTTACAGAGGAGAAAACGCAGGGGTGGGTCAGCGCAGCAGCGCTCCTTCTTCTCTCTCATCATTGCCTAGGTTTCCCCAAGTGTTGTAATTTTAGATTGGTTTTCCTGCTGAAAAGCTGCCTTTGACCCACTTTATTTTCTGCTGCTAAAGGAGAAGCGCTAGATAAATCGGTGTAAGCTTTCAAGGCACTGTTTAGTAGGAGACTCTGAACGCGAGTCCCGTCTGAGTGCCTAGCAGCTCGTACGCTGTGTTGGGGAGGTGGGTTTTGCTTCTGTCCGGCGGAGCTGTGGCTGTGCTCGCTATTGCAGGTGGTGTTCCAAGAGCCAGCCGCATCTTGCTGCCCTATCTGCTTTTTTTCCCCCTTTAAAATCTCATTGTATGGTAAAACAGCACATCACTCACCTGCTTTTCTGCCCGCTGCAGTCCTTGCATTAGCATTTACTTAGCGCCAGTCGCAGCGGCATCTAGGTGAGATTTTCCAGGGAAAAGAGGATGGCGCTGAAGTAGCATTCACCTGTTGGACAGACAGAACGGTATGTGCTGCAGTGCCTGCTGCAGTCAGTGCCTTGTAAAGGAGATTTTATTCTCCCGTGGCAAATCCAGCATAAAAATAGCTTCTGGTAGAGGTATCACACACAGCCTGAGCAGCACTCCACAGCGACAGGATGCACTGCAGACAAATTGTGGTGGTTTTTTTTTTTAAAGTCAAGCAGCGTTTTAGCATCCAAATGCTGCCTGTGCTAATTGCAGCTGCCATTAACGTGACAACTCATGCCACTCAGACAGCTCAGCATCCGTCAGATCCCAAAGGTTCAAATGCTGGCACTTGGGCCCTTCCCTGTACAAGCTGGCTTGCAGGTGCAAAAACAGCGTTTTGAGGCCATTCTTTGAATCAGGCAAACTAGGCACAAATCCTCGCAGCCCCTTCCCTGTCCTAACCAAACTGGTCGTGAAGAAAGATCCTTCCCTTGAATGAAGCAGTGGCTTCCTCGGCCTGGCAGGGTTTCTGCAACGAGCTGCTGGAGCAGCTGAGCTGTCGCCCTTCCCTGTTGAGCGTCGGATGTAGCATCACACACCGGGGGCTTTTGGTTTTTAGGAAACGGGGAGGGCTGAGCCCTAACTCACAGTATTTTGGTGGATATAGTGTAGCAGCACATGCAGTTTATTGCAGTGGCCATGCAACTTTTGCTACATGCTTCATGGTGGAGCTCCAGCCCCTGGGAGCATTTAGACTGCAGGAGCCAGAGGGAGGAAGCACAGGGCAAGTTCTTTGGAGCCATTTTTGTTCACCTTTCACGGACACAGAGTCTACAGCTGTCCCTGTAGACTACGCTGTTTTCTCCTTTTCCAGAAACGAGTGAAGAGTATTTCTCACCTTGGGTAAAGGGAACTTCTGAGGCTGGGAATGGGGAGGTTTAGAGGAGAAGGAAGAGCTGGAGGTGGGTTTGCTGAAGCTGGGGAGTTGCAGGAGAGAAAGAGAAGGTATCGAAGAGCCTGTGAACCAGAGCGAAGCGAAGGACGGTGAGGCTGGAGCCAGGTTACAGAGGGAAAAATTTGGGCCGAGGGAGAAAATAGTGGTAGGACCACAGGAGGGAAACCCAATTTCCTTCAACTGCCTTTCCTTCTAGTGCCAAATGTCCTATTCCTCATCCTGGAAGAGGATACAGGGAGAAGATGGTGTGTGTTTCCCAGCAAACAGTGTCCCAACCACAGCCCCGCGCTTTCCCTGTGCCTGCAGCCTGCCCGCAGAAGGGCAGCGAGGCCGGGGCGGCTGCTGGGAGGACAGGCAGCACCCCTCTGCCTCTTGCTGCCTGCCAGGTCCTCTCCTCCTCTCTGAAGGCAGGGAAGGGAGAAGCATCTGCTCCTGGGCGCTTGTAGAGCCTGGGACGGTCTGTGCTTCCTCCCGAGGGCAGGGGGAGGCTGCGCCCGGATCGCTGGGTTCACACGCAGAGACTGATGTTGTTTTACTTATGCAAAGCTCTGCACCATGAGCCCTACTTTATTGCAAATAAGCAAGTGATCTTTTTAATCCAGCATAGAGTCCAACAGAGCGTGCATATGGCTGAAAACAAGGGCACAGCGCTAGCTAACCACCAGCTTAGGGAAGAAGGGAGAGAGGGGGCAAACCCTGCGGCTCGCAGAGCAGCTCTGCCGGGCAGGGCAGCCCGGCAAGGGGCTGAAATAGTCCCGAGGCTCTCTCCTGCGGCTTGTTGCTCTAGGGTTATTGGAGCCTCCTACACTCCCGTGCAGTTGTTGCAGGGCTGATGACGCTGCAGTACCACTGTTTGGTGCCAGATTTTGGTAAAGGTTGGGCTGCTCCCACTGGTATTTGTTATAAAGTCGCTGGTGAGCAGAGATTCAGTGGAATGGCAACGGCTCTCTGGAAGGATCTGCCTGTATCATTAATCTGCCACGTTATTTAATTGAGCTAGAATCCAGGATGGCACATTATCTGCTAGTTGTGTCCTTGTGAATATCCAGTGGAAGGAGATTAATAATCCAGATGGCTGGTAAAATGTTTGTTTTATCATGCTTTCTGATTATTATGAGACTATCAGCCCTCAGTGCCTATTCAAGTAAAATGTCCTCTATATACAGTGTATGCATTCAGCAGTCTAAATATATAATAATTACAGGTCAGCTAATGTTGGAACGGTGCCATTTGGTGATTTTATGCACCATTTGGGTATAGCTGCAAATTGATAAATCGCATTTTTACAGATTTTGTATAAATCACATATAATATTAACTAGTGCAATGAAATGATCAGCTCGCTCTGGCTCCCAGAACTGAGTCCTTAGGCAAAAGGGGCTTTTTTTATTTGACTATTTTACTTTTATCTGCCTCTGCAAATTATTATGTTATGCAGGAGCTGGTCATGACTTCCTAATTAGGGCTGAATTTTGAAATAGGGCTGTGAGCCTCATGATAAGCCTGTTCTTCTCCACACGTAGAGTGGCCTTTCAGTGTGAAACATCACTTAGGACTAGCATTATGCAACTTGAATTTCTTCTCTTGTAGTTTTTCTTGGTTTCTTTTAATTAATTCTTAATACAAAGCGTTTGAAATGGTTCTCAGGGCCGGCTTCATTGTTGGGCCTGCTGGACCTTTTTGATAGTATGGGGGAGACCCACACAGCGCTGTATTATTTCACAGCCCACGCTTTTTTGCATTGCAGAGGTGTTTAAAAAGGCACTGAAGGCTGCTCTGTTATCGTAGGGTTGTTGATGATTGCCGAACCGCTTTTATTATTTATTCTTTAAAAAAGGGGGGGGGGGCATTGGATGCAGTAATTCAGGCTGCTATCCCAGCGCCCCCATCTGTGCCAAGCCACGGCCCCTAATTGCTGAAGACAGGACAGGAGCCTAGAGAGACTTCTTGAAACCCAAAGATTTCAGAGCTGATGAGCTGCCAGGGAACCGGAGTCCCGTCCCTGCTCTGTGGAAGCCCCCAGGAGCTTCACTGGGCCTGGGCAGGGAAGACTGGGGAGATGAGGTGAAACTGGGCAAAAACTAGAGTTTTGAAGTTTCTTTTATAGAATCATAGAATGCTTTGGGATGGAAGGGACCTTTAAAGGCCATCTGGTCCAACCGCCCTGCAATGGGCAGGGGCATCTACAACCAGATCAGGTTGCTCAGAGCCCCATCCAGCCTGGCCTTGAGTGTTTCCAAGGATGGGGCATCTCCCACCTCTCTGGGCAGCCTGTGCCAGTGGTGTGTGTTTGTTTGTTTTTAATAAAAAAAGATACATTTGCACTGGGAAGGGGAGGTACATCTGTGCATTTGTGTCCAGTGCACGTTGGAAAAGCTGGGGAGGAGAGAGCCCTTTTTCTATTAGCGGCATCTCAGCTGTTACCCGCAGCAATGCAAGTCAAGCATGTCAGGCAGGAGAGCATTTTGGGGAGAGTTGTGTGTGTCTAAAACATAGCGAACACCCTACTTACAGGTGACTGTGGACTGGGCTAAAATAGGAACCTTTGCAGCATTGTCTAAATCAACTAGATATGACTTTTAATAAGTTACTGGGAAAAAGCAGTGTCACCCCCAGTTTGCTCGTTCACCGTACTGTTGCCTGCAGCACACCGTTGTTGCGGTTTGAGCGAGCAGGGCAGCGAAGCAGAGAGGATCTGGCTTGGGGTGGTGATGCTGGGTCAGAGGACGCAATTAACACCTGAGGTGCAGCCTTCCCTTGCCCCAACGCAGCCCAGCTCCTTCTCAGCACAGGCACAAGAGGATTTGAGAGCTGAAATTGTGAAACCAGCCGTACCGCATCAGACCAAAGGGCTGTCGAGCCAAATTGTTGCTCATGGATGAGTGCAAGAGTGTGGCGAGCCCACAGTGATGCATTTCAGTCCATATTTCAAGGTATGCATGAGCTTTTCTGTGCCCTCCACTTCAACGTAAAGTCTGTCAACCTCAAAAATATTAATCAAAAATGTCATTGGTAAGGTAGATTATCCCCGTTCATCGATGGGGAAGGCCTCCACCAGTTTGATTGGCCCAAGGTCAGCAGCAGAGCTGCCATGTACCTCATCTTTTGTGAGCCATGGTCCGAACTTCAAATGATCCCCTGGAAGAATGATCCTTGCTTGAATTACGGAGAACTTTAGAGGTGAAGACAGAAAGCGGGGGTGTTTGAACAGCGCAGTGGGATTAATCCTTTCAGCAGCTGAGGCTGGAGAGCGCGGGGTGGAAGGCACATTCGGCTTCCTCTGTTACCAATAAAATTGTTGCATTTGTTTTTAATCTAAAGCAGAAGTCACCTAGACTAGAACTGTAATTTTTTTTTCCTTTTGGGAACATGAATCCTAGCAGGAAGGAGCGAAAATTTCATTAAGGAAAAAAGCAGGAGTCCTGAGATTCCCAGATGTGGAAGCAGGGAGTGCTCCTGCAGTGCACAAAAGGCAGACCAAATTCTGAGGTTTTCAGAAATCATGAAAGTTTGCAAGCTTGCTATTTGCCTTAGAGTTTCAAAGCCTTTAGGATTCACGCTTTCAAGCTTCCTCCCCCCTACTATTAGGATGTGATCTTTCCTGCTTTATTTTTTAAATGAAAATTGAAATTTTTCTCATGATCCCTTGACTCCAGGAGGTAGAGGTTTAAAAATATCCTCTTTTGCCAAACTGGCAGGAGTGTCATGAAACTTGGTAAGAAGCTGTTCCAGTTGGGTTTGGGAGAGCTGCGAAATACCTTTTCATTGTAGCAGGAAGGTAGGATGGGAAGTTATTTTAAACTTGAGCCAACAGGGTTTAATACCTACATTGGTCCTGCTTGATTTTCAACATATATTTGGTTTGGAATGCCGATAAAGCTGTCATGAGGACGTATCCCTCAAAGGGCTCCCTGGGCAGTTCTGTCCTTCCCAGGTCTAGCCCATTTTCCCTTCCGAGGATGGCCCCCAGGTTTCCACAGCAGAGCTCCCACTAAAACCAGCGTCACTGATGGAAGTGAAGTGGCCCAGGGTCGCTGTGGCAGTCTTAGGCCGGCGTGGCAGTTACTCAGAAGCAGCACTTGGGCATTTATTTTTCAGCATAAAACACTGCTCACGTAGGTGAGGCGTTGCTCGATCTCAGTGTAACTGAAGCCTCTTCCAGAGCAGAGAGGGGGGTTTGCTGGGAGGAGGCATGTTTTCTAACTGGCTTTTGGGTTGTTTCTCTGAACAAGTGCCATTCTTCTGCAATTTGTTTCAGTGTGCCAGGAGAGGTTTTGCATGCTGGATCCCCGTATCTTTGGGTGCGATTAGATCACTAGCTCACTGCTTTCCCTCGCAGTGACCCAGGGCTCGGCCAGGCCTCCCAGTGCTGATGGAAATCCTACAAAAAGCCCTTTCAGAGATCCATGTGCAGTCCCACAACTAGGAGACAACACGACCTAGTCCATCTTTGCAGCAGATGCTGCAATGGAGAACCCCATCCTGTGGGAAGGACCTGGGGAAAGGCATGCAGAGCTGCTCCCAGGCATGCTGCCTCTCCCAGGGGTTTCCCTGTGTCCAAACGGGCATAGCTGGACCTGGCTGGGGTCACTGAAATGCCCTTCTGCAGCACCCAGGGCTGCTCGCCCTTAGGACCAGCCCTGCTTTGACCCTGGGTGCTGCCAGTGGCGCAGGACCGCACGGCCGTCCTGCGCCTGGGCGCACCCCTTCCCCCGGCCCGCGTCGTGACGTAAGGAGCGAGAGCTGACAGCCGTACTCGCTGGGTTCGCTTCTGCTCCGTCACGCAAGACGTTGAATTGACTGTTGGCTGCGCTGTTGTGGGGAAAGGTGTGAAGCCTTTGTACTTCAAGGATGGCTCTGTCATGCAACGGGAGCAGCGCCGGGGTGGCGGGAGGGGTTATTTCACCTCCTTGGCAGGCTTCAGCGTGTCCCTCTGGCCTCCTGATGTGCAGAAGGAGGTCCCATGTTGGCAAGCAGGGTGGGGGACAGGTAGGAGATGGCGTGGGCAGAGCAGGTAGGATGCCCGGCTCCATCCCAGCTCTGCCGCTCGCTCCTTCGGGCGAGTGGTTGGCACTGGGTTCCTGGCCCTGGAAAGCGCCTGGCGCTGTCAGGACGTGGCGTGAGCACAGCCCGGGGCCAGCAGCTCTCTGCAGTGCTCAGCACAGGGTCGGTGTCCCCAGCGGGTCCTGCCCTACTGCCGGCAAAGCGGGCATCTTGGCATTTAAACAGGCATTGCTGCCTTATACGCCCTCGTGTAACGTCCCTGACAGCTCCCGGACACAGGGCGCAATCGTGAGCAGGGTGAAGAGTCCAGCTTTTTATTGCTTTGGGGTTTTTTATCCCCTAAGTTCGCAGCATCATTGACATTCTGCTAGAGAAGAGATGGGTTTTCTTCAAACATCTCGGCTTCTTGGCCTTTATAACTCACTGTAGGATGACAAAACGTGGGAGCTGCAAGAAGTGGTTCAGCAAAACATGATATCGGTTAGGAAAGCAGGGAAGGAGCATGGGCAGGTTTAGTTTTTTTACTTTACTAATTTACAGCAACACAGCACTTTACAATCTGTTTAAAACCAAATTTAAGCTGAATAATGCCAAAGTATTAAAAACTATTAACACTGAAAAGAAGACTGAAAGATCAAGTTAACGATGCGGTTTGTTTTCCGTATGCTGCTCTGTTTGTGTGGACAGTTTCACTCTTTGTGGGTAGGTGTATTTTTATGTTGGAAAGTCTCCGGTATTCGGGGCTTTAAACGTTGAGGAAAAAGTTGCTTCCTTTACATAACAACTTAGGTGCTCAGTGTAAGGTAGCAGTATTTCTGTCCGTTTTAAGATTTATGTAATGTTTGTTTGCAAACTACACTGAGCCCAGTTTGAGTTGGTCAGAGTTATTTTAAGCAGGTTGTATTTGGGGGAGAAGGTAGCAAAAGGAGGCGCTTGGTCAGCATGCTGGGTGCAGAGCACAGTCTTGTTCAAAGACACAGAGACGAGGAGGTGGCATCACCTTCTAGCTCACAAGTTCAATGTACGTTTTTTATTTGAGGACAGAAAGAAAATTTAGCGTGCTGAAAATGCAGTGATCCTTTTTCACCGCTTTTTGCAGTTTGTTCCAATTTAGAGTACGCAGTGCCCAGGGGTGCTTGGCATGCTGGCCAAAGCTGCCCCCAGCTTTTAGGAGACTTATCCAGCCGGTCTGATCTCAGTGCAGGTTAGGGATCCCCATCTCAGGATGCTGAGATAGGGCATTTGCCTGAGAGAGAAAGGCTCTTCATGTGAAATGATGAGGAAAGCTGCTGTGAAATGAAAATCAATGCTCATTCACAAATCCTGGCCTGGAAAGTTTACAGAAAACTCAGTGCCACAACCTGGTTAGCCTGGGCTGATGTTCACATTCGTTCTGATTTCTGAATCAGACTTATCTTGACCTTCTTAAATCAGTCACCTGTAAAGGCCTTATCCCTCCTCCCTGTCTGTTCGGACAGACCCCAGCTGATGGTGTGCGGGAACTGGGACAAGCAGTGCTTTACACTAGTAACTGCCGTTTTCTTTAGGTTGGTCTGGTTTACACATGCACATCTTGGTTCAGAGCACTTGACAGCATCCAACAGTCCAGTTACCCATTCACATGATGATTTTATATTTGGAATCAAAACTGTCAACACTTGAAATCCCTTTGCTTATGAGAGGAGCTTGGCAGTGTGCAGGGACCCATTTGGGGCTGGTTGCACCAGTATCAAAACGGACCGTCTGGGCTGTAAGCTGTCACGGACACCACGGTGCATCGCTGGCAAGAGCATCGCCATCGCTGTAAGGAGGGAATCGATCCAGTACCTCCCAGAGTTGTGCAACCCAAGACCCAGCCTCCTTTCATTCGTTGCCTTCCTGATGCTTTTATGAATAAGCCTGTTGCTCTCCCCTCTTCTTCTCGCAGCTATGGGTAAACCAAGAAGATGGAGTGGAGGAGGGAACCAGCGATGTGCAGAATGGCCATTTGGATCCAAGCGCCGACTGCCTCTGTCTCGGCAGGACCGTTCAGAACCGAGACCAGATGAGAGCCAACGTCATCAATGAAATCATGAGCACGGAGCGCCACTACATCAAGCACCTGAAGGACATTTGCGAGGTACGTGGGGGTTGTGACGCTGGGGTACTGCAGCAGGACGTGGGACGGGCTGTTGAGAGCCGAGGACTGGGTTTGTCCTTGGGTGATGGGGGAGAAAGACGCAGGGTGTTTGAGAACTGTGTCTAACAGAGGAGCAGCATCTGTCAATAAGTATTGATACTTCTGAGAATTTTCTGCTGGATCTGATAATTACCTTCAGTTTGCATTAACTGAAAGTACAATTTTCTGACCTTTTTTCAATACCTCTTTGACTAAAAAATGATGAGGTTGAGATCCTTCAAGCCATCCTCTTAATTAAAACCCAATGCCATCTACTTTTGAACTTGTGATTGAGGAAATTAGGTTGTAATTAAACCAATCAGTTACCCATTTCATCTGTGTCTTTCACATTGGGTTCACAATTTCCCTGGCTCAGGATGGCCCCCATTTGCCTTTTCTTATGGTGAGACTGAGAGCAAGGCGTTTTCACCACGGGAAATGAAGTACGGTACGTTTATCCAGTGTAAGGGAACCGGCAAGCAAATGAACTTTGGTGACTGACCCCTCGCATCTTCAACTTGGTTCTTCTTTGTTATGCTACAGTTAACCCCTACAGGCCCTTGCTGTCCTGCAGCAGACAGAATTAGTGCCACAAGCTAAGCCCAAAGCGCAGTGCATGCGGTGCTGGGTGTTTGGGAAGGAGAATGCATGGCTGCACCGGAGAGTGTTGCAGGACAGCTTGGGCATTGCGTGTAGAGCACATAGTTATCGCTAAGAGGCAGAAGTTTGATAGCACCAAAATCAAAGTTCGTGGCTTTCAGCTCATCCCTCTGAGTGTTTAGGATTTAGCGAGCCTGTGCCCAGTCTTTGCAGAGTCAATGTGCTGAAGCCCCTTGTGAATTCTGCTTAGAAAAATGTCTTCCTCCCTTCATGCTTGCTACTTTTCTATTGACAAGGCAAAGCAGCCATCCAAAAAGCATCTATGACGCTTTTCAAATATGGAAGAGTCTTGGGATTTCATTTTGGAAACAAATGAGCTTAATTTCGCTGTGCTATTTCAGTCGGAGGACTGTGTGTTGAAGAAGGGAAGAACTGCAGGAACTTTTCCACATATTGTTTCTTTTCCTGCATTTGCACTTTTCTGTTGAAAAGCTAAATAAACCTTAGCTTGCATTTCCCAGCCACGTCACCATGCTTTTGCCAAATCAGATTCTCAGGAGGTACAGATGGCATAGCTCCAGTGACATCTGTGGGGTCGCACTGATTTACAGCACCTAATGATATGTCCCAGATATGAAAGGGATCTCTCTGGCTCCTGCCTTGCTTGGTATGATGCAAAATGGTATCGAGGGGATAAATCCAGGTAGAGCACCAGGAAATGATTCAGCTGCCTCTCTTAAAGAAGGAGGAGGGCTGAAACGGGCATTCTCATCTGCAAAATGATGAGCAGTCCCTTGCTGGAGAGAGCCTCATTGTGCTCAGTTTAATCAGAGCAATCCATTTGCCTCCAGGAGAAGGCTCTGAGACAGCTCAGTCATCCCAGGCGTTCCGGCATAGCGTGACGTGACTGTTCCTGTTTGTGCACGAGAGGAGGGGGGCTGGAGCTGGAGAGACGCGGGCCGGCTTCAGCTCCTCCCAGCACCACTGGATGAATTTGCACGGGGGTGTTATTTGTGCCGAAGAAGGAGCAGACACCAGACAACTGCTGATGAGATGCAGAAGTGCTGCTGACAGTGGCAAATTCCCCTCTTCCCTTTGCTCTTTATTTTAAGGTGTCAGGACAAACGGCAGCGATACGATGTATTGGAGGGGATGAAAGAGGAGTTCTGGCTGGGTGGTGAAGGTTGAGCCTGATTTAGTACTGAGTTTAGCAGGGTGTAGTTATACTCTTGTTGCTGAGCTATAATGAATAGCAAATCCTAATACCAGCGAGGCACCTTAAGACGTGTGGTTGTTATCGGAGGACCGTAGCCCCTACTAGGTGATTAAGAGCCCTCCAATTTCTCTTCTCTGCTTCAGGATGTATTCCTACTACCTGCTACTATATTATTATACACCCTGTTATTATTCATAATACCCCTGGCACTAGTCATTCTGAGTCAGGAGCTCACAAGCTAGCCAGCACCAGAATGAATTACCTGCGCCAGCCAAGACCTGCGTGAAGCAGCTGGCTTGGAGGGGAGTTCCCCATCGCAGCAACGCCGTACTGCCCCGACGGCTTCTGCTGCTGTGCCCTCGCTTAGGGTATGAAGGACTGACTGCTGCTTGGTGAAGGAGATTTGTGAAGATTTTTTTTTAGGGGTAAAATGTGGAGTTTTCCCTGGACTGCATTATCAGGAGCGGATGGATCATTATTCTGAAATATCACTGAGGGAAAAGAAAGAAGAAAGAATTTGGCCTTAAGGAAATATCCAGCAATAGGAATTTCAGGCTTAGTGGTTAGAGCTTAGGAAAATAATAAGCTACGGAAAACTAGGCTTTTATAATGGGTAGCAATAGGCAGCCTTACTGGCAGGCAGTGCTGCTCGCTCCCTGTCCTGTGAAGCGCCACATGGCCATCTCCGGGCTGGAAAGGATACCCCCTGCGCCGGCGTTTGGTCCCGGGAGGGCGCAGGGTCTGCCGGTGGCGTGGCACCGGTGACGGCGGCAGGGCAGCCGAGGTGCTTGGTCAGGGCAGGTACCTCGATGAGAGCAGAGGGCCAGGACGGTGGTTTGAGCTGTAGCGTGCGGGGGGGAGAACGAGATGCAGGAGGGCTACAAAGAGCAGGGTGCCATGCGTTGAGAAACGAGCAGGATTTGGACCAGCATATGGATTAGGAAGACAAGGCTAAATTTAAGGAGGTGTTAGATGGAGAAGTGACGGAGCTTGGATGGGAACAGCGAGGCAATTGGGAGATCAAAGGAAACCTCCGTATTATGAGTAATTTGAGGGTGGGAGGTTAGAAAGGCCAGCCAGCTTCCAGTGCTGCGTTTTGCTCTTTTCCAAGTAATTTCACTTTGAGTTTATTTTTTAATAATGTTGACTGGATTCCACCTGAGCTTTGGTTTGGTGCCAGGACAGCTCCGAATGCCGCGTGGAAAACATCCTCATTGCATCGTAGCGTGTCCAGCTGAGTCTGTTGTGCAGAGCTGATGGGACAAGTTTTCATGTGGTCTGGATGGCGTTAGCCTGACTCATTCTCGGAGACAGATAAAAACCACTTTTTTGTGCTGCCTCAGAGCAAAGCAGCATAAAACCTTCTTGGCAGCAATGTGGCCCTCCTTCAGAGGAGCACGTCTGAGGCGCTGCTGGTCATCCTTTGGATGACCAGTTTCTCATCCATGGATACCAGAGTGGAGGGTGGCTCTGCACGAAGCTCTTTGGATCAGTGGGGATATATATACCACATATACGTATTCCCCAAGGCGCAGTTTGTAGCGACAGCCTGCTTGTGCACACCTCGCTTTTTTGTTTCGGCGCTGGCTGCTTCTGGCCCTTTGGAGGAACAGGCTCATGTTCCTGCAGGACTTTATTTTACATTTTAGGTGGGCCCCAGTGCTGTCACAGCGCCTGACATTCAGTGCTTGCTGTAGACTGGTATTTGAATAAGTGCTTTAGAGTCCTGGCTGCCTGGGACCAGACATGGCTCTAGCTTGCCTTTTCAATTCAAACAGGCTCAACTTTGTTCTTGTGCTTATTCTTGGTATGTGCCTATCAGCACAACACTCCCCTGGCTGCTGTGAGCACTGCTCTAGAGGATGGTATTTTGATAGCTCAAACGGTGCTGGTCCAAACTGAGGGATGGTCTACAGGACAAACTGGCTCAGAGATGGACAGAAACTGGCCTACCGTCACAACTGCCTTTGAAGGTATAGCCTGCAGTGGCTATCATCTCCTCATTCTCTCCTTTACCTTGCTCTCAGCCAGACAAGAAGAAGGATGGGTGGATGGACCACCTCTTCTGACTGTCTCTCAACCCACTCTGAGGTGGATAAAACTTAGCACTTAACCTCCTGCAAATAGTTTCCAACTTTGGCCTATACTTCAGGGACTACATGGAAACATACTTTAAAGGGAGACAGTCTGACAGCTATTTTTAGGTATTCGTTGAGCAAAACACTCTCCAACATCTGCTCATCAGTCAGCTATCCCTTCTCTGAGCAAACCTGACGGGATGAGCAGAAGGAAGATGACATTGTTTTATGTAACAGAAGTAAATTTACTGGAAAAACTATACAGCAGCCTTCTAGCTGGCTCTTGCTGCGTGTTATATATAAATCTTCCGTCTCCCCTTTCCTGGCTTGTGCTGGAAGCCAACCATCCAAACGCACGAGCTGGATAGAGGATCAGGCTTGGGAACTCCGTGCGTTCTTCTGTTTTCCCCGTGGTTTTCTAGGTGCCTGTACAGAAATGTGCTGCTTCAGCTTCTCTGAAACACATGACTCAGGCAAAGTGATGAACCAGCACAGGGAGGACGGGGAATATTCAAGACCGTAGTCGCAGCCAATGGCAACCCCAGGGCTGAAAGATGTTCACGTAAATCACCCCGTGACTGATTTCACAGGACAGCATGCGAGAGGGGAGGCTGGCTTGCAGGCAGCCTGCGGCGTGCAGCGGGGCAAAGGTCCTAACACAAACGGCTTGCGGCAGTCGTTCAGCGCCGCTACCGCCAAAGCCAGTGTCAAAAAGAGCCTGGCCTCACGGGCAGGGGCGCATCTTTTTTCTTTTTTTTGAAAGCTCTTCTGGGATAAGCAGGTAAACATGAAAAGCAGCGTGGAAAGACATTCTGCATTATTCCTTGCTAGTTTGAATCTTTATTTGCCCTGCAACTGTCCTGCAGCGTGGGAACCAGCCTGCTCCCGTTCCTCCTGGCCTTGAAAAATGAGAGAGGGAAGCCCACAGAAATGAGTCATCAAGGAGCTCCTGTAAGAAGAGAGACCTAGATTTAGTGAATGCAGAAGGTACTCCATAACTCAAGCTTCCCAGCTGAAAAAGCCAGCAAATTCAGGGTAACGGCATCCTTCCAGCTAAGCTGGACATTGCAGAGGTTGGTTCTTTGCCAGGTTGGCCAAAGTTGCATTTATCATTCATCTGTTTGAAGTTCTCCCTCCCAGGAACCACATGGTGAGGCTGAAGGACAGTTTATTATAGCGTTCCAATAGTTCTCATTGTGGACCAGCAGCTGCGTGTCACCAGCTGGCGGTTCGGCTGTGTGACTAAGCATCTAGAGCTCCCAAATATAGCCATTCAACTGGAACTGTTGGCATTTTTTTCCCTTCATTTTTTTCTCTTCCTATATAATAAAGGCAGGCAAAGTCAACTCATGATGACCCCCATGTTATTTCTTCTCAGTTGAGAGGCTGCAGTCCAGACCATAACATCTGATATTTGGCCTTGTAAAGTTTCTAGTCTACATAGTCCAGACAGGCAAAGCACAGGGGGGACGAAGTGATTTGCTCAATGTCACACAGGTCGGTGGCGGAGCCAGAAATTCAGCCCAGGCCTCCAGAGCCTCCAAGGGTCACCCCATCCCCTGGACCACATGTGCTTCAGGCAAGCATGTTTGAAGAAATCCTCATGATTCAGTTGAAAGCAGGATGGCGAGTTTGTGGATAAGGCAGGGTCAGCAAAACAGGGAGGCAGACAGAACTTGGTGTGTTACGCTTTTTGCCGCAATATTGATCCACTCAGTCTTTTTTAGGTCAGGAGGCCTTCAGAGCAGTGCTTGCCTACTGATTTGCGTTCCTGTGATGTCCAGCTAAGCTCAGGCTCAGTACCAGGGGGTATCACGGGCATACGAAGAATAAGCAAGAAGGATCTTTTTATTATTGCACTGGATCAAAACGCAGGAGATCTGAATTGTTTCCAAATCTACTGCAGATTCATTCTGTGATTTAGGAGAATTTCCTTAAACTCTCTACATCCTAGTTCTTCCTCTCTCTTTCTCCATTTGACTTTAATGTCTATAGACTCTGTAAGGGAGCCTGATGTTTGCACAGAGAAGGGTGCAAAGCCTTTTCCTCTCATCCCACTTTAAAAAAGGAAGAAAAGCAATGAAAGACGATAGTTGAGAAAACAGGAGAAAAATTCTCCCTCATTTTACGGTTTGGAATAGCATATTTGCGCGAATGGAAGGAGGGTATAGGAAGCAAAATTAAAATAATGCTGCTTTCCTCTGGATGGCATTGAGCAGCAGCTCGGGCTGCTCCCACTGTGGCTCCCTTGCTCGGGCAAGCCAAACCACCCACCCAACCTACTGCTTCGCCTTTGGGGTTCCCCACCACGGCACTCACAGGACAACAGCCCTCCCGTGTCCGTCTCAGACTCAGGAAGATGAATAATGGGGGGGATAAACCATGTTGCCTCCCAAGTCAGGGAATGCTTGAGGAGTGTTTTCCTTCAATGTTGCACTTGGTGCTGAAACAACTGGGATGGTTACACCCCCCACACCCTCTTCCTAGATCAAGGGCACGCAACCACGCATTAACAGAGTATTTCTCAGCACGATTATCAGCTTCCTTGTCCTGATTACCAGAAATCAGAGTGGGCAGACGATCAAACAGCCCCTCACAGCTTTCTCTGTAATGCCATGTGCCACTGAAGAGGACATGGAAACAGCAATGTTTGTAGGAGCTACCCTGGATATTGGAACCTTCCCTGCGCAAAATTGATTCATGCAAAATGCCGAGGGACACTGAGGCAGAACCCAGCACTGTCCTCCCAACGCACCGTGCACACGCTGTCTCCGGCATCTCCTGACGCAGGCTGTGAAGCCCTGTGCGTACTGGGTCTGGCGTGTCCTTAGCAAGAGCAGTGCTGTGGGTCTGCTGTGGGTCTGCTGTAGGTTGCAGTGGGAGCAACAGTTGCAAATGAGATATTGTCTATCAAAAAAAGGACTGGTAGAGTTTCAAGGCATGTTTTGCATATTGCACGCTTACTCATAGACGGGAGTTGATGGAGACTGTCATGTCGTAACAAGGGGATTTTGTTTTCGGAGCCATTTTCTGATTTTGTTTTTACTTGCTCCTTCCTCAAGAATAATCTGGGAACAGCCTCAGTATAAGTGTTTGGGTTATTTCATGGATTGTTCTTTCTTACTCCTTACAGGGTTACTTAAAGCAGTGCCGGAAGAGAAGGGATATGTTCAGTGATGAACAGCTAAAAATCATCTTTGGTAACATCGAAGACATCTACAGATTTCAGATGGGTTTTGTCCGGGACTTGGAAAAACAGTACAACAACGAGGACCCCCATCTCAGTGAAATTGGACCATGTTTCCTTGAACACGTAAGTTAATTTGGCATTTTTGTTTGGGACTTTTGGGGTTGGTTTTGGGGGACGGGGAGCCGGGGGGGAAGGAGTTAGCAGAAAAAGTCAGGAGGCAGGAACCACTCAGAATAACTTTTGTGCATCAATACTGTTCTACTTACGTATTAGGGACTACTCCATGGCCCTCCATTTACTTTGTGAGACATAGAGAAGGGAGAATTTGAAGTGAAGCATGTAGTTGGCTAACCCCCCAGTGCATTTGAATCCCAACACTTTTTCACTTCCTCCCTTAATCATGTTATGTAGGCGCGATGTCCCTCATCCACTCCCCACCTTCTTTTTCTCTTCAGAATATGACTTAAACCCACTCACAGGCCATCCTAATCAGGTCATGGATGACCAGAAGGTTGGAAGAGGTAAGAGAGTCCAGAGAAGTAAAAAGAGGCCTTAGTTGCGCGTTACACAAAAAAAAGTAGAGGAGAGCAAATGCCTGGGCTGTTTGCTGTGGCACCGAGATGCGCTTGCAAGGGATGAAAAACCCACGCAGCTTCAGTTGCCTTCCCCTGCGGAGCTGTTGGGCCGGTGGGGAGGTGCCAGCTCGTGCTTCATGCTGCCCGGGTGGCAGCAGGGCAGCAGGTACTCGCTCACGCTAAGTGCACACTGAACAGGACATTTTAGCTGACGATATAGTCCTGGAGGCTTTTGCCCAGCCCATCGTGCTGTTACATAAGCCGCGTACTACGGGAGCTGATAAATTGGCCAGTGTTGTAAATATGTCAGGAAATGTCAAGAAAATTATAGTCCTGCAGTTGTAGGCTTTGCTTTGGGGAGAGCGAAGTGCTGTATCAGAGCTTCCGTACGAGGTGCTCCAACCCGGGATGCAGATCCTGTGCTGCGTTACCTCGTTACTTACAGTCAGGGCTGAGCTGGCAACAGTTCACCTCTTATTAGAGAAATTTCTGATAGACGTTCATGAAACTTCAGCAGGGCATCCCTAAAAAGGTTCACAGCATCTCTTAAGCATCATTGGTCTTCTAACTTAAAAGCAGGGTTCTTTTTGAGAAGTTGCATGCTGGTGTTAACATTGCTCGCTTTTATCAGAGCCTGCAATCTCCGCTGCTTGCTTCCAAAGCAGCATCGTATTCCACCTCTGTGCTAAAAAGATGTAAGAAATCTTTGTGAGAATCAGTAGCTAAAACTTCATGTCTTGGGGCTGTGCTGTCAATTCATTTATAGTGACGATGGTAAGAATTCCTACTGTTACTCGGAGGAATATCTGACACTTTATCTGTCATCAGATGGGGGCTGAAATCTGGCTAATAAACTCCTGATAAATTATCCCTGTTTAGCCATTTGGGGAAATTGAGGGATGAGGACATTAAGATCCCGTTATATGGATCTGCAAAGCATTTTGTTCCTCATCTGCTCCAGGGAGAGGTGTCAGCGCTTGGCTCTTGGTCAGCTGTGGGGATGGGAGGGAAACCGGGCTCCCCTTTTCCCAGACAGGCAGGTTATTTGGGCCCTTATGGGACTGAGAAGTAAGAATTGCTGGTCAAGTGTATTTCAAAAAAAAAAAAAAAAGGATCTGTCCTTTCTGTAGTTTGTAAGGTATTGGCCGCAACCTGATGTAGCAGCTCAGGCTGTTGACCTACAGCACCCGGGCTTATATCTGGGCTGTCTCAACTGCAGTCTTAATATGTGATACTGGGCAGTCAGTTTGTGTCTGTCTCTCCCTTCCAGTGTAATCTTTCTTTGACCTTTCCTCTGCCTTGTCCCTGTGGCCCGGATGAATGAAGGCTGAGTTAAGGGTGACGAACTGCCATGGCCCCATCCGTGGTCAGTGAAGGCAGAAAAAGGAGATTCCAACAAAATTGGCACAAAAAGACTTGTTAGACCAGTGCAAAGGGTGGGCGGGCACATGTGTGAGTGTTTCTTTTCCTTGTTTTTCCAGTCTTTGGTGTTTTCTGGCTCTCTGGTCCTGGGGAAATCCACACAGTCCTTGGTGCCTTGGGTTCCCTGTCGGTAAAGGGAATTCCAAATATACCCAGCTCCTAAACGCTTGCCAGGTGCTCTTTCAGGGAAAGAGCTCTAGAAATAACAAGGTTGTCGTCTTGTATTACCGAAGGCCAGAGCTCTGTTTGGTTCTACCTTTACCTTTTACAAAGAAAACCCCACTGCACAATTTGAAACTGAGAACACCCACCGCGCGGCTCAGGGGTTCACCTTAACACGCGCCGTACCTGCAGGGACCTCGGCGACGTGTCGGTATGCAGGTCCCTCTCTGCCTCCCTTTTCCCCCAGAGCGACCATGCAGCACCTCCTCCAAGCAGGAACAGTGCTCTGGGATCAGTCCTTCCTCCTCCTCCTTGGGGTATTCCTTCTTCTTTAGTTGTAATTTGTTCTTGTTGGCAAGTTGGGTGGCTGACTGCTCGCAGCGCTTGGCTGACGTGTGCTCCCCTCTGTGTGCGTCCCTTTTCTCCTGCCTCTCACAGCAAGATGGCTTCTGGATCTATTCGGAGTACTGTAACAATCATTTGGATGCATGCATGGAGCTTTCCAAGCTGATGAAAGATAGCAGGTACCAGCATTTCTTCGAAGCGTGTCGTCTATTGCAGCAGATGATTGATATCGCCATAGACGGTTTCCTTCTGACGCCAGTGCAGAAGATCTGCAAATACCCCCTGCAGCTCGCAGAGCTACTGAAGTACACCGCGCAGGATCACAGGTACGCCCATCGCTTATTACATGGAAGGATTTTGCTCACTGCTTCTTTACGTGGCCTCTGCACGCACACGGGGGTTGGGTTTTTTTCTGTCCAGCTCTTCTCTTCGTGACATCTTGTATAAATTGAAGCAGGGCAAAGGTTCAGCAGACAGTTAGAAAGCTTCTCAAAGCACTGATTCTCAGTGGAGCCAAACTGATCTCTGTTATAATCAGACATGTGAACTAATTACCCTTGGATGTACTTTCTGATGCTACCAGTTACACTAGAAAAATTACCTAATTAGCATGCAGTGGTCAGAAAGGCTCATCTCTTTATCCTGAAGAGGACCTCAGCACATAGCGAGTAGAGGGCCAGGATCTGCAACTCAAACCTGAACATGCTCAGATTTGGGGAGAATTCAGAACCTGCTCTGCTTTTCAGCCTGATTCCATCTGGGATTTTGCCGTTGGGTTGAGGTTCAGAGGAGCACCCAGCAGTTTGATTACTTCCCAGAATTTCCAGGATCTCTTTCGCTGCTGCTGAGGGCCATCAGCCTGACTCCCTGGCTTTGTGTAAATCAAGAGTAGTACCTATGACACCACTCGTGATAACACTGCTATAAAAATAAGGTGAAAGAAGAATCAGGCCCCCTAAGAGCAGATTTTCTCCTGCCTTGCCGATTTTCTTTCTTTTTCTAAAACCCATTTGAAAGGAAGTGCTTCAGAAAACAAAAAAGACCACAGATGTTTCAGAAACTTCTGCAAGTGTTTGATTTTTTTTGTTTTTCCCCAAACCCAGCACTAGATGTGCAGAGAGATGAGATATGTGATATGATGCGTTGATTTGCTTTGACCTGATTCACGAGTTTGACTGATTCATACTAGCTGAACACCCAGTTCAAAATCACCAATTTGGACATGAATGTGATCCAATTTCTGGTTTTCCCTTCATAACGAGACCAAATCAAACTTGGAGTGGACTCATGGGAACACTAGGGTATCAGAAAGCAGCTCTAGGATCCCGAATGTTGTGGCTTTTTTTTCCTTCCCAGCCATGCGATGTCCCCACAGTACTTAGAGTGTGAATTCAGATGCGGCTTTGCAGTGGGAAGACATCAGTGGCCTCGGAGAGAAGTCGTCTGGGTTTAAAGTGACCTTCTCCGAGTTATTTGGTAGCGATACCAAAGGGGATGTGGACAGTGTGATTACACAAGGGTTGAATTATTTTGGGAGTGCATTCCTTTTTCCTTTGGGATGTTTTAAAATCAACATGTTGTTAAGTAATCAGATATAGTCATATTCTGAGAAGACTCAGACCTTTCCTGTGGTTAAGCAACAATTAGTTGATTCAGACCGAGAGCTCTTTTTTACTGGACTGTGTCAGTGATAGGACACAGCCATGGACACTTCATTTCTCTTGCTTCTTCATTTTCTGAAAAGGGAAAGCAGGATTATATTTGTTTGCCTTGCATTAGTAAAGAGTAAGCCCCCCGAAGCTGTAACACCATGCATAGATGAAACTCAAGCCTGCGCAGAGAGCCAGCAAACGAGCTGTGCCTTACCTCAGCGCTGGAGCGGGGCGTACTTCTGTTGGTGTGGGCATGCCCTGGAGAGTTCATTGCCTCGTGGAGGAATGGTGTTATAACTCAGAAATGGAGTGGGTTATACCACGCTTCCCTGTGGTCTAGCTCCTCCGATTCAAGCACTCGGAGAGCCTGGGAGGGACTGATCCTGCGGGCAACCCAGCTCGCATCCCAGACAAGCTTAATGCCACGAACGGGGAAAGCGAGGCACAGAGAGCGCGTCTTACTCACCACCAAATGATTCTGCGCTGGGGCTGTGCAGAAAACCCAGGCTGCCGTGGTTGCCTGCTCGAAATACAAATATTTTCTGCTCCTGTAATTCTGGCTTTGGGATCGGGGCTGAGATGAGCAAAGCCTGAGATTGGAAAGGCAGATAATCTTTGGGGAATGTCATGTTGTGACAATATCAGACACAGGGAAAAGCCAGATACCTGCAGGCTGGGATGCCAGCAGGGTCAGCTGTGAATGAGAGAAACTGAGGAGCCAAGCAGGGAGCTTCGGCTGGGCCCGTGAATGAGGCGGCGGGTCGTCCTCACCCGCGGGCAGACTGACAGCGCTCGCAGTTCGATTGCGAGTCTGAAACAGAAGCTAGAAAATGATCGAGTGGAGTAATACTCACAATGAAATCAGGCTCATCATTGGCTGGATTAGGAGTCTCTTAGGCACTCTGATTAGAATTTATTATTTAGAAAATACTGTTTAAATCAATTGAACCATTTACGGAGTAAGGCAAAACTCAGAAAGGACCAGGAGTCCTAATGAAAGCAAATATGTTAGCTTCATCTAACAGCGGGACATTCTATTCTTTATTTTTTTCCCTTCTTCTTCACTAATACCATACTTGTAGAGCTACGGATCTTCCCTGTACCAGGTCAGGACAACAGAGCTCTGAAACCAGCAGCCTGAGCACTCTCCCTCAAGTTAGCATGTGATATTTGGCAAGAGTCTAGACTTGCGTTCTGATTGAGCACTGGAAAGAGGTCGCTGCAGCCCCAATATAATTGACAAACAATTAATTTCATAGTTAATGCTATCCTATTATTATTTCACTAGCCAAATGCTTTGCTTCTGTTATTTTTTCTTCTAAGTTTTTGCCAGCTCTGCCACAGACATGGGCTAGGAGCCCAAAAAGTTCAGTCATGACTCTTTCTTCATTACTGCGTGAAAGAAAATGTGCATGGGGTTTTCTCTTCCAACAGAACATTAGAATTAGTGAATTAGCATCACCAAGATAAAACCCAGCTTGATTGGCACTGGCCCACTCCGCATGGAGGTGTTTTCAGAGCCTGGCTCCCTTCAGTTGCTTATTGTTTTGAGAGTGGATCATTTCAATTTTTCACAAAGCCACATCTGTTCACCTCTTAAAGATTTACTCCAGCTTAATATGAATTAAATATATGAAGGTCCGAAGTACAGCTTGCTGGTGTCCTGCTGCAGAACTGAGCTGGAGTTGAAACTGTATGAACACGTTACGTGAGACAGGAGACTCTGCTAACGGGTGGGCTGACGTGAGCCTTCCTCCTTTGCGTGAGCATAATTGCTAGGAGATGATTAGTGACTGTCCCTAAACCCTACACCTCTCCCTACCTCTACAGGTCCTTTCTGGCCATAGTGACTTACCTATTTCTCTACAAGAACTCATGGGCATTTTGAACACCAGACTAATGTCTCTCCGGCATACCTCTGTTTCTCCCTTACGCTCACTTCATACAGATGGCCCCACAAAGGAAGGCACAAGAAATTCTTCGTTGTGTGTCATGACGGCTGTGTCAGACAGCCCATCCTCTATTCCCCTTTACTTTGCTGAAGGACCAGTCCTGATGTGCTGGAATTTGTAGGATTTTTTTTTTTAACCTCAGCTAGAATTTTGATGTAAGAATTGAATAAAAATTGAAAACGCATCTCAAGATTTCATCCAAGAAAGGATGGCAAAATAGCAAATAATATTCTGTTGTGTATCACATTGTGATTGTTTCTTAATATTTATCCTGCTTGGATCACATGGAGAAATGGATCTAATTCACAGCGTTCACCCCTATTTTAGCTGTCACCAGTGCAATTCTTAGCAATAATCAATAAAGCCATTCCCCCCTGCAGCTGCCCAAGATCGCAGTTTTTCTCATTAGTCAGCAATCAATAGCAACCCTTAAGTTAATAATATATTATGGTGGCATTATGGCAGCTGGCCTTGTCTGTCTTTCCGATTGAAATGAACTTTAAGATTCCTTGGAATGGAAAAGAAGGCACAGGGCGGAAATCAATAGCATTGATTTCAGCATCACTTTTTGAAAAGACTGATCATCATCTTTGCTGGCCCTGGCGGAAGGCTATTTTCACTCTTTGTTATTAAACTCACAGGCCCATCCAGGGAGAAAAAGAAAAAAGAATTGCTTTGATTTGCTCACCTGAAGTCTGCAGTAAGAGTGAATGCCATGGGATAAATGCTCTGTGGCACTCTTGGAGTCACCGTATGGCTTGGAAGGCGCTCCGGCCTTGTGTCTAATTGAAAAATATTTTCTAATGTTCATTTTAAAAATGGAAAAATCCAGGCCCAAAGACACAGGGTATAAAAATGTTCAGACTTTCTTTTAGGATGCTCTTTAGCTGAGCACCTTAAGACTTTAAAGAGCAATGCTTGCAGCTGTGGTACGTTGGGTTGGTAGAGGCTAGACCGTACTCATTGGGGTTACCCTGATCCAGACAAGCTGAGGAGCTGGCTGGCTTCTCTGTCTCATACACACGCCATTTCAGTTTCAAGCAATCCGTTCCTTTGTGGTAATCCAGAAACATGTTGCTGATGGAAAAAAACTGGTATCGTAGACATGAGCGGCAAATCCTACCTTCTTTCTAAAAGGATGGTGAGATTGTGCTGCTGCTAACGATAGGCTCCTGTGCATTTCCACTGCACATCAGGCTCCATTTCATGGACTTTTCTTTTGTGTTCAACAGTGACTACAGGTATGTGGCTGCTGCTCTCGCCGTCATGAGGAACGTGACTCTACAGATCAACGAGCGGAAGCGGAGGTTGGAGAACATTGACAAGATAGCTCAGTGGCAGGCCTCCGTTCTGGACTGGGAGGTATGTAAACGCTCAGCCCTGATTTAGGTGCTGTAACCCTGGAAAAAATAAATTCCATGCAGTTGTTGAATTATCCAAGACCGTATAGTTCATTTCACAGAACCTAGTCTTGGGATTAAGCTTGGGACAGAGAAGGCATATTTGCAGACTTTAGAGATGGTACTTAAGCTGTAAAACATTAATGGTACTCTGAAGAAAATCTAGGGTCCAGTTCCAATTTCATCAATAGAAATCTGGAGTAACTTTTGCTGTGTCCTGGGAGTGAGAACTGGATCAAACTCTTATGTGCATTCTGGCTCTGTACGTTCTGGCTCGGTGCTTTGTCATTGGGGAAGAAGTAGGGAAAGAGGTAGCAAAAAGCCCTAGAAATTGTGACAGGTTAAGAAAATAGAGAAAATTCTTCTGGTGGTTGCTTTATGATTAGAAGCCAAAACATTAAGCTGAAGTTAGAGATGCTATTTGCACATTTAAAATGAGTACCCACTTACAGATATTTCTGAACCAACCCTGTGTGTAGTGATCGTATAATTAAGGAGCTGAGAAACACAGGCAAGGCAAAGTCAGCAGAGGGATTCCTCACTAGCAGGCCTTCAGTCTCCTACATTTTTGCCATGTGTTTAAAAAAAAAAAAAGCCCTACTAAAATTATGTTCTCCTTTTCTTTTCATCCCTGATTTTTTTTAAAATCGTTGTATGAATGTAATCTGTAAATAGGGTTTTTGAAGGAGACCGAGGACAAATGTTCCCGTAAATCCCTCTCTCTGTTGTCATTGATCCGTGTGTTTAGCAATTAGATACTCAGAGCGACGGAGCACCCTTTCTTCTTCCTCCCAGTCGTGAAGATCTGGAATAACTTCACGTGCAAGTCAATGGGATCATACTATGTAAATTAGTATATGGGAAAGATGCATTAACCCTTTAATTATTTTTTTTCCCAGAAAAGATTTAGGAAGGTTGGGAGGAGAGGGAGAGAAATACAGGTGCATCACCTTCTGATTGTGTCTCCTCCTTGACCGAATTAGTTTTATTGCTGTAATGAAGGTTGGATTCAACCCTGGATCTCTTGCTAAAACATATAAATGCAGCAATCATAGCTGGTTCTTAAATTATGACTGGCTGTAGAGCAGAGAATGCAGATGATTTGCTTGATTGTTTTATTGTTGTTTACTGTGAAGAAACCTCTCTCTCACTGACACGCAGACTCATTTTCAGAATTAGGAAACTGCTCTCAAGGAGGCAAAGGACCATCAGATATATCTTCAGCCTTCAGTATATTCCATGTGATGAGCTAATGTGTGTCATTTGTAAGAAATACCGGGACCCTCATTGTAAATAAATCTAGATTAAGGACGGATCGATTCCAAGTCAGTGAATATTCATGTGTGAGTGGAAAGCCAAGGTGACCTCCACATAGGATCTATGGAATAGCAGTTTCTTTTTCTCTTCCATTAGCTCAGTTGATAATTCATTTTTATTTAGCCATATCCTTGATAATTCATTCCTGCTTAGCAGTACCCATTCTTTATCTCTGTCCTGTCTTCAGGAACTTGCCAAATCATTCTCCCAGGCTTTGTTCAACTATTCCAAATTTTAAGCACAATATTGCAGCAGCATCCTTCAGCTTCTCATAATATAGCAAAACCTGCTGTTGCTACCGCTCAGAGATCCGATGGGAACACAGCTACTGCCCCCATTCAAAGGAAAACACCCTTCTTGCCATTTTTATTCTGTATTTTGGACCAAGAAGAGTCAGAGAGTTGTGATGAGAATACTAGAGGATGAGAGCTAGATCCAGCAGAGGACTTCACTGCTTGATTCTTTCCTCTAAAGTAACTTCTGAATCATCAGATCCAGCCCCGACTTCACAGATGTCCATGCAATGGCCAGAAGGATGCACAAAACCCCAAAATACTCCGAAGGTAACTATAGTATAATACAGGAAGAGAGAGGGAGAAATCAAAAGCAGTGCCAGACGCTTAGATCTGTCCTAGATCTGTGCAGATACTCTCTTTAGGCATTGCAAACCCAAGCCGCTGGCCTCTGAAAACCCCACTCAGCTGATCTCTGCAGGACATGTCTCCCAGGACACAGGCCATCAGGGCTTGGCTTCTTACCCTGCCTGTAGGGGTTCAATCTCTCCTCTTCTACACGTAGGCAGTTACAGAGTAGAAGAGGGATCTCCTGGTGCATCCCTTTAGCCTCTTCCAGTCTGGGGGGAACATGTATTTATTATCTGGGTCAGAGAGTACAAGACCATGACTCCCAGTTCGTCTTTGGTGGAGGATGCTCAGCTGAGAGTGTGACCTGCTGTCAACTTTGTGCTTCTACAAACGCTTATCCAGTATATATTAAGTGCTTGCAGAAACAGAGACAGGAACCCGCAGCATTACCCTCCCCTCGTTCTGTGGCCCTGAGCCTGTACCCAAAGGCGCTCCCTCTCGTCCCTCTGGGTCGCAGCCGCTTCCTCAGCTCTCCAGCACTGCAAACGAGCAGCAGCAGCACGGACCCGGGCTGTACAGCACGCTCTTCCTTGAGACGATCTGAAAAAACCACTAAGTACAAGGAAGCAGGAACTAGGAGACAAAATTATCACTTCAGGCTTTTTTTTTCACCAGAAATCCAGCCAGGGCACAAGATAGAGACAGAATCCCTAATTCCCACTGCATGTTGCGCTTGGTGAAGTATTTCAGCAGCAACCAAGGCTAAACGTTTAAGCCCGTTGAAATCTTTCATTTGGAGAAATGTCTGTTTTTCCTCAACATCGCTAGACTAATGATGTTGACTGATTTGAAACTGCATTTTCATTTCTAAATTTACCCGTGTTTTGCGATGAGATGTTGGAAAAAGATTTTTAAAGAAGATGAAAAAATCCAAATGAAACAAAAAATGTTTAGTGAGTGAATATTTGAAATGTCCTTGTATACAAAGTGTATGTACACATCTTCTTGCAAGGAGAGGGTGTTATTGGGAATGTATCCATATTGCTGATCCTAAAACAAATAGGAAAAGGAGGGGGCATGTCCTAGCTAACTTCAGCAGAAGGGATTTTAGTGAATCCCGTGGAGTTGTGCCTGTGTGTTTCAGGAAACATTTTTATCCCTCAAGATTTTCTGCATGGCCTGTGAAGGTGAATTTCAGGGTCAGCGTTTGAAAAATGCGAATGTCCTTGAGTTAATCACGGCTGGATTTTTTCTTTCCAAGAAGTCACGTAAGCAGGGTCTGATGGTTTAAATTGCAAATGGGACCAAGAAAGGGTGGCCTGACTCTAGCGGCAGCTGATAACCGTGCTGTGGCAGCCAGGGCGTGAAGTCTTAAGGAATTATTGGCAGCATTGGCAGCTTTATATAAGTAATGACTGAGCAGAATCTTAAGGGAAGATTCCGATCTCACTGACTGCTGTAAATTAGAAATAATCCCAGTCACTTTGAAATGTGTGTCTGTATAATTCGTAGGAATGTGGTCTTGACCGAAAAGCCTGGATTGGACCGTTGCCATGTATGACTCCTTTATTTTGTAACCTGAATTTCCAATATATAAACAGACCTAGAGAGGTGCTGCCCCTGCCTACACCAAATTCTCTAGTGCCTTTCGTCCTTTCAGTTGTTAATGGCGCAGAATGTAGGGCTTCCACCACCTCCTGCCGAGACCTTTCAATGTCTGAGAGCTCTCCTTGTTATGAAGTGTTTCCTGATGTTCAACCTCTATTTCCCTTCACTCAGCGCCATCCCCTTATTTGTAGTTAAATACCCCCAGATCAAAACAGTGACATTTAAAGGCAGACAGGCAAAACCGGCACACAAAGTCAGCTGCAGCGGGTTCAGAACAGCCTGCGAAGTCTCCTCTGGATCAGACTTCAAACAAGCCAGACAGAGCCCATCCTGGGCAGCCTTCACGTGCTCAGTCCCTTCTTCTGCTCTTGCCCTCTGAGAGAGTTACAGATCGCAAAGGTTAGTGGGTAATATCTAGATATATACACACACACACCAGTACTATAAAGAGATTATTTCCACAAAGCCCATCAGCATTTCTAAGTCCTTGCAAGCCCCAGTTTGGGCAGTGCTGTATTTACAGGCACACAAATGAGGCAGCGGGAGCGAAGGAGCGGTACGTCCTGCCTTCCTCTCTGTCTGCTCCCGCGCAGTCTTTGCTGGACAGCCATCGGAGCAGCACGCTCACCGGGCTCCTGCCCTCCTTACGGCTCCTGCAAGCCCGTGGAGGCATGCTGGCTAGCATGCTGCAGCACCCAGCTCGCTGCGGCGCTGCTCCTGGGCAGGATTTGCAAGCTTGCCATTTGCTTGGGCATGACTGCGGTGCCCACCGCAGCCTCGGGTGCTGCTGCACCCTTGCAGAGTGCCCGTTACAGACGATGGGGAGGTGGAACACAGATCTGCGCTTTGGCACACCTCAGAATTGCTCTATTTTATGCCTTTTCATACAGCTCTTGAACCACATCAAAACAAAACAAAGCAGCGATCCCTGCAGCGTTTCAGGCTCCCTCTCCGGCCCTCGTGGCAGCTGCCAGCAATGCTTTCCTCCCCTTCAGCCCGGATCTTTCTCAGAGGAGGGAGGCGATGGGGCACCCGTTCCCTGGGAGGGGATCTGTGGAGGTCCCCAGGCCGGTGCCAGGATGTTTGGCACAGGAGAGAGCCTTGCTCATCGGCCTGGATTAGTTTTAACTTGCTATTTAAACAGCTTTGGTTTATGTAGATATCTAGCTATTTCTACCAAAGATTCCCATGGGTTGCCACTTTGGCAGGTTTCAAGAGTATTAAATTTACATGAAGGGAAAAATACATATAATTGAGAAATATAATGAACACTGTCCTTTTAAAATTTCTTCCCATTTTTGTTATTTACAGGTCCTTTAAATCAAGGCTTGGTGCCCTTAATTATGTAATATATAATAGTTGGCCTCAGCCTAATATTATGTTATTGAATCCAAGAATGACATGAAAAAAAAGATGCATGCAACCACCGTACTGTTTTCAAAGTGAGGACAGGCTGATGAGAAATCCTCCTGGGAAAAAAATCGCGTCAGGGACTGAAACAGATCCTTCTTTTTTTTTCTTCTTTTTTTTTCCACACCCCCCCCCAGCAACAGAAGGTATCAAAAAATGAGCCTGATGAAAAGGCCAACGTTTCTCTCGCTTTCCTTTTTCTGATCTCTCTGTAGCCCAGAGTGCTAATCAGCCTGTCAATCTCTAATTAAAGAACAGCAGTGTCAGGCAGAAGAGAGCCCCGCTCGCTGAATGTTAACTAGCAAAGGGGATTTTGTGCCCGGCAGTGACAGCAAGGAGCCATGTCAGGAGGTGGGCTCGGGCGCAGGGGAGCGGTTCCAACGGGCTGATGAGCATTTCGGAGCCCGGGACAGCATCTCCTCGGGGACGGCTCACTGGAAGAAGGAGCGGGGCAGACTGGGGGGTGTAACGTGCTGCAGCTCGCAGTGCCGTGCCCTTCCTTGTGATGTTGGTGCTCCCAACAGCATTTCTTCCATGACACTAGTAAAAACCCTTTGGTTCCTCCCAGCTTCTCGTTATGGAAAGTGCTGGTCACCTACAGCATAGCTGGGGAGCTGATGATCGACTTCTTTCTGTAGCAGCAGCAGAAGAGCTGACCCTCTGCTGCAACAGCCGGGATTAGCCCCAGGACTTTATATGTCATTCTAGCGCTGGCAAGCTCAAGGGAGCACGAAGCACACGTCCAACCCAGATCTGGGTGACCTTCTGCTCCCATTACTGCACAGTAAATAGTTGCACTCTGCCTGTGACTGCATGAAGAACAGAGGAGTCGGCTTGCTTTTTCCGGCCCTTTCTATGTAGCAGGATGCACAGTGCAAACCCTCGATGCAGGCTGGGGAGCGCTGAGGTTTTTTATTACAGGTTTATAGGGTAACTCGGGTTGGAAGAGACCTCAGGAGGTCATCTAGTCTTCTCTTGGCCATTTTGCTGCTCTGCTCTGCTGAAGTCAAGTAGGCCATCTGCCGGTTCAGAATAACTAAAAGTTCAGCCTCTTCCTTTTTTAGCAGTATTTCTCTTAACTTACAGAAGGATAGAGATGATCCAGCCTCTCAAGGAGTTGCTTGGGCAACAATGGAAAAGGAAAAGAAAACTTTTTCCTAGTTTTGTATAGGATTAGAGGGATCCAGGCCTAGGACCGGCTTTAGAGAGGGGCTGGGAGAGGCACTGCAGAAAGCCTGCCTCAAGTCGGGACCGAATATCGAGGCGTGCTGGGGTAGTGGTGTTAACAGTGGAGCAGAAAAGCAAATGCTTCCCTTCTTGCCCACCACCCTGCAACTGACCCCACCAGCCTCCCCAGCAGGGACGCTCCACCAACAGAAGACGGTTCGTGCTGTTCAAAGAGGTGATAGAACTGTGTCGGGAAAAAAAAATGCCTTTCAAGGTTCATTGCATCTGCTCCAGGAGGTCTGGCAGCACAGCCACGCTGCTGCATTGCTGTAGCAGCCGAGGGCTTGAGGAACAGGCAGGGCCATGGAGATGCTGCTCTTGGGGGCTGAAGGCTGACCAGCTATCTGCTAGTCCAAAACTATTTGCAATATATATTTCCAAATTTGCTAACCGAGCACTGGAAATCATCTATTTCTAGCCTATAGACTATATATAAAAATTGTTTTCCCAACATAAAAAATGCAATACAAATCCTATCATTTCAGATCTAAATTTTTTTGTTTTATATTGCTTGCAGGGACTACACAGTTTGGATTCGGCTAATCAAGTAGAAGTGTTTACAGAGTCTTCTATCTGTCCTCAGGCTTGAGATGCTACCACAGGAGTAAAAGACAAAACTGGCTTTCTATTTTTAGCAGCTAGCCTCTTCTGGGCTCGCCCCCTCTCATAAAAGCTCCCATCCATAGGCTTGTATGAATCTTCTCCATATAAGCTCATGTTTAGCCAGGAAAGCCCACAATTTCTGGAGCTGGTGTGTTTTCTTCAGAGGCTTCTTGTTCAAGGGCTTGCGTATACCTGAGCCGTGGCAGCAGCGCACAGTCCCCGGTTTCTGGCCAGGAGGTACCACGGCTGAAATTGGACCCTGGCACCACGCTCTTGAGACGTTCAAGCCCATCCCTTCTGGGAACGACCCTCTGTGTTCCCGGGAAGTTATCCCTAATTAGGCCTTCAGATACCACAGCCACCGAAGTGAGATAGCGAGGTGGATAAATACCTCGCTCAGGCGATTTGAAGGTCTGTGCTGCAGCATGATGATGCAGCGACTTAATGAAGTTGCTGTTGTCACAGGGCCCAAGGACTCGGGCAGTCGCTTGCAGTCAGTGCTGAGAGGTTAATTACACATTTACCTGAACAGCAGTCTGAAATCCTCCCCAGGAAATTAGGAGTGCGGATGATTCTTGGTTGCTTTGGCACCCACAAGTGTAAGCACAACCAGAAAAGCGTGTCTAGATGCCCCCCATAGCTGGCTGAACCTTTACAAGCTGTTTGCTGAGATTTTGAGATGGTCTTGTCCCAGAAACTGGTTCTAGTTTGGCATCAGAGCCAGAACTGCACTAGTTTCAGAGCCAGAAAGGAGAAAAAAAAAAAAAAAGCCTTTCTCTCACTTGCTCCTGAATCCTGCTCCTTACCTCTTAGCTGAAGTCATCCTGATTCCTTCTGTGGTGTTGTGGAGTGAGAGAGACACTGAGATGCCCACAGGGCAGGTGGTGGTGAATTCACCCATTTTTAATAAATAGATTTTAATTAACTTTTTAAAAAGTCCAGCTCATCCCAATTAGTGGAGGGTGACTGCATTTGTTCTCTCAGAGAGTGGGAGAGAGTGCGCTGTGTTTTCAAGACCATCTGCTCATGAATCCTTAAAAAAAATCGGAGAGGAAAACAAGCGTTAGCCGGAGGCAGAGAAAGGGTGAGGGCATTCTGGCAGCCGGCTGGGAAGGCCTCGCCAGCCAGGGGGGCCGGAGGAGCCGGGGTGGTCCTGACAGTTTTTTGGAGATGGGGAGCTCTAATGAGCTATGGGAGAAGGGACTGTCATTGCCTGAATGAGTGGGAAGAGAGGCAGCAATCTGGAGGGGTGAGTTTTGGCAGCCTCACGGGTGGGGGAATTGATATCCCGGCGTAGCTGACTTGGGTAGCTGGCCTGAGATCTCAGGAGGGGATGTGTGTTGGGATGCTGTTTTAAAGGGCGGGGGTGCCAGGGAATTTGCTACCCTGAACACAAAGTGGCTCTGCTGTGGGCAGGAGGAAGGGGCTTCGCTCTCGGGATGCCACCGGCACCTGTGGTGAGACCCAGGGTCTGGTGGTACCTGGAGAGGGGGGAACAGGGGCAGTGGCTGGAGCAGTCCGGCTGTTTCGTTTGTCATTGCGATGTGAACCGTGATGACCATGCTTCGAGTGTCCACACTTCTTCTTCATTTATTTCCCTTCCTTCAGAATTATCCCCTATCTCCAGTTTCAGGTCCGAAGTCAGACGGGGCAGCTTTGAGAGCTGCAGAAGGGCCAAAATCTTATTTAATTATTGCTCCTGCCTGTCCTGGAGAAAGAGAAATGTATCCACTGCCCTGGCTGGGAGCGGTGTTCACTCGGCCTCGTTCTCTGTGCCCTCTAGGGAGACGATATCTTGGACCGCAGCTCCGAGTTGATCTACACAGGAGAGATGTCCTGGATTTACCAGCCTTATGGACGGAACCAGCAGCGTGTTTTCTTTCTCTTTGATCACCAGATGGTTCTCTGCAAGAAGGTAAGGACATCCAGGGAGAAAGCAGCACGGCTAAGGACATGCTGCGGACAGGCTTTCCAGTCCAAAGTGGTTTTTAGGGCAAGGTGGCTGTTTGCTGCACATGCAGAAGAGGACACGGATAGCACTGAGGAAGGGCAATCCACATGCTAGAAATACTGAATTACAGGATGGTGAGTATACTGTCGTAGAGAGATTTTTATGCTCGTAGCAAATCCAGCCTCCACTTGTTCATTTCATGCCTTTTTCTCACGTGCCCCTCGTTTGGCTCGTTGCCTCACTTCTACTTTTGGGTTTTGGCTGCAGCATATGATCTGGGATTAGATAGCCCTGGAATTTCTATATGAACTACGAAGCCTGACAACTCAATTACTGCATTAAAACGATGTTCGCTGCCACTTGAAGAAATAGGCAGCAGCCTGGTCTGTAGCAGGGTATATGTGCTGTCACTTGGTGAAATGCTTTTTAAGCCTCGCCCTCATGTAGCTGCTGTGCTGGTTTTTATAAGGCCTATCTCTGCCATGAAAGCCATCAGGAAGGTAGAAAAAGGTAGTGAAGAATACCGATGCTAATGTGTTGTAGTATCAATAGCAGCAGGTGAACTGTGTTTCGGAGCAGCTGTGTTAAGCAGCAGCATCATAGCTGTATCGCTGTAGTCCCGCTAAGGTGATCCCAGCTCATTACCATCACAACGGTTCGAAGCGAAGTGACAGAGCTCATAAGTCCTGGGTGCATCTGTGTGCTGACAGACGGGGATTCGTGGACGTTTTCACTGCAGCTGTACAGATAACTGTGCAGAGGGAGTCCCCCGGACCGGCTTCCAGCGGGAGCAAGGGCAAGCTGCAGACGTCTCCGGCCAAACGCAGCGGGGCTGCGTTCCTGTCACATCTCATACGCTAAGGAAAGGTCGAGCGAGACCCGCGCGGCATGGCAGCCCTCCGAGGAGTGCCCCGCCGCCGCAGGACGGGCGGGGGCGGGGGCGGGGGTGGCTCCTGACTCACCGCGGCATCACTGCCCGCTGCCGCGCTACGCGGAGCCGCGGCCTGTGCGGTTCAGTGGGTGGCACTTTCTTCTCCTGAGTCATGGTTGACTGAAATTTTGCCTTCTGGAATGCGTGTGCTTGTTTTTCCCCTCCTCGTTGCTGTGCCTTTTCTTTCCTGGCTCTGTAAAAAAAATAACTACAGAGCAACAATAACAGCGTCAGATGTTCAGAGAACTGTCAAAATGAGTCTGGAAGTATGCAGCTGGGTTTAATTTTTAATCTTGACCTCCTACACTTTGATTGTGGCCCTGAATTTCCGACTCATATGGCAGCATCCAGTTTGGCTTGCACTGGGTCTCATCCAGAGAGCTATCGAGCGTTCCCTTAACTCCTGGGAAAATCAGAGCTGGGATTTCCGTGGTCATCAGTATGAGCAGAGAGTGTTCAGCGATTCGCAGCAGGCTGCCGGGGGCTCAAAAGGTTGTATCAATGTGCAAACGGCGTTAGTGTGACGCTGGCCTCTTCCCTTATGGATTCAAAAGGCATTTTGTGGTGTGAGCGTGGCAATGCTGCACAAGAGGTGCCGTCACGGGAAAACGCCGTACAGATTTTAGCTGTCTCGGCAGCAGCGCGGGGTTCTGGGTCTTCCTGGCAGAGAGGTTGGCTCCATGTCAGGATCTGGCAGGCTCTTCTGCCACTAGCCGAGGTCTTGTGGGACAGGGTGCTCACGGAGCTTCAGGGTGACGGGGCAGAGGGTGGTAACTCATCTGGTGAGCCCGATGCCATGGCCACAGGGTTCATACCTCGTTGGAGGTTCTCCTTCTGCATCTCTTTTTCCAGCATCAACCTGCAGCTGTTATTCTTCGGAGTGTTGGGGTAGGAGGGGAGACAGGGTTACAGCTGGACTCTCCCATCTTGATAATGTTTTCCTTGAACGTTGCTAAGAAAGGTTGTCTGAGCATGGAATTCAGAGGAGCGGTAGCTCACATTTTGGGATCACGCATCCTGTATAAAATAAATCTGAACGATTTATAGCCTGTGTTGTCTTGACCCTTGTGTCAGGCTTTGCTGTTACAGATCCCAACAGGCCACCATCTAGCAGGATAACCTCTGCTTCACAGCCAGAGCGCTATATCCTGGGGCTTTCTTAGTGAAGCACCATTTATATCAAGGTGTGGGAAGCTGGGGCCAGCCTTCTTTACCCTATGCTTTAAAATTATTCTCGGAGGGAGACGAAGCATGACCCACGCATCCCCGAGAGCAGGGAGAAGACAGCAGGGCTGTGGGGGTGCTGGTGCTCCAGCTCCGGCTGGCCAGCAGCGGGAATTAAAGTGCTTGAGCGTGGCATGAGCTTGCGATACGCTTTTGTGCCCCACTTGAACAAACCCGCAGGGAACTGGAGTTGTCTGAGTCCAGAAGGGAAAGTTTGAGATTTCCAGAAGGGAAAGTTTGAGATTTCCAGAAGGTTTCACAGTTCAGACTGGTCCAGGGCTGCCAGCTCCTCTTTGTGCACAGGGAGAATTAAGTCCTTTGGAGGTTTGCAAAGCAGCGCATTGAACAGCACCCCTCCTATTCCAGACACAGGCAATGAGCAAATTCGTGGACAACCTGACCTGTGTTTTGCATGAGGTTTGTTTGGTTAGTGACCCTGATCACAATATTCACCTCTGGTGCCACTTACGATGGCACATCTCAGTGAATCTTCCTCTTCAGAAAATCTTCTGCCTATGTGGGTTTTCTTCAGATATAATAAATTAGTAGGTATGATACATCCTTAATCATGACACGGTCTATTTGAGAATACATTTATTTTTTAATTATAATGGTTGAATTTTATCTCTTCATTGGTCAAAAGAGATTTTTAATAGAAATAAAGGAACTAAAACCAATTCCTTATTTAAATATATCACAGATACTTTAGTTTGATGAAAGCATGCTAGATACCCTGAGAGGCTCTAGAAGACAAGCATAGATTTCGAACAAGATCTCCCACTCCTCCAGGTCTTCGCTACAATTATCTGCACGTCATCCTCGCCTTCGTTCCCTCTTGTCTCCCTGGTAGATGTTTGCAGCTGCAGCAGCCCCGTGAATCCCGTAGTAATGCATGGGGATTCTGTGGTTTGACGGATGCTGATACAGGAGTTTCTGATGGAACAGATGCAGTTCGGTGTCATAAGCTCTGTGGCACTTTTGGATGTTGGCATTCTCTGTCGTTCCCTTTGAACTCCATTGTCTGCAAAACTCGTTCCGCAGTGGGCTCACCTTGCAAAGACTGTCAGATTCCTGCTCCCTAGTTCGTGCAGTGGAAGATGAAATAATTTCTATGTGGCGAAACGGGCTGGAATTAGCTTCAGCGCGGGAGGCTAAGGTGAGGTTTTAGTGGCATTCACCGATACCAGTAGATGCATGTTAGGTCCAGGAAGATGGTATATGAATTCCTGCAAAATCTGGAAAAGTGCTGGTGAAAGCCAGTTTTTCTTCTCCTGCAAAAATGTCAGCAGCATTCTGCTTGCAGCCAGCCGATGTGCTGCGTCCGTCAGTCCCCAGGGAGCAGACTGCTGCGTGCACGCCCGCAACCCCTGTTTGTGCCTGCATTGCAAGCTGCTGACCCTTTGGGCAGGCTGTATTGCTGCTGAACCCAGGCCGAGCATTAAAAAATTCTATCTGTAGCCAAGGTAACAGCTCCTTTTGTACCCCTTATTTAAGGTGAGCGCTGTGTGCAAAGTTAGTATCTCCCCCCGGCCCCATTTAAGTTTGGGTTTCTTCACAGCAGTTTTGCTATCAGTTAGTAAATGAGGGCTGCTCCAGTTTCCTTTGTGTGGCTCTAAAGACAAGGCACAATCCACAGTCTCAGAAAACATCATCTTTTTTTTTCTTTTCATACGTTGGATCGCATTTGTTCCATCAGCTATACAGGCAGATGGCCTAGGAAAGTTTCAGCAGGACTCCGATGATATGCTACCAAGAATTACCAAGTTTCTTTTTCCCACTGATGCGTGGAGTGTTGCCTGTGCCTAAGGAATAAGGTCTGTTGGCTGTGGTGGTATTTCTAGTACCCAGCTATCTGCTTTCAGCAGCAGTTAACATATTTCCAAATAAACCCCTGTCTGCTTTGAATACGACCTACTTTCCAGAAGCTTTGCCATCCCTTTCTGTTGATGTCTGAAAATGTTTCAAGGTTATGGGGCCTTTTTTTGTTGAACATCTGGCCAAGACATTTCTGTGAGGGAGGATAACTCAGGGTGATTCTTCTTGAGATTATCACCTAGTTCTTCCCCTGCTTGATACGCCTGCAGGAGATCGCCAGCAATGCCAGGCCAGCCATCGGACAGACAGGAGCTCGCTGATCAGCATTCACTGTATTTATTGGTTGTTCCCAAACATTTCGAGCAAGGTTTCAGCATCCACCTGGCCTTTTGAAACCGTGGGTGTCCGCAGATCTGTGCAGGTTGGAATCACCCCCTTGTATCCCGTTGCTCACTCCTCTCATAAAGGTGACCTGCTGCTCAGCAGATGGGTGGGATGGACTGAGAGCTGCTGGTGGGAGCAGTTCCTCCAACGTGAACGTCCTTGTCGTCTTCCCACTGGCTGCATCTCCTAGGATTTTTCCAAGGGCTTTTGCAATGTGAGCCAAGCCACGGGTCTGTCTTTGCAAATGGGCATGTGGGCAGCTGGGTGATTACCTGGTTGATGGTTTGTTTGCGTGCAAAGAACCAGATATTAGTATGGTCATTAATATGACTATATTGGACTCTGTGACTCTGTTAGTAGGACTATAACGCACTAGTCATGAATACACTTCAGCTGTCAGGAAAGGAGCGATGGCACTGGTCGGATCCAGCGGCAAAGCTCAGACCCTTCCCTGGTTGCCAGTGTAAGTTCCAGTGCCCCAGACTGAGAAATCCCGAATGCATTTCCATGACCACCACAGCTTGGAGAACTGACGGGACTTCAGAGACCTAGTTTGTGAAAATAAGTAATTATAAAGGGCTGCATTCGAATGTGCTTGACAGATGTTATCGTCACCAGTATGGGTATATTTAAGTCTTTCTTCCAAGCAGGAAACTTGCGCTAAGATTCAGGAGGGCTGCATGAATAAGAGCAGCAGCAGCAGGTGGCGAAGCTGACACTATGGCAGCCAGCCTTCATTCCTGGCAAACGTCTTGCAAAGCAACTCGCGTGGGAAAATTTTCACAAATAAAATTGGTTTCGGAGCTTCACAAATAAATCTCTTTGGCTTAGATTTTGCCATCAGAGACAGCACTGGTCACTTCCTAATATCACCACTGAGTTATTTTCTGGTGCTAGGAAGCGAGAAGTTTAATCAGATGAAATGGCCATGTCAACCGTTTCAGTGCTCAATAAGCTGAATACTGAAGTACCAGTGGACGTGGGCAGGCACTGCAGAACACTTCCAGAACCTGTGGCAGAAGGGGAGCGCTGAGTTAGTGTGGATGTCCACGGTTCCTGATAAAGAGCCACTGGGAGAGCTCAGGATTTGGATTTTCTTTGCAAAGCTGGGTAACTTTCAGCTATTGGATTAATGTCAAACTCCCCTAATGAATTTTCTGCCCGCGTTTCCTGAACCAGAGGTGGAGACGTTGCAGCGTGCATGAGGACAAAGCGGTGCTTTCCTCAGAAGAGCCTGTCGGTTGGTTACCCTAGTGCAAAAATGCCTTTTGGAAAGGAAGGAGGGAATAAACTGTGTGGGAAGCAAGCACTGGCCTCAGTTTGACTTACCATATGTCTATAATCAGGAAAGAAGAATACATATTCCAGTATGCTAACCGTAATTACCAACAAATGAAGTCAATCCTTGATGATAGTAGCATTAAAAGATGTTGCCTTAAAGGCACAGGGTCTACTTCTCACCCTGAAGTTGAGAGAGTTTGACACAGAGATGCTTTAAATTTGCAAATCATAGTACTTAACATCCCGGACTGTGACACACAGCATTAATTATGATCATAGCTCGTTATGTTGGGGGATGCTCGAGGTGCTTATCACGTAATAGAGGAGGATCTTGGTTTTTCTGTGCTGGGTAATAGCCTGGATTTCCCCAACGGGCTGAAGAGCGCTGTGGCGTTAGGCTGGAAGTGACAGCGTGGAGTATGAAGGGTTAACACGGTTTCTGCACCACATCACGCTTTTCTTTCACCAGTAGTCGACCAGTCCTTGGTGGGGCTCCCTGTTTAGTGCTTTCTGACAGCGCAGAAAGATCAGTGACTGCATGAAACACATTTAGTTTTCATTTGCACTTTTTATGCGTCTCTTGTAATCAAGAGGCAATGCAAACTCCAGCTTGTGGTTTATTGCTATTGCTGTCTTCCCTTGAGCTCTCGGAGCAAAGCAGGTTGGATGAGAAGCAAAATGAGACCAGTTTAATAGCAATAGCCAGACAGTCAGCCCGAAATAGCCATGCTATAGGAGATAGAGTAAATAAAGCAATCCTGTCAAACTCCATTGCAGTTCAAGTTTCCAAATGGGAAGATAAAAGAGACATTTCTGAGCCCTTTTAGTGTAGGAAGGTCTAGTTCCCATATCGCTTCTGTTAAAAACATTGAGGTAATCTTTGCACCAAAACAACGGCCCTGCTTTTATTACAGGCTAAATAGGTCTCACAGGGCTCGCTGAAAATCTTGTTTGCAAACACAGAGCAGCACTGGGACAATTCGTATTACTTCAAGTGCTTTTTTGACCCACAAGGAACACTGTTTGACTTTCGCAGCACCTCCCACCCCTTCTTTTTTCCTCCCAGTAACACAGATCTCCATGAAATGCCATGTCTTGGGTCAGGCCTGGGTCCAGCCTGCAGCAGGGTGGGAAAATGGGTCAGGCTGCGTTTCACTGTTTTCAAACAGCAGCTCGGGAGAGACGGGGAGGTGTGCTGCTAGCTGAGCTAGTGAGATGGCATAAAACGAGCATGAAGGTGACCAAAGAAAACACACTGGCTCGGTCACAGCCCCGAAGCAAAGAATAAAATGAAGTTTTCAGAGAGCAGTGTTTCCGCAGCCCCGCGTTCCTGCCCCGCTGAGCAGTCGGTGCTGTCTGCAGACCAGAGGTTTCTGCGGGTCCAGACCGCAGAGCACGGCAAGGAGGTTTGAGCCTCCCGTCAGTCTCCTTGGCTAGCAGACAGCTGAACACCAAGGATGAATTCCAGCAATTGACAGGATGTATATTAAAAACAGTTATAAAAAAGTACTTTAGCTTTCAGATATGGCACATTCAAGAAAAGAAAACATTCCTTTTAATAGTCAGAATAGCCCTGAATGCATTTGCTCGGCGGCCCCTTTGCAGGGACGTGCACATGCCAGTTACGTGCCCTGAGCGCGGTTTTGCAGGAGACTCGTGCCGATGGGCCGTACGGACCGGAGCCAGCAACCTGCAGCAGCCTGCTGCCGTCCGGCTGCCTCGTCGCTGCTCGGTGTGCAATAGCAGAGAGGGAAGAGCAGACCCCAGAGAGGTCGCGGGGACGCAGGAGGTGCAAGGAGAAAAACATCAGGGTCAGCCAGAGGAGCCAGCTGGAGGAGGCTGGGAGAAGGCTTTAGGTTGTTAGCTGCTAATTCAATGGTAAAATCCAGAAAGAGCTGAATTTAGAGTCCTTCACAGTCTGTGTTTGCCTTTCTGGGTAGGGAACAGGTTTAGCCTACTCATATAGCCATACAGATAAGCAAAATGCTATACAATATCCTCTCGTGTCTAATTTATCACTCCTGTAATTGCAGTGGGTGTAAATTTGGCCCACGAGCAAAACCTCAAAAGCTGAAACTCTAACCCTCCTCCTGCTGTGGCCTTTCAGCAGCACAGCTTTAAGCCCCTGGGAGCAAACTGAGACCAGAAGAGCCGAGTGACGTCTCTGTCCCCGCAGAAGGGTTTCCCGTCTCTTCCTGTTATTAGTTCTTTGGAAACGCACTCGCCCTCGCCTCGCTGCTTCGCGGCCAATGTGACTGGGCTTGAGGTGGAACAAGGCATCAAAATGCCACTGATGTTCCGCTAAATACATTGAACGAAAATAGCATTTCCACATAAATGCTTTCAGCTCCAGTCCTCCCCCACTCGGCTCCCACACTGCAGCTTCATGGAGCTGGCAAGGATGAATCAAACATCTCTTTCCAAACTCGGGAGACAGACACTGCTGAATAATTTGGCAGGAATCTGCCGACCTCCCCGGCACAGCTGTCCTTGTGCAAGGAGGAGTTACGTAAACCCGTATCGCAGAGATTTCGGCTCCCCTCTTCCCATGGCAGCCCCTGGGGAAGCTTGTAACAAGCAATTTGGCCCATCCTAGGAAGTCTGCGGTAGGAAAAGACTGGCCGAGGTTGTGTCGCGGAGGTGGTGGTGTATCCCCCTGTTTCCAGTACGCTCCATCCCTCTTTGCATTTTCAGGTTGCGCTGTGCAGGCCCCATTTCCCTGCTCCTAAAGGCTGGCTCAGCCCAAGCTGCTGTGCCCGACGGGGTGAGAGCAAAGCTCCCAGTCACTGGCATCCAACCACTTAGCAGGGCTTAGATTTATTTTCCGATACCACAAACATTTAGGACAAAAACATTCAAAAGGGTTCATTGAGTTTTCGGGTCTCATTTGGGCAGAAGAGGCCCAGTTTTGCAAGGCGCTCAGGCTCCACAGAGGCCGATGAGAACGGTGCGTAACTGTCCCATCTTAAAATCAGCCTGCAGTAGGGTTAAGTTAAATGAACAAATGCTACGGAATACTGTCCCCTCGGTGTTCATGAAAAGCAGGCTGGGCTGCTTTCTTCAAAGGGTCGCTTTAAGGTAAATTACATTTTAAAAATGTAGGCTCTGAATCTTTTTTTAAAAAGCCAAAGAATGTTGAAAGCCCTTATGACTAAAGATACCCAAAGACACGGCAGAGTGGCAGCATGCCATGCTCTCATTGCTCACGGCAGGCTGGGCAGAGCGAAGATGGAGAGCAGGCAGGCAGGAAAATCAGGACGGATTTCAGGAGTACATTGAAAAACTCTGCTCGCTCCCTGTGCTGCCTCCGTTCTGCTCGGCAGTCGCTGCCCAGGGCAACGAGAAATCATCGGAGAGGGCGCTGAGACCCACACCTTAGTGCAAAAGACAACTCGGCCTTTTCCAAATCTCTTTCTTTGCCAAATCGTGGGTTGGTGTTTGGGGGCAGTTATTATGGACCCTGGCTTAGTCTTTTCCCAGTTTCAGCATCAACTATTCACTATTCATCAACTGTTTCAACATCAACTATTCACCAAGTTGTGGAGCTTGCCCGTCGCTGGGTCTCTCTTCAGCCTCATCCTTGGATCCCCATTCTCCTTTGATACCTGAAGAACACATCGTCTTCGGGGCAAAAATAGTCTGTAAGGATTGCTGCTTTTTACGCTGAGCACGCTGCTACCTTGCTGCCTTGTCTGTGTTACGTTTCAATTATTAGTCGTTTCAGGCGAGCCCTGGCTTTGCTTTATCTGTGTGTACACAGCGTAATACTCTCGGCCTTCCAGCCCCGTGAGTGCTTGCGAGGGCTGTTGCTTCACCGGCGACACTCCTCGCTCCGAGCCATGATCTCGGGTAGGGAGGAGTGAGGGGAGAAACCCCTCGTGCGACATTGCGCCGTCACCCCTGCTCAGTGCAGGAGGAAGATATCTCAGAAAACTTCTACTGGGATGATCTGTAAAGCTGCGGTGGGGACGGCGTGACGATCCCAGCGGACGAGCCGCCCCGTTGCCTGTTGCTCAGGCCGCCCTTTGCCTCGCAGGAGGGACGGGGGGATCTGCGCCGCGCTGCGCCTGCCACCCGCGGGCTGCGCCTGCCGCCTGCAGAGCCGCCTCTGCCGCCCTCTGGTCTGCCAGCCCCCGGTCCCGAAGCCCGGGTCACGCTAAGCTAGCCTTACAAGCCTTTGAGCTGTTAAAGAGCCACCATCAAAGGCTTTCAATGTGTCTTTCACTGATTACTTATTTACAGGTCCCAGTTGCCCTGTAAAATAAGCAAATATCGTTATCCCATTACAGAGATGGGGAAGGACTGAGGGAGGGATTGCATTTCACCCGAAGGCCCGCAGCCAGTCCCTGCCAGCGCTCAGAGGACCTGACTGCATCCGTGTACTCGGAGTGCGTAATTCCTCCCCGACTCAGCTGGAAACCTTTCCCATTGGAATATGCAGGATTTTGGTTACCAGGAGGACCAAAAACTTACATGTGCAATGCGAAACTTGTAAGAGATTATTCTGTGGTTGGCATCTTTTATATTGTCAGCTCGTAAGAGGGATCTAATGACTCATGGCTGGAAAAGGCTCTTTCTTCACTTGTGTTTTACAGATGATTTGTTTTACGCATGAGAAGTAGAGTGTGACCTAGCAGAGAGTAAACCATAGAACTTGAAAAAAATGTGCCATCCTAAAATTGTAACCCTTGCTTAAGACCTCCCCATCCATCCTTGCACGCCACCTGCTAAGAAATACAAAGGAGGACTTTCTGAAATGCAGGGAGATGGCTGGACGCAAAGCTAACGGGAACAAATTACCTGGGGGACAGCCCAGGCCAGGTCCTCTCAAGTGCTCAGCTGATGGAGGGGCGAATTTCCTCCTCACGTGCTATGGGCTGCTTAAGCCGTTGAATAGCTTTTAAGTCTAATGCCATTTTGCACTAGCAATCGACTGCACAGGCAGATTGCCCTCCTTGTGATTAATACGGTATCTCCTCTGCAGCATCACGGGAGGGTTTGCCTCTTAGAGGGTCTTGCACAACCGCAGCGTGCAAAGGCAGTGCCTGGCACACGTAGCCATGGCCTGGGGTACTCGTGGCAGAAAAAAGCTAGAGGGCAGGAGGAGAAAGCAGAACTAAAGACAAGTAGAAGGCAACTTAATGATAAGAGTTATTGAACAGTCTGATGTACAGGTGCAATCCTTTCTATAGGTAGCTATAGCCACTGCAGTAATTTGGGGGTAGGTGCATAATTCATTGTGGAAGCCGCGTCCCAGCTTCAGGTGTTTGGGTTTTCCAATAAAAGTTCAGCCTTGGTTTGCTTATGATGGTCACAAATGAGATTTTTGTCTTTCAAACGCAGCTAGAGAAAGTCACCTCCCCCCTTCAGAGAGGGGACGGTGAAATGGGGAGATTTAAGTCGTAGTGAGAGCAGGAGAAAACGGCCCGAGCAGGTCACACAGACAGGTACGTCCCCCTGAGCGCAGCCACCGCCGCAGGCACGAGCACTTCAGCTGTAAACCTCCGACACAGCGAAGGCAGAGAGCAGAATGGTGGTAGCTTTACGTAATGTGTCACAACTTTGTTTTGTGCTCCCATCAAATATTACTTTTTTTGGCTTCATCTTTTCCTTGTGAATCCTTAGTACGTATTACGTGAACAGACTGCAGAGCATTATTCAGAAAAGCTTAATTAACCTCAGCTAGGGAAAGAAAAGGAAATCATAGAAGCTGTAGGGTAAAAGAAGATCATATTTAGACAAATAAGTGCAAATGACCTAGATGCATCAACTTCCTCAAGAGCCATGCGACGCAGTCTGGATGCCGGCTGCGGAGACTGCAGGTTTCTGCCACTGCTCCCCGTGTTGCCCTCCTGGTCTGCGCTGTGGGGCTCCTCCCGTACCGGCCCCGAAGTCCGTACGGGTCCTGCCTGCCCTCACCCCGTTCCCTCCTCCATCTGTCACCTCTCTCTTAGACACCATCCAAATGCGGAGCTGGGAAGGACCCCAGGAGGTCGGCCGTTCCCTTCGCAGGATTAAGTATACTCAGATCATCTCTGCTGGATGTTTGTCTAACCTTATTTTTGAAAACCTCCAAGGAATGCTGTCCCAAGACTTCCCTATTTTGTCTGTTCTAGTGGTTAACTACTCCTATGGCTAGAAAGACTTTTTTCCAAGTATCTAATCCTGTTCTCCCTTGTGGTAAATTAAGCCAAGCCACAATCAAAATAGAGAATAATTGAAGCAGCTTTCGCATATTGGAATACCAATAGCACATTCCCTTTTATTTATGTCCTTTCTAGATTAAACAACTCCATTTCTTTGGCTTTTCCCCACTAATCAGGTTTTGAGAATCTTTTTTTGTCTTTTCATATTTTCTTGCACTTCTCTGATTTAACTACAAAAAATAATTTTGTATGACATTCAGAACCGGACAGTGTAAACCGGTCGTCATCCTGGCTTAACTATGGACAGGACAATATAGAATACTATACTAATATAGCCAGCATATAAACGAAGGTGAATGCTATAGCTTAATAATTTCTTCCTAATTCTCTCGTACGTTATCCGTGGGATAATCAGGAGTAATCGCAGCAGCCTGTCCCATTTCTGCCCTTCCCTACGCCTGAGCTCCTTTCCACAGTGTGGCTACTTACATAGCTGATAAATCTCCATTTTGGTGTACACGCTTGTGTTGTCCTTCTGCCGTGTCGTACTTGCCCCAGTCTGGTTAAACAATCCATTTTCACCCTCAGCCACCCATCTGCTTTCCTTTATCTTGTGCGTGCTTGTTTGATTCAGCTTACGTGCTCGAAGAAAGGAAAGATAGTCCTGCGCTTGACAAAAACGCTGTACGGAACACCAAGGTTCGTTTCTCGACACTGCGACGGGCTTTCTGTCTGCGTCTTGCAGAAATGACACAAGGCAGCATTGCTTCCATTGCCTGCCTGTTCCCTGAATTTTTATTCTCTTGTCCACGTACATAAAAAGCTCCTTAAAGCAGAGCTTTGGCCTTGTTTGCTGTACACCTCTCGTATAGCCCAGATGAACTCCTAAATTTTATTGAAATCAATTACAGTGTAAGCCAAGTGCATTTGCCCATGCTTCGCTAAGGAGTTAAATAATATATGTTATTCTTTAAGACCTGTATGAACATATGTGATAAAATATCTACGGATCAAATAATTATGTTTCCCATAATATGGGTGTTAGAATTTAGCCATTTAGGAAATAATATCCATTTATTGAGTGTTGGCAAGAAGAGGGGAAGAAAGGAGAAGAGGCAGTAGGAAATGCCTAACCCAGTAAAAATGACATTATCCAGTTACAGTTATTAATCTGCTATATGGACTGAACTTTCTCGAAACCAGGTGTGCAAAGTGTCTTCCATCTGCAGACACGTTATTCACGGAGATGTTTACGTGCTCTACCAGTCTGAAAAATAGAGGGTCTCTTAAAATCTTGGGGTGCCGGTGCCGGAGTTTATAGTCAACGAGTGGGGAGTGGTCCCTTCTTTTGTGCAAGTAGGAAGGAAACGCACTGTTGGCACAGGGCGGCGACCTGCCCTTGGGTGCTGTCGGCATGGACTTGCTCTGAGCTCTTCACCTTTCCTGCGCCTTTTTGAATGGTTTCCTCTCCCTCCGTGTCAGCCCCTCTCTCTCCGCTGGGCCTCCCCCCGCTCCAGGCGCTGTTCCTCCACCAGAAAGTTCCTGCCAAGCGGGAGGCTGGGAGCTCTGGGGAGGCCGATGGGAGGGAAGATGATTCATTTCTTCTCGATTTCGTTATTGAAGGTTCTTCTCAAAATGAAAGTAGAAGTGGAAGGCAGGAGCTCTGCGCTTACTGTCCTTCCCTCGTTCGCCCACGTGCTTACTCGATGCTCAAGGAGAAAACCGTGGTGCTGCTTCTTCGTGTGTTTTCTGCAAACAGTCTCGATAGCTCAGCTTGTTCCTTCCCGCTGTTGCGTTCTCACCAACGATAATATTCTTTGGGGCCATTTTATTTCCAAAAGCACTTGTGTGATTCCATTATCTCCTCATGGCTCCTTCGGTAACTCCTAGGCAACACCGTTATCTTCACATCCAATACTCAGCAACACCTGCAAAACACAGGCGCCTCTCAGACGCGCTGCAGAAGCCTGGCGGGAGGCAGCGATCGTCCCGGCTGCAGCCTGGGAGGGGAAGCGTACGGAGCCGTGCAGTCAGACGTGTCCAAGCCCCGTGTGTTGTCCTCTGGAAATACAATGACAACACAAAGCCGTTAAAACATGTACTTAGCATTAGGTATTAAAAATAGCTTGTAATGTTTTCTAAATCAAAATTGGAGAGATAAGAGAGGAAAAAATGGTATGTGTAAGAAAAAAGCTAATGCAGAGCGCCTTGTATTTTCAGAGCCAGGTGAGGAGGGTTGTGATTATTCTTGTAATACCTTTTACGAACAAATCTCTACATAATCATGAATATTGCATAGAAAGTACGTTTGATCCCACTTCACCCACCTCACTCACAAGGACAGTCTGTTCAGTGTTGTGTTCTGGAAGTTTTCATCAGCAGGGAGTCGGTTCTCCCCGGCTGGGAAGAAGAATAGTTGCTGCTATAGCTAATTTCAGGAATAGTTGCTGCTATAGCTAATTTCAGGAATAGTTGCTGCTATAGCTAATTTAAGGAGCACATCTTTTTTTCCTATGAGATTTGTTATCAAGTTTTTTTTTTGAGAATGTGGTGAAGATAAATGCTATTTCTAAGAACTAGTCCAAGGCTCAAATTTAAACACAGTGCACAGTATTGATTTAATTGAACAAGTTTTGTGTGATGCTTACAGCCCGTTCCCAGCACTTCACGGGGCGCAGAGGGAGAGGAAAGAAGCAATTTTCCAAGTTCGGACAAAACAGGAAAGATTTTCTATCGTGTATTCGGCCTGAGATATCCTTTTCTCATGTTTTGGACAGCATCGCTACTCAAAGCCTACATATTAGAGGAAGATATTTGTACAAGACATTAGTTAATGGGATTTTTTTCCCCTCTAGAGCATCCCAGAGGAAGGAGCCAGGTTTTAAAGACTACGAGCTTCTGGACAGTGCCCTGTCTCATGCTAGTTAATACTGTCTGGCAGATCCACGAGCAAGCTTGCTAAAAAAATTATGATGTACAATTTATTTTCCAAGATGAATGATTCGTTTAAAAGAATACCTACTGCTTATCTTTAAAAAACCTCACTACTAAATCTTATTTGAGTAAATAAATGCTGTACATTGATTTTATTTTTCCTCTTAAATGAATCCTTTGACATAGCATTTATCTTTAGGGCACTCTCAGAAATCAAAAAGTATTTAAGTTAAATTAATTTAATACACCTAAATATTGGCTTTTGAGAGTGGGCAGACGAAGGAAATCTTGATTGTGTGTTGCTAAATTTGGCTTTTTAAATATGTATGCCTTGTAATTTGAATCGCCTTATGTGGCCATGACTATGTAATTAACATTCTGGTTTCTGATGATCATTTTTTGTTATCTGTTCCTATGAAGACATAGAGATGTGGGACCAACGCACCTCTTACACCAGCATAAATCAGGAATAGTTCTAGTAAAGGCAGTATAAAATTGGATGGGCAAAGCCAAAATAAGTATGAAGAGGGTAAGGAGGAAAACAGGAAATTATCTGGTTTTTACTACAGTTTATCAGCATCCGCAATTTCACGTCTATGATTGAGCAGTTGACACAGTAGATCTCAAAACGCTTTTTTTTCATGCCACCTCCACTTACTGCTGTCTGCCAGCTGCCGTGACGGCGTGCCCTCCGTGGTTTGGCAGGGGGGATCGCGGTAGCCGATACACAGCACAGGCTGCTGCCGGCACGGAGCCGAGGTGGCGCGGGGCATGCCAAACAGCCACGGCGCTGTGGGTGTTCTCATATGGGTTCTGAAAAATTAATGAAGGCTTTTCCCTTCCTAATGCAGAGAAATGAGCTGTTGCTGAAAAACAAGAATAATCAACTTAGAAAGGAGATGAGGATGGACAGGTTTGGTTGTAAAGGTTATAAACAGCAAGGAGGGAAAAAGAAAAAATTGAAGCTGGATCAAGAGGTTAAAACCAGGGCATAATGGGACAGAGATAGGGTAGGAGTTCTTTGAACTGAGCATCAGGGTGTTTTTCTCGCCAATGAGTTGTCTATGAATGGGAAACGGGTGCCAAGGAGAAGGGGCAGAGACCCATCTCCCCTGGCTCTGAGAATGTGTCTGGAAAACAGAGATCTGCCCTGCCAAACATGCCCGAGCTGATTTCTCAAGATTTATGCTTCTACACAGCCTCGTTTGCAGCGTAGGAATCCCATCAGGCCAGTGGCCTGTATTGTCCGGTTTCTCGTCCTATGGAACAGAACTTCCCATCATGGCAAATGATGGACCTATGTTACCTACTCAAAGCATTTCTTCACGCCTACAAGCAAAATTTTGCAGCATGAGGATTTGTATTTTGTTCTTTTATGCCTATGATCTACCCTATTTGTTCAGCCAGCGACAAATGTACTCACGGCAGATGAGGCTTGAAGAGTCTGACCAGGTTTCACCATTACTTCTTTCTTCAGCCCTCCCGTGAATTCCCTCCTAAGTTTAGGCTCTGTAAGTATCTTACGATGAACCCATCTCTCCTTTTCTCCCTGTAGGATCTGATACGAAGAGATATTCTGTATTACAAAGGTCGCATAGACATGGATAAATACGAAGTGGTGGATATAGAAGACGGGAGAGATGATGACTTCAATGTCAGCATGAAGAATGCCTTCAAACTTCATAACAAGGAGACTGAGGAAATGCACTTATTCTTTGCAAAGAAACTGGAGGAGAAGTTACGATGGCTTAGAGCTTTCAGAGAAGAAAGGAAGATGGTAAAAGAAGATGAAAAGATAGGTGAGGAATATGAAATGAATCTGAAAGCAGATTGTTGGTCATGCTTACTTTAGCCCCAACTGTTGGAGAAGCCCACTTTTTTTGTAGTAGAAGTACAGTTCAACCTTGTTCAAATGTCCTTGGTTGCTCTCATAGTCATAAATAGGTCTCTTTCCAGTTCAGTTACTGTTAATTTTGGCCCTCAATAAACTAATTCTGCCCATAGCTTCAAGCCCGGACCTCCGTGGGTATTGTGGGAGACGGAAGTCTTTGGCCATCTGACTCCAGAGTGTCCTGGCTGCATCATTTCTGCTCTGGTTAAGCATGTCTCGTGCAGGGTAGGAGGGTGGCGAAGTCCATGACTTATCAGCCGTGCCCTTCCCTCAGCATCAGCCCATAAATTGACTGTAAGCAACGTCAGTTCAGGCTCAGTTTGTGTTGCTCAGCTGTAAAGCACTGGGCGTATTTATGATACTGTATAAATAATAATGGGTCTAATCTTACTTTTCATACAGCCCCTGCACAAGTGAGATTGTAAAGAGGCCTGCCCTTTCAAGGAAGATTTGCTTTTCAGTAGAATACCTGCCCGTACACCCAGCTCGCGGGGTGATGCTTTGCCACCTAGGGTGTTCTGTGTTTGCCAAACAGTGCAGAACATTCCCCCTCCCCAACAGAAAAAGCGGTTTTGTAAGCAATCTTCTGAATTGTGTTTGCCGTGTTCCCTTTTTCAGGCTTTGAAATTTCTGAAAATCAAAAGCGGCAAGCGGCAATGACAGTAAAGAAAGTCAGTAAGCAAAAAGGTAACCGGCAACATGCACTGTGCCTGGTGATGTGAGGGTGGAGCGGGCTGGGCTGAATCCTGCTGGGTTAGGATCCAGCGTCCCCCTTGAATTTCCCCCTCCCCTTTCTCTTTTTTTATAAAATACCGTTTGTGCTTTGTATCCTTTCTTAATGTATCTGTGGGCCAAATTAATCTCTGGTCTAATGTGGTTGAAGCCAGTGGAATTTCACCAGAGATGAATTTGATCTCGTGTCTCCAGTCTGATGTCCAGAAGCTGTCCCTGGGGGCAGAAATCTCTCTCGGTTGTTTATCTCAGGCCGAAATGGCAGTGAGTGCGGAGATGTGTAGGGGTTCTGCTAATTCCCAAAGTCTCCCATTAGTGAAGAAAGATAGATGGCTAAAATACTGGAGATGGTGAGGGATCTACCCCTTTCCTGTGTTTGGAAAGGGGACGCTCACGTTTCCTGGGGCTACCTATAACTTTTTAAGGACAGGACAGTAGCATCAGCTCTAGGAAATAAAGTATCTTAGTAAAGACATTATATCTCTCTAACGTCAGACTCATTTCCCCACTCAGGCAGGCTACAGCCAACTACTAAATGCCATGCTAGATATTAAACAGAGTCTCAACTGGCGAAACAGCCAGCGTTAATTATCTCTCGCAATAACTCTTGCAGCTACAGGTTTTGAAATAGTAAATACGGAGGGAAAGTCAGAAGGGTCATTTTTCATGTTTTCCGAAGCTTCACAAAGTCACCGATTCGTTACCAAAGTACCGTGGCACAACTAGGCCTATACACGGGTTTTGAGAAAACTCCTCGCTTCTTGGCTATGGTCAGTTCCAGGCAGATTTGTCCCCGCTCTGTACAGGCATTGGGTTGGTTTTTGCAAAAGTTTAAGGAACCTCTTTGCTTTCTGCCTCACCTGTTTGTTGTCTACTGGCTTTGCTGGTCCAGTAGTGGTTTGCTAGGCCAACTGTGAACTCCTTGGTTTGCTGTGTCTCTCCATTGTCATTAGTCTTCTCCTCTCTACTGACTGCCTATGTTGTCTTCTGAGATGTTCTCGAAAAACTCTCCTGGCCAGATTTTCTAAGCTCGAAGTATGCACACCCCCAAAAGCGGGCCCCGGGAAGGCGCACCTTACACAATGTACGTGTAGGTCAGGCAGCAGCGGACGCTGCCACGAGCTCGGTGTTGCAGATTCGCCCCTCGCCACTAGCATGCTTGTCCCTCAGCACAGAAGCAACCACGGAGATTATGGCAACTGGAAAATTAGAGAAACTGATTTGCATGATGGCCACGACAAAACCAGTTTTAATTATTATGTGCTGTTCAATTAATTATATTATTAATTAATTAAGGTATCAATTAATTAATAATTGTACTGTTCAGTCATTAAGTGACACAGTTCAAAGGTGCCTGAGCATGCCTACCAGTATTCCCACTTAAATCACTGAACTTGCATCCTGACAAATGTAATATGCCTAACCGTACTTATTTCTTACACAGCAATTGCTCTCGTTTTCTCTCTTTCTCTTTCTCTCTCTTTCTCTCTGAGGTGAAAAAGGAGGGGCTGTTATCTTAGACTTCTCTGACTATAAAATTCATTAGCTCCTAAAACACCAGTCAGTATTTCTTTTATGAAGAAGGGGCTTATGCTGTAACACTGGCAGGTCTTTGTAGGAGATGAAGTCCTCGAGTCAGGCAGACTCCAGTCAGACCCCAAGCACCAAGTTAAGTGAAGCCTGGTTGTTTTACTTAAGACATGAGATCTGAAAAACAACAAATAGGGTCATTAAATTCGTAGCTCTGTTTCTTTTGTCCTACATTGTGGTAATCATAGCCCAGTCTCAGATTAATTAACTTAAGTACCGGCATGGCATGTTTCTCTGAAAACTCCTAGTTTTCTTACGCTGTGGTTTGTCTCTTGCCCACGACCCAAGGAGGGGCAGGAGGCTGCCGGAGCAGGGAGCTGCTGGCATTGCTCAGAAGAGGGAGGAAATTCCCGAGAGCTGGCTTTTAGCGACTGATTGTTTGAATCTTGCCATATGCATTTTACATATATTGCCAACAATTTTTCTGCCAGAGACCTTGGCAGGCACCTGGGGCTGTGCTGCTGAGGCCGAGGCGCAGCTCTCGGGGCCGGGCCGGGCAGACGGGCGTGCCTATGGCAGGCGGTTGCTGCCTGCAGGCACCGCGCGCTGCCTCTGCCCTGCCCGCGCAGCCTCCCGCAGCACGACAGTGGCTTGGGAAGGGGCTTTACCTTGGGCTTGGAGCATCAGTTATGCCTGGAAAGCAGCGAAGCCCGTTAGGAGTAGGAATACTTCCACTGCATTCACCTGAACTATTTATTCATACCTCGCAGGACAGGTCTCAGTGGCTACAGCAGGGCCTGACGGCTCAACAGCTCGACCTGACGTGCCGAGAGCCCTGCTCCGCGTCGGCGGATGCCTATTACAGATTTGTTTCTAGATTATCTCAGCTGTTCCCTCCATCTCTTAAACGGGAAACCATGGTAATTTCCCTGTCACAGAATACTTAAGGACGAGAGAAAAGCCGTGAAGGAGGTGAAATGGAAAATGCAATCAACTTTGTTAGAGGTGAAGCAGAAAAACATTTTTCAAATAGTATAAGCTGCCGCTTATTTCATGCGCTGCTGTACCACACCTCCCAGAAGTATTACCCTGGAGCTGGCTGGCGTGCCTTTGAAAAGGAGGCATTTAAACTGCCGCGGGCTGCGGCAGGCGAGGGAGAGACGCCGCGAGATCAGCTGATAGCAGGAGAAGAAGCCTTAAAACTCTGCTTTTAAACTAATGGAAACTTTATCCAGGTGGTTAAGAGAGGACAGAACTCTCAGTGTTTTGAGAAGTTTTTGACCCCGACGTGCGGGCGCTCCGTGGGGCACGTCAGCCCCCTCCGACGCTCACGTCCGCGCAGAAACGCGTGCGCGCAGGCAGCGCCAGGCTCCCTTCCAAATCGCTTTAGTGATGCGCGAGGTCGGATTTCAGCAATACGCTAGGGTTTGCACTACTTATTGGATTGGGCAAAATGTAATGATATTGGACCAGGTGCCTTAAGACAGCATTAAACCAATTTTTGGCCTTCTTTAAGTCCATTAGGCATAAACTAAAAGGGTCGTGTTGGCTCTGCACTTTACCAACAGATAGAGAAAAAGGCTGTTTGCTGGTTTGTTTTTTCTTTTTGCATTGATTGTTCAAGATTTTGCCTCTCGGTTACTGCCCTTTAGCCTCTTTTCAATGTCAGCGTGGTAACTGGGAATAGAATTCACTGTGGTGTCTCCTAGAAATAGTAAAGTAACAGAGAAATTTATTTGTCTTGACTTACAAAAACAACAAAAAATCCCACAACCCTTTTGAAGCTGCAGCCACTCAGGCGTGCAACTTTTCTGCAGAGGAGTCCCGGTACCACTGAGGACCTTTGCTGCCTGCGCTGACGTGCAACATTAAGATAGCATTGAGTTGCACTTCCAAAATTGTGCTCGTTATTGACTAAAGCAGTGGAAACACGTCTAAAGTTCCACTGAAAATGGATCCTTTGTGGATCCCCAGTCCATCCTTAACATAGACGCAGGGTTATCCCGGGTACTTTTTCCATTTCTAAGTGTCTGAAAACCGAAGGCTCCTTTAGTGCCTCTGCCCATCAAGGGCTTCTGTCCTGCTGGCCACTTTTAATCTCCCCTCCAATAATTGGTGTTTGCAGCTTTCAGAAACATTCGGTTACTTTTCTGATCCCCGGCTTTATCCTCATCTGTCCCCACGCAGGAGAGCGTGTACACGTAAGGGATTTTTGCTCGTGTTCCCAGACGCTGTCAGGCAGGGGTGCCAGGGGGATTAGAGGTTCCGGTGCCCAGCAAGGAGACCCCATTCTTCCAGCACCATTTCCCACTAACGTTTCCATTTTGGAAAATGTGATGTCTGTTCAAATTCAAAGAAGTGACCTTAGTACGAGGTGGGAGGGTTTCCCACCCCAGGAGAGCTCTTCAGACCCGTGCTATGAGCCAGCTCCTTCATGCCCTTCTCTCTGTCCTCTCTGTTCTCCTCTGCGCTGTGCCACAGCTTCACCAAAGCAGATGCCCTCTGACCAGCCTTTAGCCGGGTGGTCTGGGACTTGCGGAAGGAGGGAAACACGTATTCAATCACCATCACCCCTAGCCCTGAGCTTAGAAGGATGCTGTCATTAAATCTGCCCATAAATACTCAGCAATGCAAACCCAGCAGGGGTTAAATCATCAGCCAGCGTGAACTGCTTTGGCCTGCAGTAAAACACCCTCTGAGTCACTGAATTTTCCTGCTAATTTCTTCCTTTCTGATCCTTTGAGCTCAGGGCCAGCTGTGTCATAAAAACCCCGACCCAAACACCCAACAGCTTTTCTCTGACTTCTCACACTTCTGCATTTCAAGCCCTCCCCCAGCAAGTCTGCGTAGCAAACCGAGACGGCTGCATGTTAGCGTACTTGTGCTGGCTTCGCCCAGCTGGCGAGGACAGGTCTTACCAGGTAACAGCGTCTGCAGGTACCTCCTGTGGTTCTCCTGAGTGTTTAAGCCTATTTTATTGCATCTTCGCTGCTAACAAGACTGCTGTGGCCCTGACATGTTTCCCCATCCCATTCACACATGTAGGCATAGCCTCGGGGGGATTCAGAGAAACTGAGCAACACATAGACTGACCGCTTTAAGACAAAGAGGGACGTTTGCATTTTCAGATAATCAGGGTCACTTCCCTTTTCTCACCGAGCTTCCCCCAGCGGAGGTGAAAGAACGGAGCTAATCATGTTCTTAGTGGTATTTCCCCACAGATTCAGAGAAATCACAGACCTTATCCCATTGCTTGTAAAATACTGCCCCTACCCAAACCCTCCGAAACGCAGGCGTTACGCAGTGCCCATCTGCAGCTCGCCCAGGCACTCCGTGCGTTGGGTCCCCATCAGTAGCCTCACTGATGATAGCAGAGAGAGATGGCATTGGTAACCCAGCTGGAGTCAGTAGTTTTACCCGAGACCCGGTCAGTTATACAACCTAAGGAAAATCATGAATAAATTCTTGGCCGGGAGCCCTCTAAGGATGGTACCGGTGACTCGGCAGTGGGCACATGCTTCTGAGCAAATTCTCCAGGGGAGTTGTTTGTTGAGGTGTGAAGCGGGCCTCTTGGGTTTTCCACTGGCCCTCGTTTGAAGAGCCAAGATGTTGACATCAATGTCACGTTGAGATTCCAACTGGAATAAGCCTGGCAGCCCAGATTCTCCTGCACTTTCAGTTTGGGGAGGTATTTTAGGTAAGGGACAGTGTTGCTACCCAGAAGAGGCTGCGCTTCAGGGCAGAGATGGATGAAATGATCTCTTCCTATCAATGAAACGGACAGAGTGATCTTTGCTATCAGTGTACAGCATGCTGGAGGAGAGGGAGCCTATATAAATACACGATGGGATAAATTAGTTTTCACCTGGCTTTGATTGATAAAGCCCTAGTATCATTTATTGCATCTTGCCTCACTTAGCTTTTGCTTATCACATGAGGAATCATTATCTTAATGTCTAGTCTAATGACCTCAGGTTGCAGTACCAGACTTGATAAATAGACTCAGGAAGGTGGAGTTACCTCAGTAGTTGTAGATGCTGTGGTTGGCTGTGGAATAGCCAGGACACAAGATGACTGTTTTCCTCTGCTGCATTTCTCAAGCTACAGTTAGCCCTTTTCCCTCCCCCTTCCTCCAAAACATGGAAGTTAGGCTAGTGGATAGAAAAGGGAGCGAAGGCACGTTCTCCTCACCGGTACCATCCCTGCTAACATCTGCCTCTGCCAGGCCATTGAGTGAAATCCCCGGCTGCGTAAAGAGCCGTGGCTAATGCACCACTTAAATTCCTCTTGAGCTGGGCGAGTATGACAAAACTGGAGTCGGGTAGTTTAGCACGCAAGTGTAAAGCGATGACGTCCCCGGCTGCTCAGGACTGCCTTCGGAGGCAGACGGTTCCTGTTCACAGCTGCCGTCCGCACCTCTTGCTGGAAAAACTAGGTCTGCAATCAGGGAGCAGAACTAATACCAGACACAGCATAATTTGCCAACTCTAAACGTAACAGCAACCAAGTAAATAGTGGTGAAGTGCTTTGAGATCCTCTGTTGAAATGTGCTGAAGAAAGGCAAAGGGCTGTACCCGTTCAGCCGTTACTGCTTCTTATTTCTTTAACTTAAACTTGTCGTTATTGCAGGAGTAATTAACCGTACAATTAGTGTTCCTGAGGTATGTTCCTGGCTACTCCACGTTGTGTATGGGTTACGATATTCAGGAGGAAACAGAATTTACGGGATTTTTGAGCACGGCTCCCAAAGGATGCAAGTTGGCTCAGCCGCTGGTGAGATCTGGGGAGACGAGGGGTTCCTTAGCACAGCTCTGCTTCTCCGCTGCCAGCAGCCTCCGCTCGGCCCGTAGGGACAGCGGGCGGCGAGACTTGCTTGTCTCCCACTCGACTCTGGCCAATGAAGAGCAGGAGACCTAGACAGCGAGGCAGAAGAAAAGCCTATGAAATAGCTCCTGATCAAAGTATAAGCTAAAATGGTAAAGGCTGAGGGTGAGGCAAGTTTCCATGGTTATATATAGGCAATTCCGAGTGTACTCTGTGTATGTTTTGTATTCACTCTGGAGGGGTGCGGTGTTAATGTAGCTGTCCCGCTGTATTATAACCGCCTCTGTCTGCACGTGTCCATGTGGATTGCCTGTGAGTTAACAGCATGCTCCGAAACCTTCAAGCGCTGCTGAAGTCGTGTTGTAACCTCAGATAGAAGAGCCACTCTGAAAAAAAAGAACTAGAAGGGGGAAAAGAGACAGTTTTAAATCTTTTTAATTGTTTTCTTCTGAGCTGAGAAATCCGAAAGATTCCAAGTGACGTTGCCTAGTACTAAAAAAAGACATGATTTCAACTGACAGCGCAGCATCTCTCTTTACCAGTTTTGTCTAGTCAAATTATAAACCCTGGAGTTTTCTTTTTCTCATTCTGAACAGATCTCCGCAACCCCCACCCTGCCGAACCATCTCGCTATGCAGCTGCAGCCTTTATATTCTGCTACAGTGCAGAATTATGCATGAACCAGCAGAAGGAGCTCCAAGTCTGGTCATGGGTGCAGAGCTGCTTTCTTACGCCTTGGAAAGGCAGCGCAGCAGCTGTGTCTAGAAATCATTACTTATCTATCGATTCTTTCCCTTTGCGCCTTGAATTCTGTTCGCCAAGCAGCCCGAAATCGCATTGGAAAAGAGCTTTGCTCATTTCTTTCTGTTGGATCGCAGCGGAGTTATGGCTTTGCATATAAAAAAAAATCCCTCAAGAGACAATTTTGCACAACGGCCCCGCGTTCTGATGAGGGAGCAAACCACTCCAGAGCAGAACAGAAAAACCAACCTGTCATACTTTTTCCCAGAATTGCTCTTTCTCAGGATTTGAAGATCTGCAGATTAGATGAATCTCCGTCTTCCCCCCCCCCCCCAATTCCAGTGTTCCACCTTGTCAGGAACACGGGTATGTCCAAAAAACAAAAAGCCATTCTTGGGGCACCTCAAGCTGTTGCAAAGTGCTGTATCACAGCTTCACAAGAAAATGTAGTCTTATGGAATTATCAGCCTGACTTGCCAGAGCACCAATGTTTTTATTTGCATGCCCACAAACACACGGTAATTATGCATGCCATCGAGATCCGCAGTCTTGATCATTCAGGCCACGGAGGCCATTTGATAAATATGATAAATATGCAAACCTTTGGCTGCTTGTTCAAGTAGAACCAGCCAGGAGCTTGTGACGTTCATCCAGATGAGATGTTAATGCCAACAGCCTAGATCCTCGAGCAGGGCCACGCAAACAACTTTGAGAATATGGGTCTGAGCTTCTTTACTGAGGGAAGCGGCAGTGTGTGCATGGGTGCGTTTCAAGCAAGGACAGACATTTTTCAGGAGTGGGGTTTGCTAGTGATCTGGCCAGGGGAGTCTGCCTTTTCCTCTTTTGGAGAAGACAGACTATGGATTACATTCTTTGCAGGTTAACTCCATCAATGTCAGTGGACTTCAGCCAGACTCTCTTTTCTCTACTTCTCCAGCCTTCCAAGTGCATAACATTTTGCTGATCCAGGACATTTCGTAGCATTTCTGTGTCATGATTAAAATACATTAGTTCACCCTCCGCAAATTGGTTTAGAGACACTAAAGAGCTCAGCCCAGCTCAGCGTGGCAGACTGGGTGCATCACGAGGCTGACTGCTACTCTGCAGCCACAGGATGCAAAAGACATTGGGCCATGTCATTAAAGCAGTGTGGTTGTAAGGTCTTCCAAAGCTAGAAGCAATTGCTGCATGTCCCTTAGTAGCAGCTTTAGATACACAGCTCTTTTGTGTTGGAGAACGTTAGTTAGTAATCTTGGTGGCACAAGGCCTGTTTGAAGTAATTCCTGGTCCTTTGGGTCAGTCAAAGATCCCAACCACCTACCAGACAGAAGAAGATGTATTTCCCAACTCTAGCCACGTAAGGGGCCTTTACCAGATCCTAACCTTACCACAGATCCTAAAATTCCTCACCAGTCTCTCCTGGGAAAAGTGGCCAAGGCAGTAAAGGCTGGTGGCCTCCAGGAGAATGTCTACACTCTTGTATGGGTTCAGGGCTAGGGTCTGCCCTCCAGAGCAGGCTCTGCAGTTGGTTACACTGCCCACCCCTTCACCTGCCTTCCAACAGGGCAACTGAGAGCAGGACAGCGGCAGAAGGGAGGGAAGAGGTAGGACAGAGATGAGCTCAAGCCCATGCTCGACCCTTACAGGACATCATTGCCTTAAGTCACATAGTGTGGTCAGTTCAAATGGACGGTTGGGGCCTGCCAACAAGGGTGGTACAGAAGTTGTCTCAGGTATCCTAGAACTGCCCCTGTTCCAGGTTTGACCCCAGCACAGCGAGGGCTCTGGGGCTGCACCCTGCTCTGCGGGCTTTCTGCGGGAGAGAGGAGCTTGGGGAAGACAGAGTAGAAAACTTGTTGATGAGTAACTCTGTTCCAGCATGCAGATACAAATGCAGAACATCTCCAGGCTGTTCTTTTCAAATAAGTATGAAATATGAACTGTGATGAATTTGTTAAAGGTTAATAAGTATGAATCACGGAGTGTTTTTTGTCCACCATAAGGAAAGGTCTTTGGTTACTCCCTATGGTGGACAGAGAGCTGCATGATTTGATGGTATTTGCTGTAAAGAAGGAGAAATCAGTTAGACATAGTCAAGATGATATCTCCATTTGGTCTGAACCTTTTGAGGATTTTAACAACCCTTGATTGGTAAATTCTATAGCAAGGGGAAGTGAATGAATTCTCTTTCCGAAAGCCATACGAAAGCCTTAGCTTTGTATCTAAAAGAAGTCCTGAATTATAATGCGGCAACATACAGAAGTTGTCTGATGAGCTCCGTGAGTGCACTTTGTGAGGCTTTTCCCTTTGTCTGTAAGTACCCGACTGTCTGCAGCCTTCCCGTGCGCGGGCCGGCCGGCGCTGGTCCCGCGAAGCATGTGTTTGTGTGTGGGTAGGAACCGCTAACTGAATGCAAAGAGTCGCATTTCTTTTGCACACGTTGCTGTGGTACCTGGGTGCTAATCACCGTATTTTGCCTTCTCTAGCACCTTCCCAGCCGAGGATCTCAAAGTGTTTTACAAACATTAATTAATTTAGCTTCACAACCCTCGTGTGAGGTAGGTGGGTGATGCCATCCCGCTTTCCAGATGAGGACACTGATCTACTTGGGTAGAGTCGCCTCGCTCCTGCGGTTAAAACCAGGGGAGGCAAAGGCCTCGAGATGGCCCTTGCGAAGCCTGCCACCCGTCACGCGGCCGGGGCTGCCCTCCCGCAGAAGGAAGAGCAGTTCTGCATGCAGCAGAGGGGATCCAGAGATGGCCAGAGCTTACAGCAACCTGCTTCAGAGCCCTGCTCCTCTCTCCTTCCTGCCCTTCTCTGGAGTTGTGGTTTCCAGCCAGTCACGCTACCCTGAGGCTGAAGGAGGGATTATCCCTCATCGTTTTGCGGGGAAGGAAATACAGAAGTAGCTATATTACTGTTCCCTGTAGCCTGCACTTTGGTGGTGACCTGCCTCCCTTCTGTTCCACTTCCACTCGCCCAGAGCCGCCCTTTCTACACCATCCTGTACAAGGGGTTGCGTAGGTCCCAGCTCGCTGAAGCTCCCCCTTTCCGTGGGAAGGCTGTAAGGCAGCATCCCCTCACCCCCTTCCTGCGCCGGAGCTGTGACTCACCTCTGCGGGGATTACGCATCTAGAACCTGAAAGCGTAGCCTTGCCAGTCCATCCATTGCTACCAGTTTGGATTGAGCAGAATCAGCCTTTTCTGCGTTGCATGCAGCCGTTTTTGGCTGAGACCAGACTGGTAAATTTAAAACGAACCCTATGGAAAAGTCCTACAAACTTTCCTAAAGAAAACAATGAGTCGCCCTCTGTATAGGCAGAATAGCGCCGAGGCGGCGCGGGTCCCTGCAGCGTAGCGCTTCCTCCACAGCAGCTCTGCTCCCTTCTGGCGCAGGAACCGGTGCCGAGTGGTCCTCGGGGTCGCGCTGCTCGGGGCTGGTCACCGGGGCGTGTTGGGGGAAAGCCACTTTCCAGGCGTAGCTGGGAGGGAGGGTGAAAACGAGCTTTAAATTTAATTTAGCAGCAAGCGTTAAATTAGCGAGCGGGTTGAACGATGCGGTTGTCTGCCTTCGTCTGACCAGACTGATGCTGCACGTGGCCTGGCCTCGTTTGTGCCTCCGTAGGTCACGCAGGACTTTTCCATGAGGGCAGGCAAAACTCTGCCAATGCAAAAGTAATGGATCTTTTCCAAACCTTCAACTCGTGGTCCAGCGTAGGGAGCCTCCGAGCTGCGAGTTCAGGCAGCTGCTGCGTTCTTCCGTAGATCTGCCGTCTCTAGCACGTCTCCCTGTTGTTTGGGACCCTGGTTATTAAGTGATAAGAAGCGATAGCATGACGAAGAAAGACTATTGACCCAATTGCACTTTGACTGATCTGTTTCTTTTTCCCCCCAATCATCGATGCAGGTGTGAGCTACTCCAAGTCGGTTCCTCCAGCCTACCCACCACCCCAGGATCCATTAAATCAGGGACAATACATGGTGACAGATGGCATATCCCAGTCCCAGGTCTTCGAGTTCACCGAACCCAGACGCAGCCAGGCACCATTCTGGCAAAACTTCAGCAGGTTAACACCATTCAAAAAATAATACCTAGAGAGATGGAGAATTTTAACTTAAAAGAACTAAAATTTAAAAATAAAAATAAATAAAATTATATTTATAGATGGACCTTTTTTCGGAGAAGCACTGTTGCAACTAAATATATATACATATATATATATACACACATTTTAAAAATAATAATATATATACATATGTATATATATAGAAGGACCAAAAACTTTTTTTGTTGTTTTTGGGAAGCAATCTGCTACTAGATACTAGGAAGCACCAATGATTTCTAACCATGTGACCTGTTTTATTTTATTCCATTGGTTGGACATCTTTTTTTTTTTTTTTCCCTTTTCTTCTTCATTTTCATTCAAGTCGTCATTGGCATCCCAGAATGCTTTCTCGCTTGTGTGAATTCGTCATCGAAGTTCCTCATGGACTACATTGGTGTATATTTTATTTGATCTTATTTATGGGGGGGGGTTGTTTGTTTTTTGGAGTGCCGGGAGATCTCTGCTCCCTCTCCCTCCCTCTCCGTCCCCTCCTTGGCTGTCCCCGGAGTTACCATTTCAGTGAGGAGCATCGACCCTTCCCGGTCCCCGTCCTGCATTCCCTGGTCTGACTCGTGCCTGTCTGGATGTGCTCCCTCGTGCACCATGCTCTGCTGCGCAGTATTTCTCTGGCTTTAACTGTTTTGTTGTGGGCAGGTGAAGACGAGCAGAAGGGGCATCAGCTATTTAGGAAGCGAGAGATGGGTTTTCCTCAGTTAATTTTTTGCATTTCTTTTAAGCGCTGTCTTTTTCTCAATTCGGTGTGATTTGTTCACGCTGGGAGTAAGACTGAGAAAAGAATAGCAGGGGCTTTTATTTCTTTTGCGGTTAGTTTTCTTGCTGTGGGGTTATCTTTGATTTATTTTCTTTTTAAGCTGGGAGACGACTCTGAAAAGCCCACTCCTATCTTTGTTTTCCATGCAAAGATAAAGGCTTAAAAACCGATGGCTTCATGCCCTCCATTCCAGCTAGAGGAAAACTGGCTATTACGCTCCAGCAAATGGCCACTTTTCTTTCTTCAGGAACTAAGGTCCCGTCCTGTTGGCCACACTCACGCCTGCACAGCACTGCGTCACGGAACCACTAACTGCCATTTGCAGGAGCAATGACCCAAAAGCGAGGGCCGCGACGGCGCTCGCTGCCTGCTCCGCTCTTGCCTATGAGGTCCCTGGCTCCACCGGGGCACCGACCTCCCCGGCAAAGCCGGAGCGGCCCGTGGTGGCCCTTCGCGGAAGGGTCATTGCCCCGGCCAGGGGCAGTATTTGCCGGGTGTTTAATGCACCCAGGCTGCAGGGGAGGTGAGAACTGCCTTTCAGGAAAGATCTGGGTGTGACCCGAGAAGTTTAGCTGTATGGCCATGGTTACGTGACCTAATCGAAATCAGAGATCAGTTTAATCCGACCGGGATCAGTGGTTCAGCAGGGGTGTATCAGTGTCAGCGGGCTCTGGAGCGATTAGCTAAACTCTCCAGGTCTCTTTCTCTCTCTTTTTCTCCCTCTGGAGATTCATAGCTCCATTTGCAAAGACAATTCCTACAATTTCAGCCTTAAGTGCATTTGTTTGCGAGCCCAAAAGCTTACGTTTAAGCTTGTAAAACAAATCATTGTGCACTAGGATGATTTTTTTTTCCTAGGGCAAACGAGACTGTTTAACCAGATTTCGAAGATGAACTTCAAAACTTTGCAGAGCTATTCTGCAAGCTCCTTTGCAAATGCGGGATGAAGTGATTGATCACGGTCTTTATCATTTCCTTCCGAATCTGATCCCCCACACGAGCACCCCAGGCCAGCTAGCGTGGAGATACAGTTTTTTTCTCCCCTGAGAAATACAAGCGAATGGGAAGAGCAGAGAGTGGGGTTTCAGTATTTCCATGGAGCCTCTTTTATTTCAGGGCAGTGGCTGTATTTTTTATTTAAGTACGAAAATAATCTCAGCGCTGTTGAGTGATCTCGAAGCTATCGATAAAGAGCAAAGCCGGGTCCGTGTTTTGGAGAGGAAAGCGGCCCCTCTGTGACAGGCAGCAGCGAACCAGCGGGAATCCCAAATAGGAGGCAGCCCAATTTTCTATCAGAAGTTATTTTTATGCTCTTTTGTATCTTTGCATTTTTACGGTCAGATTTTAATATTGAATATGTAGCAAATGTTCTTTTGTTTCTTTAACAGAATGGGTATTTAAAGAAGTGAATGAGATGGGTTCTCGGAAGTTAACTGACATGTTTTACTGTTGCTGAATGGCTGGAGAGATGCAGAGAGAGAGAGAGAAAGAGAGAGAGATGACAAACTGTTGTCAACATGATGAAAATTTCACTTATTCCTTTGCCTTTTTAATTGCTTAGGGAAAAAAAGTAACAAGCACATTAGTTAAGCCTGTTCATTTACTGTTTTGTGCCTCAGAGAGTGAGACTGAGACATCCATAATTTTTATGAGAAGATGCTTCCTAAATATTCAGCACTAGGAAAAAAGAAACACCACCGCCACACCATTATTTGCATCATAAATCAAGACTCGCTTGATCTGACAAGGCCACTTGTTGGACTCGCAGCTTCTTTCTTAAGTGGAAAGCCAAACCAGACTAGCGTGGCTAGCGCTTGCCGAAGCCAGGCGGCCGGCAAAGCAGATGCAGGCGTTTGTTCCAGAGGGAAGAGGGGCTTGGCTCTCAGGCATGGCATTCAAGAAAGCTCTTCCCCTCCATAAATTGCCAAGGTGCTGCAGGAGATGGAGCGTTGTCACAGAGAAGAACCAGCAGCGGGTCCCACTTTACCACCTCCTGTGGCTTTCCCGATAGGGAGCAGGGCTGGGCTGCCTCGCGTGTCCGCAGCGCTGGCAGCAGCGCCGATGCAGTCAGATGGGGGTGATTCTGACTGAGCGTCCGATACAGACTTTCATTTCACTGCCAGACAGGAGGAACCCACTTCCATTCCACATGCAGCAACAAGAGAGTTGTAACAAACTTACACGTTTACGGTATTTCTCTGGCTGAATCTATATATATATATAAAAAATAAAACCACCCTCTTCCCTAGGTAAATGACATGCATTACCCCTTGACCTAGACACTAGAACAGAGGATCTAAATTCAAGACTTTCGCCTCCCCACCCTCTCCAAAAAGATCAAACAAGAACCAACCTAGGTGCATCTACCAGTTGTAAATAGAAAATAATACATAGAGAAATATATTTGAAATTTGTTTCAGTTTCTGGATGGTCGCCGGCCGTCCTTTGCAATGTTATTGATAGTACACTGTGGTGCTTTGGGTTTCTGGTTTTGTTCTCTTTATGCTCTGTCATCTTTTCATTGCAGCTACATTTCAGGGAACATGTATATTTAGTAGCTATTGTAAGTTCTGCATGGCATCACCAAGCTTATTTTTCCTTAAGAAGAAAAGAAGAGTCTGTAGGAGTTTAAAGGCACTATGACGACAGGGACTTGTAGCAGAGAATTTAAAAAAAAAAAAAAAAAAGGTTTTTAAAATTCTAGTTTGAAGCCAAATACTGATATTTTAGTGCTTTTCGGGTTTTAACAGTAAGAGCAAAAAAAAAAAAAAAAAAAAGAAAAAAAAAAAAGGATTTTGGTAACCCAGCTGATCCGCACTTGCCAGTTTTATTATTTTGTTTATATTGGACTGTTTGACCCTGTCAAACAAGTGTCAAAGTTGTGTGTATAAAACAAAAAAAGTGTTTAAAAAAGTGTTGTAAAGACACTGAGCCTTATGAAAATATTTATGGAATTAAATAAAAAGAAGTGAAAAGGCATCTGAAAGCATTTTAAATCATTTTCCTCAGAGCGGTCTCACTCCTTTCCCAAAGGCCGAGCGCAGGTCGCTGGGGGGGCTCCAGCTCGCCGGCAGAGCCGGCACCGAGACATTCGTGTGTAACCAAAAAATAGGTTTGGTCTGGAAATATCCCCCCTCCCCCTGGCTTTGTGTCCTCCCTCTGAACCGAGTGAAATGATGAACGAGTAGCTGGCGGTTCAGCGCTGACAAAATACCGCCTTGCCAGTGCTGGCAGGGGCTGCTCTGAGCGGGGCTCGGATCAAGTCTTCTGCGAAACAGGGCTTTAAAATGCTTTCTGTGCCTGAGCGTCGCTCAGCTCCAACCCCAGCTTGACGGCAGCTGAGTTCTGCAGCCAGCCATCTCGTCGCAACTACGTTGTGAGCGACGTCAGGAGCGCTCCCGAGCACGGGCAAGCGGAGCGGGGTGGCGGGGAGGGAGCCTGGCCACGCGCTGCCGAGCCGAGGAGCGGAGCAGGCTCCTGCCCTGGTTTTCCCTTGGCGCGGAGGGAGCAAGCGCCCGCCGGGAGAAGGAGCCGGCTGCTTTACCCCTGCAAGGCCAAGTGCTCTCTCCAGAGACCCAGTGGCATTGCGCAGGTAAGACAGTTGAGTCGTGTATTTTTAGATAGCCCAAAAATCCAGTCACACCCAAGAGAACTGGGGTTGTCGCACCACGGCACCCAGACCCGGCAGCGGTTGGGAGCGATGCCTGTCGTCGTGTGGAGAAAGACACAGGCCCACCTACCAAGTTGCTAGAAATACCTGCCGCCAAAGAGCTACGTTTTCAGTAAGGACGCTGACTTTCTGCTCTTTCCTCTCTGTCCCGCGGGTGCCTGTCGGGGTGAGCGATGGCCAGTTCGCTGGCACGCGGACTGACCGCGTTTTCAGCCCGCACATCTTAGGAAACCAGTCAGACAAGGCAGTAAAAAAATGCAAAAGCCAAGCAGCTCTGCCCTGGGAGAAAGGGAGAGAGGCAGGAGAGAGGCAAAGCTGCGAGCACGAAGGCTTCTGCAGGGCCAGAGTTTGAGCAGGTCCAGGAGCAGGCTCACCCAGACCTCAAACATCGCAGCTTCACATCTGCCTACCGCTTCAGCAATACCCCAAGCCAAGCTTTTTTCTCTTGCTTACATTATTGCTTGCAGCGAGGAGGACGTTGGTGCCGCGCTGGGGTTCGCCCGTCCCGATGATCCTGTTCCTCTTGCAGCGCGTAACCGAAGTCCGTCGGGAGGGCTGGCGCGGCGCCGCTCCCAAGGCACGCTGCTGGGGAGGACAGCCCCAGAGTGCAGTTACGTACAAAACCTCCCCTCGAAGAACACCTCTCCTACCCGCGCCGCCGCCTTGGCAGGCCAAAACAGTTGTTTGCCAGAATTTTGCCCTTCCCTCCCGGTTTGCAAATGTGAGCTGTGGGGAAGGAGGGGGGCGGTCAGGGAGCATTGCCCGCGATGTGTCACGTACCAAAAAACGCCCTGACAAGGAGGGAATGGGGAAGAAACCCAATCACCCAGCGCGGGTGCTGGGAGCGAGAGCCCCACCAAAGCTTACGCAGAGGCGATAAACGACCTTCATGCTCCCACAGCACGCTCCCACCCCCAGCTTGCTTTCCCGGCGGCGGCCGGAGAGAAGAGCACGCCACGGCCGGGAACGCCGCTGCGGCCCGTCGGTAATGGCCGACTTACGCGTTTCATTTAGTGACAGTATGCGTTTGGTTTTAGCTTTCTCCAGCCACCCAGCATTCAGCCAGCTACTCTGAACTTTGGTTGCATGAAACAAAAACCAAAACCAAAGAAACCCAGTTTAAAATCCATTTGTCTCGCGGGGTGCTAGGTTCGTTAGGCCGTATTTCTGGATGACGGACCGAACCGACGCTGCGAGGCAGCAGCAGGGGCACGCCAGGACAGCCGCGGCCGGCAGATCGCTGGGACCTTGGTTCAGAAATTCACTGAAGCACGTGCCTGGGTCCACCATTTTGTGCCAAAGCTTTAATTCCACATATGTCAAAGTACAGAATTCAGTCCTCGGCATGAACGATGATCGGTAGGGAAGTGACCTTAAAATGAACATCTGCATCGGTGCTGCCTGTTCTGATGGTCTGGCACGGTGCTTCGCCTGCCTGCGCAGGTACCGAGCTGCGTGGCTGGGGCACGTGGTTGTGCGAAACACGGGGCAACGGCGCGCAGCGCTGGCAGCCTCCCTGGGCAGAGTCGGGCCCGGCTCCGCTTGGAATAGACTGAGTAAAGCTTTTAGGCTGTTTGTGACGTGACAGGAATGTTGTATGAACGCCTCTACGTCAAAGCCATCTCTGTTTTATCCGTGTGTATATAGCCGGGGTATTACAGCCCAGCTTTTGCTTTTTAAGGACTCAGACATTCAATCTGACTGATGGTGCTGGGATTACAGACCCCAATCTGCCCCAAACAATACATTTTCTTATTATTCTGTAGCTAAGAAGCAGCACCAGGTTTTGCACAAAGTGCAGTAGCGGGTCAGCATCCTCCAAAGCAGGTAATGCACCATCTGTGCCGGGTTGTTAAAGAACAAACTGGGATTGCATGGTGCTGGGGATGCAGCGGGAATAACTGGCATTTTCAAGAGCATTTCTAAGCACTGTCCACCGAGGGTTTCGCAATCCTTCGCTGCTAAGGAAGGACACTAGCGCTTTAACTGCAAATATAATCTCCCCAAAACTGCAGGTACGAATTGTAAAACTATGTTTATTTGTCTAAATCTCTTACCTTTGCTACGGAAAAGAGATACACGGTATTTCTTAAATGCTTTTAATGTTCACATCCTTTTTTTTCCCAGCTCTCTCAAGGCAAAATGCATCCTGGTGAAGACGTGCGCCTTCTCATTTCAGAGCCACAGTAATGTGTTGCCTCTTGCAGCTTTGACAGGGTCTCTGTGCTCAGCCCTTCCCCGGCCGGGCGGTGCAGCAGCAATGGCTCGGAAAGGTTCCCCCGTTCCCGGAGCCCCCGGGGCCGTTCGCAAGCCCCCCTCCAGCACCTCGCTGCGGCACGCCAGCCGAAGGCTGAGGGACACGGAGCCCTTCCTGCTTTCAGTACTGGTTACAGCACCAACAAAAAATCTCCAAGACAGGAACACTGTGGGGTTTTTACTTTTTCGTTTAGGAGAATATATAAAAAAATGTTAAACTCTTCCAGAAACTGTTGCCTCATAAAGAAAACATCAGTGCTTGAAAAAGCGCTCTGGTCTGGGGCATCTTGTCGAGCGTGTGGCACCGCTGGCCACCTCTGCGGCCCACAGCTGGGGAGGAGAGTTGGTGATCGCATTTTGAGCCGAGATAAGGGCTGTACACACACAGGTCTTCACACATCCAGGCTTTCTTGCCCGTTGCTGTCACAGCAGAGAGCCACAACGTAGGCAGCTAGCGCCTGTCTGGCTTTTATACCCATTGTACAGCTGGAGGGGAAGAGCCACACATTGTTGCTAGGTTGTAGGTTTTTTCAGAATAAACCGTGGTACTAAACTGGCTTATAAATAATCTCTGAGAATTCGGGCTGCAAGAGGCTCAGTGGTCTCTTGCTGGCTGGTCCTGGAAGTCAGTGGAAGTTAACTCCATAAGAAATTTTATTCGCTTTTTTTCATCTGGAGGAGCATTAAGAGGATATTTTGGTATATTTGCTTCTCTTTTCAGCTCACTTCTACAAGAGCTGTGAAGCTTTTATTCATGAAGCAAGTACTCGAAGGGCGGGTATGTCTGCATTCAAGCCTCTGCAGGCTCATAGGAAATGGGACCGCAGGTGGCCCTTCCCGCAGCACGGTTGCCCCGGGTGGTGATGCTGAGCAGGAGCGAGCCGTCACCCATGCCAGCAGGGCCAGGGCTCCTCTTACCTGCACAACAGCCATCCAGGGCCTCCTTTGGATCAGTGGGATTTTTCCCTAGAACTGTGTAACTGAGGTTAAAAAAAAAAAAAAAAATCCCATTCCTGACTGTTTTCTGAACTGGTATAAATTGGAACAACCCCAGTGACCTGCCACAGGCCTGTTACAAGTGTAACTGAAAGCAGTACTTGATCCACGGGTTCAGTGACTGGACCGATCCAGACTGGAAATGCTTGGAAATAGTTTAGCTCAGCCACTTCAGCCACTCTTCCTCCTAAAGAGAGCAATTTTTTAGGCAGGTTTTATGTAGGCTGGGTTGATACTAGGTCACATTCACTGCAAAACACTGCAGAAGTGTGACGAGAGCAGCAGGTTTGAACAAGCAAGTCATTTACCGGAGTGGAAGTCGCTGCTGTCGTCATCTCAGAAAGTCCTTTGGTGCTGGCTGTTTCTCTCCTGGGCGAGAGCTGGCCTGTCCAGATGACTGGTCTGAGCAGAGCTTTACTGAGCCGTACAGCCCAGCTCGTTTTAATATCAGTTCGATGCTGGCTGACCTGGATGTTTGATAGCTTTTCCACCTTCGGTCACTCCTGTGCAGCCCAGGCCACGGGGTTTTTTTTTTTTTTGAGTTGAAGGTATTATGTTAGCACATCTTAAAGTGGAATTGCTTTCCACGTATTTGTGCTATCACACTAGTTCTTTGTTTCCTGTTTGGAAGCTGGGTAAATGCAAAGAAGGGCCATTTGCTGTATTTTAACTCCCCAGCAGCCAGACCAGTGCTTTTGCTGTGCCAAAACCGAGCAGCCTCACGGCACGCTCCGCTCCCCGGCCAATTCAGCTGGCATGAAAGCGTGCGGTTCTTACAGAGCCTCCCAGGCCCGAATCCAGCAAAGGACCAGACAGGCAAATTGCACTAATAGTACAATTGTAAAAAATTCTGTCACTTGCTGCCTTATCCAACCTAAACCACATCATTTGTATTTCGCAATTTATTTTTTGGTTTGGCTGGAGCCGAGCCCCGTTGTGTTGGTGTCCACGGCCAGCTGCGGAGGGCTGTCACCCACCCAAGCGACACAAAAGCCTGTGGCAGCCACCGAGCGCCCTACTCCAGCAGGCAAAGGCACTGGTGCTGGTTACGTGGGTGGGCGCTGCGTACGCACAAGGTGGGTCAGGAACAGGGAGGGTTATTCTCTCGTCCTGCCAAGGGGAGCTGTAACCGCGTTGCCACCTGCCTTTACCAGAGCCCGTAGCTACAGGCTGCTTTTTGAGGGAATATGTGACCAACGCACTGATTTCCTCAAAGTTTCACTCCCCCACAGATACAGGGCAGCAAGAGAGGAGTCCCTGGCCAGCCCTGCTGCTGCGGTGGTTTCACGCTATACAAAGGAAATCCAGAGTCTTTGGACCAGGAAAAGAAAATAGGAGCAAATACAGTAAATACTCGTAGCCGTGGTGCGAGCCGGGACGGGTGACGCGCTCGCTGGTTCTGCTCCCAGGACGGTTCGTGCCCGTTCTCTAAGGACTGCGAGTGTGCAGGCTCCCCACAAAGCCACCGCGTTTGGTCCTGCTGAATCGCCGCCTGAAGGCATCTGCTGCGTACAGGTGACTGCAAAGGTGATGCTAAAAGGGCTTTGGCACGCAAGGTAGGTATCCTGCCTGCAGCACCTGCCCCGGCCCGATTCCGGCTGCGGTACTCGCAGCCTGCCCGTCAGGTGCGGGCAGGATCGCCGGGCAAAAGGAAACGGGTGGAGAAAACCAAGAAATATTTGTGGGCCGCAGAGAAGGGGCTGGCTAACGGCGCGTGGCCTGCCCGCTGCAGGCAGCGCCGGCTGCGCGTGCCGCCGGCCGGCTGGGGAGGCAAGCGCGCAGCCAAATTGCTCAAGGATGTGTCATGCTGTTGTTATCGTCGGTGTTGCTAGCGCAGTTACACTGGCCTTGTTTTTACTGTCTGGATGTACCATTAAACAAGTTTGATTTTGTTGCCTGATTACAGATGAGTGGTTTCAGCCTTGCACATAATTTAGTGCTACCCGGGGGCTCCATTAATGACATCTCTGGACAGGGAGAAGCAAGTTGTTGTTGTTGTGTGTGGGTACGATGTGGTTTTAAGCTGGGTGGTAACAACACTTACCCGGCAAAGGGAAACAGGCGGTTGGGTTTTCCCATCCCCTTCTTGCACCTTGGGCATGCTGACCCTGCTGATTTCCCAACACGTGGGAAACCGGACTGCGGCATTTGAGGTAGCAAGGGCTGTGTTCTTGTCTCCTGGGGAGGTGAAAAAGAAATCAGAGCACATACCCAAGAGGCAGCACCCACCAAAGCCCACGTTCACTGTTAAAACGTTCCTTCACACTCCCCAGACAGACCCGTTTTGAGTTGGAGACTAGAAGCAGGGCCAGGAGCTAAAAGGGGGATGTTTTACAGTTCGGGAATAGCAGGCCCCCAACAAGCCGGAGTTAACAACCCCGGGGAGGGCGATGTGGAGACTGCTCAGGGCGGGTTTTCACCCTGCCTCTGTCATTCTTTTGGCTTTTCACAAAAAGGCATGTTAGTAATACGCAGTCACGTAGAGGGTGAAAAGCCATACTTATCTGGCACCAAACACAAACAAAAAGCTTTTACTGGAAGAGAAAGGCTGATATAAAAACTGCTGTAGAAATGCCAGTTTGAATTCCACCCCCCGGTTATAATTCCTGTGCTATTCCCAGGCTGGAGGATGAGAAACTCCGAGCGCGCAGCAGAAGAAGGGCATTGCCTTCAGTGACAGGCGTTATTTACACCCGCGCCAAACTGCTCGTACCAGCGGGATCTGTGCACTCGGATCTGCTGACGCGTACGGCTGCTGCCAGGTGTGCGAGGAGTTTGAAGACCAACAGAAATATTGTGATGGGCTCTCTTTGTGCCAATGGGAACAGATGGTTTAAATAAATAACCATGTCTCTGCAGTGTTTCTATCCAAACATTGCGGCGGAGACCCTTCAAGTGAAACTAAGCATAAAGAAACCAGCTAGCAAAGCCGAGCGCAGTTATTGTCCCTGTCCGGTCTAGCAGAGCGCTCAGAGCGAGCAGCGGGCAGATTGCAGGCTAAGTGGACTGTAAAAAGATTTAGCAAACGAAGGCAGTATTAATGACATAGTAACGCTTGTCTAAGTAAAATAGATTGATTTTGTTTTTAAATTGTTCCTCTTGACTTACGGCTCGCATCAACTTCAAGCCGCTCTTGAAGAAGCGTTGTTATTTGGCTCCTGAGAATAGAGTTCAGTGCTAAAGCTAGTGAATGATTAGACTGGGAAGACTGAGGTGGTGGGAAGAGGCTGGTGTACTAGGGGACATCATTTCAAGCATGGCAGGGTAAGAAATTTCAGCGGTATTTGAAAGGGACAGAAAGGTCAAGGGCTTGCAAAATGAACAAAGCCGGTGCTGATCACAGGGAAGCCGGTGCGGAGATCACAGCGTGATCACAGCGCCTCTAAAGAGGCGAAAGCCTCTTTATGCCCAGTTAACACCTGCCTCTTGCGCTGGATGCTCCTAAGGGCCACCCAAACTGCCGCCCTGGACATTGGGAACGCCACCACCCCTCTGCGAAGAAGCAATAAGCGTTTCTAGCCAGACGGTCCCGGAGCTGGCCCCAAAGAACAGCCCATGGCTGGGGCAGCTGCCCAACACCGTGTGTCCCCAGCCCGTCCTTGGTGCCCCCATGGCCAGCCCGTCCCTTGGCCAGCCGGCCCACTGGCCCCGCAGCCTGGGGAGATGCCAGAAGCCACGTTCGCCGCCTGCTTTCCTGTTTCGCTTCCTTGGTCTCTAGCCCAGCCGCCTGCTCCTCTCTCGCCGGTCACCCTTGCAGTGTGTCTGAATAGTCCCAGCCAAGCCCCACCACGCATCCCTCTTCCCAGGGCGGGCCGTAAGGGAGCGCTGGACTGGCCAACGTGGCCACGTGTCCAGCCGAGCCGAGCCGAGCTGAGCCGAGCCGAGCCCTGGCTACAGCCACGGCCAGCCCCAGCCCCAGCGGCTCTGCAGAGCCTCAGCCAGGGCTGGCCTGGGCAGCAGCTTGGAGGGGTCCTGCTCCCATCCTTCTGGGTAGCTTTAGACTTACAAATTGATGGAGTCCCTTCTTATCTTCTTTCTTTCTTTTTATTCCTTTCTCTTCCTCTTGTTTTCCTTCCTCTTTGCTTTTTTTATTTCCTTTTGTATTTAATTTGTTGCCTTCTCGCTTCCCAGACACGTCTTGCTAGTACAGCTTGTTCAGAAAACGGAGACTTCTGCCATCTCCCTATGTTTCCCTGCTCTGACCGGCGCTGAGAGCTGTAAACCCTTGATCGGTGAGGTGATTCACAAGCTCCTCCACTTTCTACTTGTGATTTTTAACATGTGCTGCGATTTACGGGTAAAAATTCTTCTTTCTCATTATCTGCCAGCCCGATGACATTACAGAAATAAAGCCCAGGGTGTGCATTCATTTGTGACAAGGACGTTGCTGTAATGTTAGTGATTAGCCATTAGTTCTGCAATGTTGTAACGGCTGAAACAAAGCCATGAGCGAGTCATTTAAACAGCGGCATTTCTTCCACTGACACTATTCCTTGTTATTCGTGTAATGGTGCCTAGAAGCCCAGCACGGATTGGGAAAGCACTGCGCTTGGGCGCTGTGCGCACGCACGCACCTTCCCGCGTTCATTTTGGTAACGAGAAACATCAGCACACCAAGACATGGGGGGTGTCGGGGCACTGCCCGGCACCGGGAGCACACTGCAATTTGTTATTTCGCCTCTTCTTTCCCTCACCCCCTCCTCGCCTCACCCCACCGCCCAGCCGTTAAGGTTGCACCCAAAGCCTGGGTTAAGGACACCCCTAACTTCAGTTGTTTGGGTCCCATGGTTTGATTCCGACGCAATTGAGAGGGCAGTCCATTTACGGCTCTTTTAAATTACAGCTCTTAAATTCAAAATTAGTCTGACGGAGCCTGGATCCCAGCTCGATAGGACGTCTCTGAAATGTCTTGGGAGCAATGGCCAAGGCACGAGCACAGCAGCCCGTTCTCAACTTCTGTTGGTTTTAATAATTTCTCTTTGCATTTAATAATTTCTCTTGGTGCTTTCCATTTTTTTCATTTTCGTGCCAGCGGCCGGTGCAGGTGCAGAGAGCACCGCATCGCCCCGGGCGGGCAGTGCCGGCCCTGCTCCCCAGCCTCCTCAGTTCCCCTTCTCCGGCTGCAGAAAGCGGTGAGATAAGGGGCCCTTTGCTTTGCAGGGCTCTTGGCTTTCACTTGCAAACTCCTTTCCAGCCCACTCCCTGCTAGCTAGCATCTCGTATCCTGCATTAATCACTGTCATTCTCCGTTTCCAACTGGACCAAGGTGCCTCCCCGCATCCAGTTCTCAAGCATTTGTCTGTGCGCGTCCTTCCAGACCTGCGGCAGGTTTCCATAAACATCTGCAAAGCTCCCTCCTTAAAAACTGCCTCTCGCTATGGCACAGAGGCTGCTCTCTCTGACGCTTTTCCTCCTGAGCATTTTCTCTCACTCTTCCTCTGCCTCTCATTGTAGCCGAGTTCCCAGTAAGCAGGCCCAGGCAGGCACAGATGTGTTATGAGCGCTATAAATTAGCGGTGAGCCAGGCATAGAGGTTAAAACTGCTATAGCTGACGGTGGGAAAAGGCACCATGTCCAGGAGCGCTGGACGTGGCGGTACCTGGCGGTACCCAGCTGCTGATGCACGTGGCACTTTGCGAAAGACATTTGTAAGCTCCTGATCACAGGAATAAAACTTGAGCCCTGCTGCTACGAGGGAACAGCACTGAGCAATCAGTTAGGAGCTATGAGAACAAAAATGACAGCAGTGGGGGAAAAAAATGTATCTCAAAGTAGGTAGCAAGTGGGAACGCCCTTAGGATAACTGTTGTAATGGAAGGGATGAGACTGAGCAAACCTCCTCTTAGGAGCTGCTGAGAACCAGCCAGACACAAGTCATGGAATCACAGAATCATTTAGGTTGGAAAAGACCTGTAAGATCAAATCCGTGGCCCTGGCCCATCTCTCCTCATTCCCTGGGCTGCGGCAATGGTTTCCCCCCTCCATTTCTTCCATGCCAAGGTTGCTGTTAGCCATACTGCGTAGCCAGCTCTAGGGTCCTACGGCCAGAGAGGAATACCACGTATTCAACAGTACGCCTTGCCGGCCGTAACTGCGAGGGGGCTCGCGCTGCCCTCGGGAAAGGTGCTGGAGCTTTATTCTCGCCAGGCAAAGCCCCACGGGAGGCGAACTGACCCAAACCTGGCAGCAGCAGCAGAGGAGGAGCCTCCCGCAAAGCGCACCGCGCTCCACGGGGAGTCTTCCTCTGGGTGAATCAGGCAAACATCAGGATCTAATCCCGGCGCTTTCGTCCGCAGTATAAACTCTGCTTTCGATTTTTTGACTCTTCTGCACGAATCATCTCAGTGCTAAGTCTCCCCTCAGATTTTGTTTCAGATTTCTCTCATTCCTTTTGCCAGGCCCTCTTCAGTCTTGCTAGCCAAATCCCTCCCAGGCGCGAGCCTCTGCAAGCCCTGGTGAGCCGCTCTGGGGGTACAGAGGGCCCGATCCGCTCTCGCCTCCCGCCTTCACTCACAGCTCAAAAAAAGTGGGGGACGAGCAGGGAGCGAGTGCGTTGGCTTCTGCAGGCTGCCGAGCGAGAAGTGGGTCAGGGTTTTGTTCTTTCTGGATGCGATGCACCCACATATTCCCAGGTTTATCGAGGTTATAGACCAGCTACTCCCCCTTCATCCTCCCTTCACTAGAGTCAGTCAGGGGTTTACTGTTGACTTGCAGGATTTCAGCCTTTCTTGGGAAATAAAACTCCAGTCCAAGCACCACGTGTATGTCAGGGCAGCTCTACTACTTACCGGGGGAAAAAAAAACCCACCCTACATGAAATGCTCCAGAAAGAATACGGTTGCTTAGGCAGCAGCATGGCTGCCTGGGAAGGCTGGTATCTCAAGTGTGCTTTATTGAGCTAAAAATAAGTTTATTAAAGGAAAACAAAGTCTACAGCCAACAAAGATGTGAGAAGGATAATGGCAAAGAGATGAACCCACAACAAAACAGGAGAAAGCCCCTTTTCCCAGACTGTGTGCTGAAACCACAGAGGGGAAGAGGTTCTGCTACTGCGAAAGAAACGGATTTTAGGAACTGAGTGTATTATAAATAATATTCTCAGGAAACCCTTGACTACAGCAAAGTTCACATTAACGACACAGAATTAAAAGAAAGGGCTACATCATATGAGCCTCAGTCATGACTGTGCTGAATTCTTATGCAATTAATCCTTGTGCTTGGGGCTGTTCCTCCAGCCCGTACTTAAGCAAAGCCGTCCCACGCTCGCCCTGCGAGGCACATCTAAAATTAGTTACATCGGCTGGGTGAGTTGCACAATCTAGCCACAAAAGAGGAGATCTGGTGGGGGATGCTTGACATTGTCCAAAAGTCCTCAGCTCCCACTCAAAACTGAAGCTGGTCTGGAGACTAGAACTTGGCAGAAAAACAAGTGAAGCCTCAACAGAGTATGTGGCTGCACGCTCTCAGTACTGAAAGTGCTAGCTAAATTATTTAATTAGCTTGTGTTAATGAAAAGCAAATTTTTAATACTCTCTCCTCCAGATTTTCATCTTGCCAAATGTTAAGATAATGCATTTTCAGATGCCTGAACTCTTCCTTAACCTCAAATACACAGAAGCTTCACAGTAGCAATAATCACAAGTGTCAGTACTTCATAGTCCTTCCATCTTCATCAATGCAGGTTGTTCTCTGCCACTGCTCAGAGAAACACAGGTTGAAAAGCGACGGGAAGAAACAGCCTTGGTCCATGGTCCATGGTCCATGGTTGCCATTTCCATCGTGCTCCGTTCGAAAGACCCGAATGCAGCGCCATTTCAGCCTCAAACCGCATTTCAAAATCAAAGCTTTACACGGCAATGACCCAAACTGGCCAGCAAAAAATACCTGGGGGGATGGGGGGGGGGACAACACCCATGAAAGGTAAATTTAGATTTTATTTCAGTGAGGGAAACACCCATTGCCTGTCAGTGCTGTGCCTGCTCTGCCAGCCTTGTTTCCAGCAGAGGTAAGGCAGGACACATCCCTTCCTGCCCAGCAACCCTTTTTTATTAAAGCCCATCTCCACTTAAATAAAACGGGAGAAAAAAAATTGTTTTCTTTCAAATTGAGCAATCTGCACTTTTTCTCTCTCTAGGAGCGTCACCCCCATCTTCTGGATGTGTGTTAGGCTTTTAGAGAGAAAGCGGGGGAAGAAGGGTTCTTCTCTCCCGAGAGCAATAGCACCTTTGGCTTAAGACGCCCAGGCAAAGTAATGCCAAACCATTACAATGGGTTAACCTTTGAAGCCATTCCCTTTGTCTGCCGCATTGCTGATTTGATTTCTCAACTATACATCTGTGTTCAAAAAAACACCTGGAAAATATTCTCAAGAGAAGCATTCATGCCAAAAGAGGACCTGTACTGTAGCCAGAGCTTCTTGAAATCAATACAAAAAATAAATACCATTGGAAGTGTTTTTGAAAGGAGACACACTTTATATGACAACAACTCCATTTCATTTCTAAGTCCCAATTCTCTCACTAGCATTCATCTACGACAATAGATTGATGACGGGGTTTTTTGACGAAAAAATAAATGCAGCGAGTTGGGCTGCTCCCTGTTCCTCTGTGCTGGTTGCCCCTTAGGTGCTTGTTATTAATGGGGAAAAGAGACTGCCCTTTTCTTCTTCACAGAGTACTGGAAATGCAGAAAGTTTGTATTTTTGATGCACGCCAAATTCAGCAGAACAGGAAAGAATTTGATTTTTGCTTTCAGGCAACTTATGCTATATCAGTATTTTCACTTATTTGTGCAAGCGGCAGCCTTGTCTTCCGTACTTACGCTTTGTACTTGCAGTTCATAAAAAGCAGAGAGGAGAGACTGCTTTAAGTGACTGCAAACAAATGTTGTGAAATCAATTAACACATTAATGAATTAGAGTGTCACCATTTCACATTTCTTCTCCTTGATAATGCGAAACAGTTGAACTGGAGGGCAAAGATTTTCATGGCTTGTTATTGCTGTGAGCTTTGCTAATTATTTCCCTGACGTTGCTGTCCCAGCAAACGGCCAGCAAGGGGTGGTGAGGAGGGAGAGGACAAAGTGGGGCTTATTCACCACATGGATGAGACACTTGGCAAAACCCAGGGAAAAGGGGTTCCAGATGGGAACCGATATACCGACGCCCTTCCGGGCCCCGTTACTGCCCAAAGCGCAGGGGCAAGGCTGCTGCCGAAGCACGCAGCCGAGGCGCAGGAGGGAAGGAAGGAGGATTGACCAGGGAGTAGAGGCAAAATATCTGTCCAGCGCTCGCCTAATGTATCAGTGTCATATTAATGACTTCTACATTGAGTAAGTCAGAGGTGAAAAGGGAGAAGGCAGCTAAGCACAAGGAGGGATGAGCAACTCCTAATCCAAACCCAGCTCTTCCACCTACTCAGTTTTCTAATGACAAGGCTGCAAAGTATCATCTGGTGAATCTTATTTCCCTTCGCTTTCCATTTGACTCTACAGCCTCCCTCCATGGATTTCGCTGCTAGGGGTGAGCAGTGGTGCCAGGAAACCAGGCTTAAACAGGAGGTTATCGCTTCATGATTCCTACACGTGGGGGTTTTTTGTCTTCTCATATTTATGATTTTAAATAAATAAATAAAAACTATTTCAATGCTTAGAAGAGAGTTACTTTCCACACAGACACCCTGATCAAACTCATGCAGCAGAGCATCCACAAATGTTGTATTATTTCAGCTGGAAGTAAGATGCAGAGAACCCAGAGGGACTTCACCACATAATATTATTTTCATTTCAGTGGACACATACATCATATCTATCATACAGATAGAAGTATCATTCTCTCTATGGCCTTGGGTAAGATACTTCCAAGAGTCAATGGCCAAGCAGCTGCAGACCTCCAGAATAAGCACATAATGCTCTTACAGCAGTAACACAATACCTTTGTCCATCCCGGAGGCAAGGATCAGAGGATACACAGGCATAAAAGTGTATGAATTCCCTTCCCCATCCAGGCTTTACCCTTAGGTCCCCATTTTTGCTGAGTGCCAAACTCAGAGGGAGCCAGGAGCTGATGGGGGAGGCAGGAGGCATAGCAGAAAGGTGTGGGTGGTGTGGGGAGGGGAAGAGGGGGTGAGAGGGGTGTTCGGTGGTGTTTAATTTCTTCATCTCTGATGAAGACTTTTCTAGTTTCTATTACAGTTCTTTTAAATGGTTTGGAAGCTGGGAATAGGGGAGAAGAGAATTCCAATAGCTACTTGCTATAAAGATGATGACTCAGAAGAACTGTCGCTGGGGAATTTTGATTGAAATGACATAGCAGGTTTCACTCAAAATAACAAGAAGAAAGCCAAATACCCTTCCATTATTGTAGCAAACAGGTTAGTGAGCAAGCACTTATCTGGTCTAAGAATACTTCCTAAAGCAAAACCTTTGCAAATGAGACAGAGTCGCTACATGACAAGGAGAACACCTGCATTTGTCTTGCGGGTCCCCCAGCTCTTACCAACCTTGCACTGGTTTATGCTCTTCTTAGGCTCTTAGATTGCAAAATGAAATTTCAAAGGTTCATATATCAAGAATATTAGCCAAAAGAACTTCCAGATTTCATGCCAGAAATAATGATTATAAGGTCACAAGTTGCAACATACCCCATCATTTTGTGGTACTAAGTTCAGCAGGCCAAAAACAAACACTTTTTCCCGTCCATGCTGCAGCCGTTTCTACTTGCAGTAGTACGAAAAGCCGGAGCATCGGAAAGGAACTGCCCATGCGGTGACCACTAGAGGTTAGATGGGGGTTGGAGGGAGCCGTTGCCCTTTGCAGCACAGGCAGAGGACAGAAGCAGAGGAGAGGGTGGTAGCAAACAACGCATTTGCCTGGCTGGGATATTTAAGGGGTGCAAGCTGTTAATACTGACATGATGCAAAAGACAGAACAGAGCTACAAAGATAGATATGAATAACAAAATATAGATATAATAAAATAAATTTATCATACAGTCAGGTTGCAAAAGATAGGAAGGCTGTTGTACGGATGGGGGCAACCCGCTGACCACCGACGGCCACAGCAGGGCCGTGCTGAGTGCGCTGGACGCCTGCACCCGGCGAGCATCGGCTTTTGAAGCTGCCCGGGTACCTCCCCGCAGCAGCCAACGCCCCGGCTAGCACACCGACTCCCGGCTCCTCACAGCCGCGTGCCCCGGCAGGTGATTATCCCCGCGGGCCGGACCCGCCGCGGGAAGCGCGGGGCCGGTTAGCAGGTGCCGCACGCAGCTTGGGTTTTCGAGTGACGCTTCCCGCGTGGGGAAGGGGGAGGAGACCCCCCCCGACTATTTTGATCCCAGCGGCAGATGGAGGAGACAGGTTGTACTTTTTCAGGAAACACTTTGGCAATGAGAGGAAGGGTGTGATCCTGACTTACAAAGCAGGGAGCTGTTCTGAGCTGTGTAAACAAGGGTAAGGAGCAAGGCACCATCCTTTATTTTAGCAGGGAAACCAAATTCACCTTTCTTACCATTGGCCAGATTGACCTTTGCAGGTGAGCAAACACCTAACTTCTTGCTCTCTCTTGCAGGGTCTTGATATTCAAAGGTTTAGCACAGGCCTACTTTGATACATGTAATAGAAAATAAAAAGAAAATTGTATACAGTGTTTTGAAAGGATTAGCGACGAATGGGATGGACTCGGCGCTGCAGCGACCAGGGAGAACAGTTACGCAGCAGGGAAAGGGCTCCTGGGCTCCCAGAAAGACCAGGTTCAAAGCACTCTGCAAAAAAGTCCATTTTTTCTTTTATAGAAAGAATTGCAACAACCTCACAAAGATTCCCACATGCATATAATGTAACACACGCCTATAAAAACAAGACCAATGGGGAGGGAAGGGAACTTAGATGAGACCCAATGCTCCGTTGGCGGGGAGGACCCACCGCGTGAGCAGAGATTTCCTCCTCTCCATTACCCTATTTGAAAACTAGCTTAACATTATGCTCATCTGCTCCACAAGTAGCATTTTAGCTTACTAAGGAGACAAAAAGTATAAAATGGTGAGAAATAGTTAATTAAATTTAAATTTAATTCATTAAAAATGAGCTCTGAAGCAAAATCATGCCAATTACCCCTAACTTCTTGGTAGGCTAAATGCAGAGATAATTGGTGCTACAGCCAGACAGGCACAAGCCCTCATGGAAACCTGTGATTAAAGGCCAGATCCTGCCCAGAAGGCGGACTGGGGTAGGGATGCCTTTGCAGACGGGCAGGCACAGCCTCCGCTCGGGAGCAAACACCCCTGGCGGGGGTCGGGGCCCCCCAGCCCTGGCAGCCAGCGGGGAGCAAGGGGGAATGTTTGCTCTGGCTGAGCAGCCTGGCTGGAGCGCACCCTGTTTGCCAGGATACCTCCAAAAAGGAAATCTCATTGTTCATGTTCAAAATAATTTAGTGATGCTTCAAAAGAGCAAATATCCAAGAGAGGAAGGCTCTGCTGGACAGGGCCACGTACGCGACCACAAAGGGTCCATAGTGCATCAGATCAAGCTAACCGAAGCTGGTAAAAAGGTACATGGGACTCTCTGGGAGCTGGTCGCAAGGGCAGCTGTGAGGTTTTTTTGATTTTCTTTTTTTGCCTTACATCTGCTTTATATCCTAGAGGCATGGAAGCGGCCTGCGTTAGATGTTAGCCATGTTTCCACACGGGTGATAAGGGGACAAGGGCCGATCACAGGCCTGCTTGTGCACACATAAAGATCTTGCTATGCCTGTACAAAAGATGCTTTCCAAGAAAATGAGGGATAGGAAAGGCACCGTGGCTTTTTTTGAAAATAAAACCAAGCACTAACCACCTAGAGAAGAAATTTAAGATCCGCTCCAAAGTCCTCAAAACAAGAGGAAACCTTTGGTCTCGTCTTTGGACAGGTTTAATTTCTCTTTGCAACCCAAGGACTAACAACCCAATTTCGCATCTCTCTGGGCTTTCACTACAGAGACCTCAAACCTTGCTGCTGTGCATCTGGCTCTTTAATGGGTGAAATCTGCCAGCAGAGGAGGCTGGATCTGCCTCCACTCTCCAGATCTCACAGGCTCCCTTTCCACAGTCCCCTCCCGGTTGCGTGTATGATGCTACAGCTATTGTCAAGGCTCTTATTAATAAAACAGCACTGCTTCAAGGCTGCGCAGTGGTGTACCCATCTGAGCTTTTGTTATCTCGCAGTCCCTTAGGGCTCATTAAGGTCTGAATTAGCTGACTGTCCATGGCCCTAATTAGTACTTCAGCTCTCTGGGAAGCAGCCAGGGCTTTTTTTAACCATTGCTCCTCACCCATGGCATCAGCTCCCTTCTGTGATTTGGAGCGTGCAATCTGCAACAGCTTTGAAACTAACTGAGATAAGCACTTATCCCCTCGCTGCTCTGCACTGCTTTTAATTATTATTAATTGCAATGGCCAACCCTGGAAAGTGCCCAGTGAGGGGGCACTGCAGGACAGTATGGAAATGCAAGTTGGTTTTGGTTTGTGAAGCTGTTGTCCCGAAGAGCAGAGGGAGGTTTTTAGGTACAAACACCTCGTGTGGTGCTTTATGGTGGACAGGGTGACATACGGAAGGGTATAGCCATATATAGGTCTTGGTCCTTGCAAACCTGGAGGAAGAAGTATTTGAGCGGTCATTTCTTGTGGGCTTGGTGGAAAAAGCAAGGGCTTTTTCATCACTCTTGCAACTCCACTGCTGTTGCTGCAGTTAGGCTGAGCTGCACACGCTGGGCTATGGACCCTGAGAGGTTTGGCTGTTTGCTTTAAAGTTGAGGTGAGAAATATTAACTTCACTGCAAAAATTTTGAAGGGAAATGAAAAAATATTTCATCTGTGTTGAATATGGAAAATGTTGAGTCTTCACTAGAAGGCAACCGCACGTACAACATCAAATGTATCAGGATTTGTGTGTGTGCACACATAGAACAAGTACCTTCTGAAAAAGTGATAATTTAAGGAAAAAAATAATGCAGCCTGGGAAACTATTAAAACTGATTATTGACTGGATCTTGTTCCCAGCAATTTATCTGAGAGCCTTATCAGAAATACCCCACTGCAGTGTTAAGCCTCTCGCTGAAACAGTAAGACCAGGAGCGTCCCACACTGAGAGCTCTATAGAGGGGAGATGGCCTGTATGACTTCTAACAAACCACTTTTAACATCTCTGTGCCTTGACAGAAAAATGAGGGCAATACCTTGGGATCCCCAAACAGCTCGTGCTGTACTGAGATTCCCAAAGTATCACTGTTTTTCAGCGGCGATTTCTAGGCAAGCATAAGCAATACCTGCTCATTGACCTCGACAGCACCTGGGATAGCTGGGGGACAGAGGAGGAGACCTACAAATAAGATGAAAATGTATTTCTGTGTTCTCAGTACACTTTGACAACCTGGGGACGTGCTGGTTTCCTCAAAAGCCTGTGGCAGTAATGCCCAGCGCTAAAGAGAGAACTATGCTGGCGGTGTTCGGGAGGCCTGGGTCACTCATCAGATCCAAAGGGATGACGAACACCGGCGAGGTGGCTGGGCTCCACACCGAGCACAGCTCCAAGGCTCTCACAGTTCTGTGGAAAACCCTTCTGTGCTGCTTGCAAAAAGGGCACAGGCTGACAGTACCATAACATCTAGAAACAGCAGCAGCCATGCATGCTCCCTGCCCGTGCTCAGGGGAGGAAAAACCTGCTCGTTGAAAACAGCCACCACGGCAAGAGCAGAATTTCCCCTTGAAGCACAAAGTTTGACTCGGGAGCTGAGCTGTAGGATCACCTGCACTAGCACCGAGGCAGACGTCGGTCTGATCAGCGCCTGCGGAATGGGAGCCATGGGATCAAACGGTGACTCTAACTGTGGGGTCATCTGCTTGGGTAACTGGCACCATTTGCTCTGGCGACAACGTGCCGCAGCGGTCCGTAAGCAGCAGAGGGGGCTGTCAGGCTGATGACCGCTTCCTACCAGAGCTGGAGGAGACAGCCAAGAACAGGCCCGGGCTGCGCTGCATTTATTAATTTGGATATTAAACCTTTCCAGCCTTGCCTACATCACCGCTGCAGGCAGTGACCTCATGGTGTACTTGGCGGCCACCCAACGGCACAGCTCAGCTTCGTTTGCAAACCGTCAATCCAAGTGCAACGATGTGCTCGGGCGCGCCAGGATCAGCGCTACGCTCTGTCCTGAGCTCGTAGTGACCGTCAACGAAACACGCAGCTCCTCTACTTAAAAGCCTGCCAAGCTTATTCTTAAGAAAAAAGTCTTCCCATTCCCCAGGTCCCCTAGAGGGCCATAGTCAGAAAGTGGTCCAGTTTCACAACTGCATAGCAAAGCAGCTGAGCGCTCATGGCTATCGCTGCCATGGGAAGTGTGCCGCACTGAGCATTAGGCCTGCACTGCCAGGCCGTTAAGAAACCAGACAAATATTCCATATGCCCTCCGTAAATTTGAGAAAAGCCCTGCTGCAAATACTGTTTCAGGAGGAATAAGGCTGGCCCAAGCTTACATTTTTTTCCTTCTTGACACAGCTTTGTCCCACCAGAAAGGCGACAAGCTGAACTTCCCGGACATTTGGAGCAACTTTGGTGCTGCTTACCCCTCTAAGATGATGTTCAGATCCTGCTGGGGTCATAAACTTCACCAAGAAGTCACGGTAGCTTTTATTCAATACCAGAAACAAGTATGAACAGAGACCTACATCTGCAATCCTGCTTTCTACAGCAGCATTGAGAAATGTTAGGAAATGATCCGGGACCAGAACTTGGCTTCTCCTGGCTCTAATACCGGGGTGAAGAAAGCCACACGAAACAGAGATGCAGACTTTCTCCTGTCAATGCTCATACTCCTGCCAGCAGGTACATTAACATGATCCCTGCAGATCTGTCTTAAAAAGAAAATACGTGTATTTATTTTTTAAAATAGCCTTGGAGTCAAAGCTTTGTGTCCTATAGAGGACACATCTAAGTAGCCCTGGATTCTCCAAGCAGAACACAAGATCCCTCTGCTATGTGTCTTATGGCATCTGGCCCATTTGCCTGGGACACTTGCTTTTCCACTCATTTGTAGTGGACAGCTGAAGATGGAGGCACTACTATGCAATGCAAATTATTTATGTCTCTCTCTGTTAACCCCCACCTTTGGTTCATGAACTCACTGTCTCTTACAGTAACTCTCCAAGACAGGAACGGATTTTTAATGCAGTGCTTGCAGGACTTCACGAGGTCGGGCCCCAACTGCAATTGCGGGCGTCACGGCATTAGCAGAGGTCGGAACAGATTTTGGACACAGCTTGCAGCGTTCGCAGTCATGGGCTCACATTATGCATACAGCTCTGATTATCCCAGAAGTCTAGGCCTTCTGCAATCAGGCCAGCTTGTGGCTTTAGGCTTCCCACTTGAAATTAAGTTAAAAATAGTTGGCCTTTGTTTTACTGAAAGCTTGGGCAGTGGTGACCTTTTGCATCTGTTAAGCATCTCCTGCGATGTGCCCCTTAACATTTAAAGATGCGGCTCTCGACTCCAACGAGCTGCTCTCACTCTGCTCTCTAGACTCTCTAGATGGTTTTAGCTTGCGGTACTTTTCTTTAGGACCAGCCCTGCTGCGAAGCACCCAGTAGTTCATACAGACCTTGGTGCGATCAAGCCATGCAGTCAGCGGGGAAACCCTCCTCCGGCATTTCCAGCACGTGCAGGCCTGGGTACGGCACCCGTGCTGCCCCTGCCCTACTACCCACACCAGCAACTGAGTTTTGCTCCCACTGCTTTCTTCTGAGAGACTTGGCTTTCCATCTTCTCCTGCAATGCAGAGTTCCCATGCCTCCTTGTAGCTCCAATTGGGATAAGCTGAGGCTCACGCTCTATCTGAAGAAATGTGGTTCTTTCCATGCTTTGTGCTCAGCAGAGGTGGGTAGCGTGTGGCTACACCCAGGACAGGCACCTAAATAAAGAGCTACAGACACCCCTGGCTCCCCGCTGTAGGGTTCACCCTGCCCACCCAATACTCATCCCTCAGCAAAGCAAAAACCTCCCTAATGCAAATTTTCAAGTCTTTCATTTACTCTGATCTTCAAGAGGTGAGCTGCCACGCAGAGAATATTCCCTATGCGGGCTGTTAATATTTAAAGTTTGGCCAAAGACTGGTGCTAAACTTTCTTTTAAAGGAGCATTGCAGCACATCAGCTTTCACTAACAATGTCCATACTTTTGGTGGCAGCACTAAAACCAGATGAATTATCTCATGGAGGCCGGCAGGAGAAGTTTGTGGTCTCAGACTTTGCAGGGAGCCATTGAGGGAGTCAGATGGAGAACATGGATATGAACAGGAAGAAGCTGAACCAAAACGTAACAATCCTCTATTTTCATTGACCACAGTAAGTGAAATGCAAAATAGAAAGGCACAGCACAGAAACTGCAGACTAGCACCAGCCACAACAGTAGCAGATGCCTTCATTTCGTCATTTTAAAACATCTGCCTGTAAAAAGCGTTTCCGCAAAGAATCCAAGTCAGAGCAGCAGTTATGAAAGCAAAAAATGCAAGTCAACTTCAACATGTCCACCTACAGCCAAAATTTCCCACCAGCTTGCATCTACTTAAAATAGCAGCCAGCAGCGGAGACTGAGACACGCAGAGGCTTCATGTCCCAGAGCAATGCCATCCGTGGCTAAGGTTGGTCCTGCTCTGAACAGCAGGGCAGATGAGACAAGCTTCAGAGGTCCCTTCCAACCCGACAACACTCAGTTAAAGAGCTGGTGAGGCTACTGGAAACTGGGTCTTTTGCTATTTCAAAATGTTGGGCTTGCCCCACGTTTTTCTGTTTCTTCTGTCTCTGCCCTCATGATAACACCAAGAAGTCTGGAGTGTTGTTTCCAAGCAGTTCACCTGCTTATTCTCCCATTTGCGGGAGGAGGTGGCCCAGCCGTCAGAGAGAGACGGAAGCGCTGCATCGCTGACCTTCACAGGTGTTTTAACTGAGTGTCCCCATGGCAAATGAAGGGTCCCATGGCAAATGAAGGGTGCAGCCCCCAGAGCCAGGCTCCCGAAGGAGGAGCTGAAGCGACCTGCCCCATCCAGCCCAGGCTGCAGCAGCACCTCGGTGTCCCCGTGCGCTAGAGGCAGGTCTCAGCGCT